>NC_133372.1:31944298-32012136 GCF_049309525.1 Garra rufa
TTAATCACAAACAGGGGTCAAGCACAAAGCTGTGCCCTCTTGTTCTCTCAAAGAAAGTTGTAAATGCTGATTACAATGGTGCAGGCCAGTTATAATGATGACAGCTGTTACTGTAATGTGCTAAGAGATGAAACAGTCTTGGTAAATATAATATTTATACTGTAGAGTGAGAGCACAATGCCACTGAACCGAACGAAACTTGCAGATTTTGCAGATTATTGCTGCTGAAAATGGTCAATTATTGTCATGATTTGGGCTGTGCTAATCGGTCGGACCGGGAAAAACATTTGGAGTACTATAGACTTCCAAATTTTATAACAAATGAAGGAGAAGAGTGCAAAATCTGTCTGAGGAACAAAAGGCATTTGTGGTTGGCCAGACTGAACCAGGATTTCCAGGGAAAGAATCTTGACAACATTCATGTTTGGTCAAGTAGGTGAAATGTTAGGCTAATATCTTAATTAATACAGCTAGTATGTATCTTTACCACCATAATAACAGGGTTCGTACGGGTGCTTGAATTCCTTGAAAATGCTTGAATTTTAATGTAGTGTTTTCAAGGTTTGAAAAATGCTTGGATTTTGGATGAAGTGCTTGAAAGTGCTTGAATATGCAGTTGCATCGGTTTCATATTAATTCGCTTTCATACTAAATAGTTATTTTTTGTTATGCTTATAATATGTAAAAGAAAGAAAGAAAAAAAAACAGCTCTGCTCGAGTGTGCACGTGAGGCTGTAGTGTGATCTGCCGGTCTTTCTTGATGCGTGCCCTCTGATGGAACAGAGCGGTAGATAAAACATGCCAGTTATCAGGAGGTTGTTGCATCAGTCCTCGATGGCTTGAAAACGACAAATAAGAATTATGTTTAAAACGAGAATTTGGGGATCGCAAAATTGCCAGCCCGATGTCTCGGGGCTATTGTGTTTTCCAGTCGGACTACTAAAATGTTTCACCGGACTATCTTAAAGTAGAGGGCTCGTGCGGGTGATTACAAACTCATCAATTTAGCCTTATCAAAGTTAAGGCCATACAAAGTTTTAAATGTGTTAAATAGTATAAGAAAAGGCTTAATTATAAGTTTAAGAGTTAGGGACGGATATACGAGAATCGCGATAGGGCTGGATAAAACTTCAAAAGGCAATGATATCATATTGAATAAACATACACACTGCACGATTCAAAGTCAAAACGCTGCACGGATGTCTTTATATGAATATATCTGAAGGGAACCGACTGTCCTCAGAAACGTGTCGTTGGCATTTTCATTTCATGTCTGATAAAACTGCGTTAATGCTGATTTGTGTACAGCCGTTATTAGGAAACCGTAACATTTCAGCACTCCTAAAGCGCCCCCTCCTGACAGGGAATGAATTTGCGAATATTCCAAGTAGGGCTCGCTGCAGCCTGCGGTGGACATCCAACCCCGCCCACATCCATGCGTCATCGTGTGACTCCCCTCCCCATCGGTAGCCTTAAAGCGGTGCATTTCAAAATACTTCACGAAATTTATCCATGTAAAGTAGCTCTTTCTAAATTCATGGACATTGATAATACCTGCAGTTTCTGTAACACACATGAGGAAGACTTGTGTCATTTGTTTTATAATTGTGAATTGTCTCTTAGTTTTTGGTCTGATGTTAGCACCTTTCTATTTCTGCAAAGAAATGTATATGCTTTCTTTAAAAGATGTTATCTGTACTTATTCTCATAAAAGTAAAATGATTGATGCGTTGTTAACTTACATTTTGCAAGGCAAATATTATATTCATAAACAGAAATTTGCTAAATGCATACCAAAATGTAATTTATTTTTATCAGAAATAGACGTTTTTAAAGAGTCATTAAAACAAATGAATACATTTGTTGTTACATTTCACGGAGAACTTTTTTTATGGTTATGCTCCCACAATATAATTTTTGTATATGTAAGGGAAAAGGAAGAAAATTTGAACTATTGTTTAGTTTTTTCTAGGTTTTAATTTAGTTTTTGTTTATTTATTTACTTTTTATTTATACGTTTATTTATTTTATATGGTATTAGTTTATTTTTATTTTTTATTTTTTCCCCCTCTTATTACATATTGTATTACTGTGTACAGATTAAGCTTGTATTTTGTGTATCTGGATTTCTATTTCAATATTTTTGTAATGTCCAATTTTATTACTTACTAATAAAATAATAATAAAAAAAAATCCCGATGTTGTACGCATGTGCAAGAATGGCGGAAGTATGTTGTATCAGGGATGTAAACAAAACAGTTTGTATTAAATAATACAAATTAAACCTAGGTCATCTTTCATATGGAACTAATTACATTCAAACAGCTGGTAAAACGCTTGCTTTGGTTGATTAAAGTTAGGAAAATGGTAATTGGTAATAAAACATTTAAACCCTACCCTATTTGTTTGTGTAATGACATAAATTCACGTTTATTATAATCGATTTTGACATAGCTTAGACAAGATCAGATTTAGACGGACAATTAAGTTTTGTTATTGTAACACTTAGCATATTTTCATTTTCATCTAATTCTCTAAAGATATGTCCACAAATGTGAAAATTGCTAATCATATTATCACTATTTTAATATGTGTTAATACTATTTAATATGTTGGATGTGTGACGTGTTTGAACATGGGCGTGGCGTCTGGCGTCACACTTGGATGTGGGCGGGGTTGGATGTCCACCGCAGGCTGCAGCGAGACGCTACTCGAATATTCAGCTGTTTAGCAAGATTATTACAAATATTGGCCCATGTTTTTATGCAGCAAACACATAAGTTATGTGCTTTCTAAAAATCTAAACAATTAAGACAGTAATATTTATGTTTTAAATAAATTATACTTGATATATCCATTTTAAAGGTATAAAGGCTGAAATGCCATTGTATAAGATGTTTTGTTTTTGTGAAAATCTGAATTATAAATCATGTCATTTTATGGCTTAATGTTACTGTACATTGCTCAACCCCACTACAGTGTTCATTTTACTTGTGCAGCTCTTAAAAAGGGTCATAAATTGCCTTAAATTGATATTTAAAAATTCTGCAGATACACTGTAAATAGTGAAAAAAATACCTTGATATTTGTGAATAGGAAATCAGGTAGGAGTCTAAATGTCAATCAAAAATATTTTCAATGTTTAAAAAATGGTCTTTTTTCATTTGGGCCAGTTAAATTGTATTATTAATTTTATAGTGTCTTTTTGACTACCTTTTAGTACTTTTAGGCTGGAATGTGAAATGTATTTGTGAAAATCCTTCAAGTTTTAGAAAGTTTTCAAGTTTTAGAATTTTAGTTTATCATATTTTTTTTTTACAGTCATTTTATACCAGTCATTAATGTGTTACCATAGACATTGCCCTACTCCACTCATACAGTATTACTTTTATTTGCGCAGGTCTTAAAAAGCCTTTAAATTTTATTTTTAAAATACTACAGATACTCAGTAAATTATATTAATTATATATTTTAAATTATATAATTTGTATACTGAATGTTGACTATTTATATGGGGCAATGTTATATGCAATCTAGACAGTTGTTTTTTAATATCACAATAACATCTGATTTAAAGTTTAGAACTCATGTCTGTGAATATGTAATTTGCCACAGTGCTGGAATATCTTGAAAATGCACCTTGAAAGTGCTTGAAAAGTGCTTGAATTTTACTTTGGAAAAGGTGTAAGAACCCTGTAATAACTTTAGTTTGTCAAAATATTGTGCCCTTTCCAGCTTACTAAGTCCTTCTCTATATGAGCAGCTTCCATGTGTTTTTTCTGTGGTTTAGACAGAATAAATTAGCAGAACAACGTATTAGTAGTACATTAACCATGCGATCCGTGCTGTTGTTTACATCTGAGTATCACCAATATAGCTGCGCATCCGGGTAACTGACCAAAGCCCCGTTCCCATTTGGGGTGGTATTTGGTGTGTTTCCACCCGAGAGAACCAGGGTCTAAATAAAGCTGTGGGTAGAAATTTCTCAGAAAGTTGCGAGGTAGTACTTTTTCAAGGGTTCGGAATTTTCAGACTATTTGCCTAATCTTCACGGTACCTCAGACTGCGATGGAAACGCAAACAGCAACAGGTCTGGGGGTAAAAAGTTCATGGGACAAATTGTTCCTGTTGAAAAACTCAAATTCTCACAATTTCTTTACCAATGAGGGATCAGAGAGAGTAGTAGTAGGTAATCAAATGTAACCAAACTCGTCGTAGAACAAAATTACTATCCAGTCACAATCAGTTATTGATTATCTTAGCAGTTATTGAAAGCGGGATAGGCGGAATCACGGTGAATGACACACAAGAAGCGCCCTCGATCCCAGTTCTCTCAGACAGTGTGCGATAAGTTCTCCTTGCGCTTGCACACAGTTGTCAAAATGTCTATCATGTGGAGTATCTCACGTAAATACAGTTGGTTATGGCTTAAGTAAACGTAAATAGGTGGGTGAAAACAGTATACGTCCATGCATTCGGGTTTTTAAAGGGACAGCAGCCTAATTAAATACCTGTCTGTCATTAATTTTAATAGAACAACAAAAGATGCTACATAAATTAAGCTAAATAAATCTACTGTATTTGATAAACGAGTTTATTTAATTTGTATCTTGTATTTGCCTTATTGTTTGTCATTTAAGAGAGAGAGAGAGAGAGAGAGAGAGAGAGAGAGAGATTGATCATTGATGCCTGTCACAAAAAGAGGGAGGAGTCAACAAATCAGTGATGCGCCCACCCACATACACACACACACACACACACACACACACACACACACACACACACACACGCACCACATTGAATTTTAAATTGTTCATAGAATTCTAAAATGTTAATTACTTGTCCTGCCTTTTTTTTCTTTTTTCTTTTTTTTTTTTTTTTTATAATGTATATACATGCATGTTTCTGTTGCATACATATCTGTTTTACATTCAATGTAAACACTCTGCTTTGGCAATACTCTGTAACAATTGTCATGCCAATAAAGCACATATTGAATTGAATTGAATTGAATAGATAGAGAGAGAGAGAGAGAGAGAGAGAGAGAGAGAGAGAGAGAGAGAGAGAGAGAGAGAGAGAGATCTCAGATTTCATACAAACTATCTTATTTTGTGTTCCAAAGATGATCAAAGGTCTTACAGGTTTGGAACGGCATGAGGGTGAGTAATTAATGACAGAATTTTCATTTTTCGGTGAACTATCCCTTTAACAGAAACAGGATTGTTTACTGTATATGGTTACCACACAATAGAGTAAGGGGGTGTTTTATCTCTTAGGATCACATAGCTTAAAGTTTCCCTCTAATAAAATCAGTCATAAGGAAGCTAAGCGGTATGGTGTTGACCACTGGGCCTCTCAGACGATAGAACCAGGCAGGACAGAAGGCTGTTTAGAGGCGATAAGGACCATGTTTTCTCCAACTCACAACAGAGCTCAATACCCTGTGATGTGTCCTGTACAGAAGCACTTCTCCATCAGAGACTACTGAGGCATGGTGTGATGAACGAGCTGCTGTAGGGGACAACTGAGCTTACATGATATTAAAGAAAAACGGTTGAAGAAGAACCTTTAGTGGCAGAGTTAATTCCAGAGATTTAATACCAAAACAGGGTCCGGTTCCAGTAGGATGACATGAATAGAGGATTCGCCTTTCCTGTGAAACATATTTAGCCCCAAAGCCAAACTGACGAATATTTATTGAAAAAAATTCTCATCAAATTCCTTCATAATCAAGAAACTAAAAAACAAAATTGTAATGAGAGTCAAATTATGGCTGTTTATGCAAAACGTGGCAGGCGGTCTGCTACTGGAATTATTTGAGGAGTCTGGCAGCTAGGTCACTTGTATGTTTAATTCATGAAAATGTAAATTATAGTATTATGTGCACAATTAACTTTACCCATCACTGCTCAAGCCTTTTCTCAGCATGGAATTGGTTGTAAATACACACTGATAGTACAGAACACAACATGTTTGAGTATTTTTTTTTAAGAACTTGAAAAGTAGTTCATAAGACTGAAATGTAAGTATTCACTGATAATATTCACCTCCACCGTGCTTTTCAAATCGAATATGGCACCAATGCCGCAGGCTGGACGTCAATAAGATCAAACATCATTGGTTTCTCAAGTGTCTCATAACTAATGCCATGACATCAAACATGCCATAGGCACCGTATTTGATTTGGGAGCCACAACGGTGGTGAAGATGATCAGAGAAAAATGACAAGAGAACTACACAAGCTGCTGTCTGTCATCACTGGTGGTGGCAGCTCTGTGAAAAGTCAAACTAAATATATGAAAACAATTCAGACACCTTTCACTTTTTGACCAGTGTGAGCTTTGACAGATGGATGACTTTTCAGCAACAACAAAAAGACTCAAACATCTTATGCTGCAACATGGACAGGCCTGTGTTTTATTTAAATCTCTCTCTCTCTCTCTCTCTCTCTCTCTCTCTCTCTCTCTCACACACACACACACACACACACACACACACACACACATACACAAATGTGACTGATATGCTAATAAAAAGATTCACGCACTTCACTAAATATTGTCATTTTTGTTTGCAATCATTAGCACTCAATATGCAAAGAAGTTATAATAAATTTAGCAGCAAGTGGCAATTAGCAGGGTCCGAGCAGATGGGAAAGGGGAGAAGGGTGATTGCTCTCAAATATCAGAACCTTGCCAAATTTGTTTTACATTCTCAGAGTACAATCTTGCATATGTGTCCTGACATATATGTGTCTTGCATATTTCACCTGATACTTTTTTGCTCCCTGGGGAGCCATGTCGAAATTGTGCCATTTTTGATTCAAAAAATACTTTTAGATAGGCATTAATAAAATAAAAAGAAGTTGGAGACGGTTGGAGAGTTATGAGGTTAAGTTATAGCACACCTAGAGGCTAATTTTGGCTTAAGAAAATTTGTCTCTAAGGGTGCTATAACAAATAATGTTAGATTAGTGTTAACGAAAAGCAAATGTGGAATAAAATGCATTTGCTGAAGCAACCATGCCATTTTTTGAGCACTTTGCAATGCTGTACCAGGTGAGCTACTAAGCAAGTTTACTACATGAGAAAAGCCATATATTAAACTGGTTATGTAATGCAAATCACAATGTATGAGTTTACAAATACATTGTTTATGTTTACATTTTTATTAATAGATAATTGGTACCAGAATCACAATTTGTGAGAATAAAAATAGTTTTACTGCCACCAGGGTTTGTGCGGATAATGTAAAATGAAATTCCATGACTTTCAAGGACTTTTCAAGCACTACTTCTTTTTTTCAGTGACTTTAATCAGAGATCTCACGTATCAAACAATGTCTTATCTTTCAAATTATAAAAAAGAGAAACAGATAAATAAAAATACTCTAAAATTGCAAAAAATAAAGTGAAGCAAATGTGAAGTATTAATATAAAGTATTACAAAGTATATTACACTTTACCTATAGTAAAACCACAGTTAATTTTCTTAGGGGTATTGTATTTGTGTATAATGCTACTTTTTTTGTTTTGATTTTATAATTGTACTGTTTTAATGGTTTGATGTTTTCTACTGTTTAAGAAAAAAAAATCTGTATAAAAGATTTGCGAAATCGCTCTGAAATCCTGATATTAAACAAATGATTCGCAAACCCACACTGATGTCCCGATCTGAATTAAATTATTCACGATCTGATCTCTGAAGTTCTGATCTAAATCAAATGATTTGTGATCCATGCTCTTATACGTCCTGTTCTGAATAATGATTTGTGACCCATCATTTCAGATCAGGACTCGGATTGCGGATCGCTATTTGACTTAGATTGGAACTTTGCGTAACATGAATAATTTTATTTTGAACGGGACTTTGGTGCTGTAACACCAGCCCAGCAGAGGGAACCCTCACCCAGTCAGACAGTTGCTGCTCCCTCTGCTGCTTCACTGGTTATTTCCTGTTTGGCAGCCATTTTAAGGAAGGCAATGCCAAACAGATGCTGCGAAGTATTGTTTTGCTCTAGTGGACTCTACCAAGCGGTTTTCTTGTTTCTTTGCCCTGTTTTCTAGTCTTAGTCTTAGTCTTAGTCTTAGTCTTAGTCTTAGTCATAGTCATAGTCATAGTCATAGTCACAGTCTTAGTCTTAGCCTTAGTCATAGTTTTGCCTGGTTTCTTTGTCTTGTTTATTTGTTACTTTGGACTGCCCTCATGGATTTTGACCCTCGCCTGTCTTATCGGATTACGCTTTTGTTTACCCTGGATATTCCTGTTTGCTGGTATTGGACCCTGCCTGTAGACCACGATCTGTAAATAAAGCTTGCATTTGGATCTATCCACGCTGTCGTCGAGCCCGTTTTGTTACAGGTGCGAGTTTGCAAATCATTTGTTTCATATCAGGATTTTGGAGCGATTTCATGAAAATCCATTCCGATTTTAAATCAAATGATTTGCGATCCATGCTCTTATACGTCCTGATCTGAATAATGATTCGTGACCCATCATTTCAGATCAGGACTTGGATTGCGGATCGCTATTTGATTAGGTTTGAACTTTGCGTAACATGAATCATTTTATTTAGAACGGAAATCATTTGTTTCATATCAGGATTTTGGAGCGATTTCGTAAAAATCCATTCCGATTTAAATCAAATGATTTGCGGCACGCGATTTGAAGTCCCAGTCTGAAACAAATAATAAGCGATCCAATTGGAGCGCTTCAAAAAAGTGAATCATTTTGCAATACAATGGTTTAACTGATTCAGAGATTCGAAAAGCTCAGTTTCATCCATCACTACGTCTTTTTTAAAGGTTACAAGTGATGTTGAAATTCTAAAATAATAGCTCTTTTAATTTCATTTGGTTTTTGCTAGTGAATCACTTGAAATTAATGAAGTGATGAGTTTGAATCAATCGGAGCAGTTCCAGCATAAATGACTCGATTGATTTGGTTCATCTGTTCCTCTTTTCACATCTTCAGCCATGTTTACACGACACAGTCAGTACTACTTGCTTGGCTCGATTGTTTTCTGAACTTCAAACATTTTCCAGATGGAAATAGTAAACCATGTGGCCATTTGATATGATCTCTCAACTAAAGTCTCAAGCGAAACAAGTATGTATTACTCACAAATACTGGATGGGATGCATGTTTAAATAGATTTAGTAACTCTTCAGGGTGGTATTTTTTTCCATCAAAAATGTTTATACAGCATCTTAGATGGTGGGTGAGGACCACCAGTAATCCTGGGTTTTGAAAATGGCCTGGAGTTGAGCATTCAATCACCTCCTCCATTCATCCCCTGACCAAAAGGACTGAATCACTGCCCAATTGATCAGTCCGACTGCCAGAATGATAAATAGTTATCTGTCAAGAAGAGCCACCCCTTACATATGAAGCCGTGGTGGAGGCAGACTACAGCACAACCTTCACCAAACCGCAATGAATCAGTGACTTATGGGGAATAAAGGAGACCTTCTTGACCAATCAGCTCCACAAGAGTTTGGGGGGCTAAACGGTCAGACAGTCTTACCTCTAATCCATCAGGCAGAACATTCTGGAACAAGCATTTACTCTGAAAAATTTCATCCATTTCCTCTCTCTCTGATCTCCACTCCTGCCATGTAATCCTTAGGAATTTGAAAATCCATAAATGCACACTAGATCAACCAATGATTTTCTGCCATGGTGAACTGGGACTGCCAATCCTATAAGGAGAACAGGATGCACCCCCTACCCATGGCCCTCTCTGTCATCAGTACCCTTGAGTTTTCTAGAAAGATGATTATTTGGCATGTATCCCAGTAGTTCATCAGAGAATTTTTAATGGATGACTATCTGCCCATACTTTCTTGGGTCATTCCTGATATGCAGTACATTTTCATGTCCCTACCATATATCATATCATATTGATAATCAGTTTATATGGTTGTGTGTGTGTGTGTGTGTGTGTGTGTGTGTGTGTGTGTGTGTGTGTGTGTGTGTGTGTGTGTGTGTGTGTGTGTGTGTGTGTGTGTGTGTTTGTTTTTGTGACATATCAGGACACAAATTTGTGTAATAACATGGGTATGACATAGGTATTACAAGGAGAGGGTGACTTATGAGGACATTGCCCATGTCCCCACTTTTCAAAAGGCTTATAAATCATACAGAATACGTTTTTTTGAGAATGTAAAGATATGCACAGTCTCCTGTGAGGGCTAGGTTTAGGTGTAGGGAAGGTGTAGGGTGATAGCAAATATCGTTTGTACAGTATAAAAACCATTACGTCTATGGAATGTCCCCACAATTCACAAAAACAAACATTGTCTATCTTTTAAGTGTTTACGATATTCGAAAAGCTTTGTCTTCAGTGACATCATCATAGAAGTGACATCATTGTTGGAGGGCAAACAACAAGAATTAGAATTAGCAATAGATTGGATTAATTCTGTGATGTTTTGTGATATTAGTTGGTTTGTCGTGTTCAAAAACATTCCGTCATATTTAATAAAATGATAGAAATCTGAAATATGATGCTATCAAAATACATACAGTTGAAGTATCCCTCCAAAATAAGAGGGATCATACAAAATGCAAGCTATTTTTTATCTAGCAATGATCTGAATAAGATATTTCACATAAAAGATGTTTACATATAGTCCACAAGAGAAAAGAATAGTTGAATTTATAAAAATTGTCCCTGTTCAAAAGTTTAGATACACTTGATTCTTAATAATGTGTTCTTACCTGAATGATCCACATATGTTGTTTTTTTTAAGATAATTGTTCATGAGTCCCTTGTTTGTCCTGAACAGTTAAACTGCCCGCTGTTCTTCAGAAAGATCCTTTAGGTCCCACAGATTCTATGGTTTTTCAGCATTTTTGTGTATTTGAACTCTTTCCAACAATGACTGTATGATTTTGAGATCCATCTTTTCACACTGAGGACAACTGAGGGACTAATATGCAACTATTAAGGTTTAAACACTCACTGATGCTTCAGAAGGAAAAACAATGCATTAAGAGCTAGGGGTGTAAACTTTTGCATGTAATGAGGATGTGTACATTTTTCTTATTTTGCCTAAATATCTTTTTCTTTTTTTCTTTTTTTTTTGCACTGCCCTTCAGAAACTACAGATGATACTTACATGTTCCCTAGAAGACAAAATAGTTAAATTTACTCTGATCTTCAAATTCAAAAAGTTTTCACCCCCTGGCTCTTAATACATTGTGTTTCCTTCTGGACCATTAGTGAGCATTTGAACCTTCTGTAATAGTTGCAGTCCCTCAGTTGTCCTCAGTGTGAAAAGATGGATCTCAAAATAATACGGTCATTGTTGGAAAGTTTTAAATACACCAAAATGAAAAGAATTGAATGAAAAACCAAATAATTTGTGGGACCTGAAGGATTTTTCTAAAGAACAGCAGGCAGTTTAAAGGAACCGTATGTAGGATTGTGGCCAAAACTGGTACTGCAATCACTTTCAAAATACTGTAGAACGGTGTATCCCCTCCCCCTGACTCGAGGTTGCCAGCTAAGCTGCAGGATCCAGCAGGAACCTAGGCTGCTACAAGGAGCTTCCAATGGCAAGTGACGAGTCCTACACAGTATTTTTTTTCTTCTGTTGCTTCACGAGAGATGTATTGCGAAGTAATTATGTATCGCAAAAATTTACTAATGGCGATTAGCCAAATATTTCGTAAAGATGTACTGTAATACCATGTCTACACCGGACGCGAGCGTTGCGGCGCGATGCGACGCGACAAAATACAATAGAACCTATTATGCTGTCTACACTGGATGCGGCGCGACACGGCAAATCCCCGACAGTAATCTGCTGCCGCATTCTATTTATGACGTGCTCACACAAAGTTTAAATGATTTTGCAACGGTCGCTTTGTCACGTCCAGTGTAGACAGATTTTAGCTGTTGCGGCGCAACAACTGTCACGTCCAGTGTAGACACGGTGTAATACCACATTTCAGTCGGAACATAGATTGTTTTCATACCATGCTAGTGGTGCGATATAAAGCTTTTTATGAACGCATTTAGCACGGGCGACCGTGGAAAATCCAAATGTTGGCCAAACATAGATGAATCTTACCTGTCCAGGAGAAAATTAGTAGCGTTGGCGTCTGTCTTCAAATTCTTCTCCGTTTTCAGCCGTCTCCATCTTTCAAAGGCATCATCCTTGTTTTATTTCGGACTTTGTCACGACGTATTTCAGATTCATAACGAGGTCTTTTAGGTTTCGTAACGTTATACATGTTTTATCCGACACGTTCATAGTTGCAGCTGTAACAGAGCTGGCAACCCGGAAGACAAAACTCTACTGACTTTGTGATTGGTAGATAGCTGGAGGGTGGAGCCTCAGACCAAAACACAAAATGACAACAATAACATCAGTCGTGGGCTGCAACTTTCACTTTTAAATGTCAATATCCTGGCTGGACCACTGTTGTCAGTGATATAAGTATATGAAATGAACATGATTTCTTAATGTCTAGTGACATTACATACAGTTCCTTTAACTGTTCAGGACAAGCAAAGGACTGATGAACAACTATCACTAAACAAACACACAGCTGTTTTACAGGTTTGGAACAAATTGAGGTGAAAAATTAATGACAAATTGTTCATTTTTGAGTGAACCTTCTATTTAAAATATCAACACAAGCGTATACATTTTTGTAATACTCAATTCAAAAGAAATTACGATTTCCTAACATGATGTGACATATAACTTGATCAGTTCTGTAAAATAATTCATTTACTGTAAAGCAATTGGGACAGGGGTTTAGTAGTGTAGTAAAAGACGTTCACCATTACACACAGTACAAAACATTTAGTATGAATAAATCATACACTCTTTTTGTATATTACTTCATTTATATAGATTTTTAAAATCCACACATGACCATTATATGTGGAAGACAAAGTGCTTACAAATAATTAACTAGATTTTCCCGCTTACCCCTCCTTGTCTTTCTCTTACACGCTTACACTCTCTTTTAGTCATAAATGTTTCATAGTAGTAGCAAATGTGCAGGTTTTTACTTTACACTCTGAGGTCACATACACACTTTTTTTTTTAGCTTACATACAAACACATATCTGACATTTCTTTTTTAAACAGTGCTTCTAAAAAGGAAATACATAATTTACAGAAGTAAACAAAATACTCTTAAATATGCTTGCTTATGTTGTTTTGTCTCAGTTCTTGTAGAAGCAACTAAGTGCACTTCAAAAAAAAAACAAGCATCTTTGACCTTGCTGATCGTGCATATAGAAGTGTGTATGGCGAAACAGAGGGAAGTGAGCATTGCACCTGCAATGGTCTCGTGGCTTAGGTCTTGTATAGAAATGAAACGATAGAACATTTTTGGCTGATCTATTCCTGTAGGTGTGCATGTACATGTCACTGCTTTCCTTCAATGCCAAAGCCTTCAGTGTCCCAGAAGCTTTGATTGCATCTGACGTCTGATTGTAAAACGCCCAGTCATGATGAGTCAGGTTTTAAATGCACAGCCCACACGAACTAAACTGCACTATACAGAATCAGGCTAGTCCTGGTGAATATCCCTGTATGGCATGACCACCAAAAAGATTTTTTTTATATAAATACGGCTATGTCTTTATTGTTTTTTTCCTCAATCTGACTGGTGGGTGTTTTTCTTTCTCTAGCATTCCTTTAGGGACATCATTACACATTCATGTGCTATATTTGGAAGCAACAGTCCGAGGAATTCCTCTGCATCCATTATACTCCTGCACACCCTCACTCAGTGTTAATGACAGAATCATTAATACACACACGTTTCTTGCATTTCTGGATTGCATGCACACAGTGTCACCTTTTTTTTTATATGTATATAGAATTTTTAACAAATTGTAAACTTTTTTTTTTTAATCGTAAAAATTTTATAGACATCGCCTATTCCCTACACTGGCTGGAGTGTTCATTATTATGTATTAAAAAGAAAGAAACACAGAGAGGGAAAAGCGAATGTGCAGGAGTGCTCAGATCTCTTTATTGTCTTTGTGTGTGTGGGCTGTATTCAGAAGTGGTAGCAGGAGGTGAAGTGCATGTGATTAGTCTTCTCCAATAACAAATAAGAGTGTGTGGAGTAAATTCTCATTTGCCATCTCCCACGACTGACCTCCACACCCACGTACAAAAGACAGCACAATTAATCAAAGCCAAGCAAGGCAGGAAATCAGTTCTGTCAGTCGTAGGGCCCATCAATGACCACACTGCTGATATGCAGCAATCAAACGCTCCTAACAAGCTTTTATTAACAGATGTGTCACAGAGCTAACCCTCTAATAAGGCAGTTCACTTCTCTGCCAACAGTGTCCTTCCACACGGGGATGAGACATGTTTCAGGATAGGACATTCTGGGTTAAATACAATTTAAGTACTTATCGATGTATGGCATTGCATGCTCTTGATTATCACAGGAAATGATTTCAACTCATCCCCCAGTAAAACACATTTAGTGTAATTTTCCTATATTTTAGTATGAACTTGATTGTTTTATTAATCAACATTAGGGTTTACAGTAAAAAGTATAAGCATGCATTGTACATGCAATAAGCTTTTCAGTAAATTCAGTAAATTTTGCAATTTTGACTTTAAATCTCGCAGTTTTGACTTTATATCTCACAATTCTGAGAAAAGAAGTCAGAATAATTGCAAATTTATCTCAAATTTCAGAGAAAGTTGAAAGTAAGTCAGAATTGCGATTTTATATCCTGCAGTTGGTCCGGTTTTTCTCAGAATTGCTAGTTTTTATCTCACGACTGTGACTTTTTTTTTTCTCAGAATTCGGATTCTGATTCAAAATTGCAAGTTTATTTTCCAGCAATTTTGACTTGATATCTTGCATTTCTGACTTTATATCTCTCAACTGTGACTTTTTTCTCACAGTTGAGAATTTATATTTCACAATTCTGATTTTATGCTGTGCAAATCTGACTTTATTTATCATGGTTCTGACTACAGAACTTACAATTGTGAGTTTATATCTGACAATTCTGAGAAAAAAAGTTGAAATTGTAAGTTTAAATCTAGCAGTTGTAACTTTTTTCCTCAGAATTGAGTGTTTAAATCCCGCAATTCGGACTTATCTCACAGTTCAGACTTTATAACTCGCAATTGAGTTTATATCTTGCAATTGCGACTTTTTTTCTCACAATTGCAAAGTAATATCTAACAATTCTAAGAAAAAAAGTCAGGACTGTGAGTTTATGTCGTGCAAATCTGACTTTATATCAAACAGTTCTAACTTTATAACTTGCAATTGTGAGTTTATATCTCACAATTCTGAGAAAAGTCACAATTGTAACTTTTTTCCTCAGAATTGAGAGTTGCAGTTCTGACTTTATATCTAGTAATTGTGACTTTTTTCCATAGAATTGAGAGTTTATATGCCGCAATTCAGAATTTATATCTCACAATTCTGAGAAAAAAGATGGAATTTCAGAATTGCGAGATGAACTCGCAAGAAAAAAAAGTTGCGAACTGTAAGAAAAGTCTCAATTATTTTTATTTTTTTTTTAATTCAGATGGGCTTCCATATGATAACCCAAATAAAGTTATATCCAGTTTTACACCACCAAAAAAAACCTTAATGACTAATCCTTTGGTTAAATGTTGTTAAAAATTTGCTTTTATAGAATTTAAGTACACATTTAATAAAATGTGTAATCCTCCAATAACTGCCCCATTCACTAACATTTATTTATTGATTTTTGCTTTTTTTTTTTTTGCAAAAGGGGAATGAGTTGCATTTATTTTTTGCTGTAATCAGTATTATGCTACAAATGCTGTCGATTGAGTTTGTATTGAACTCAGACTATTCCTTTAAGCTTATGTTGTATTTAACCCGGTATAAATAAATTCATTTTCTGTTCAATACAAAGTCTAGAGATCAAGACAACTGCATTATGGTAATGCAGAGCATAGAACAGCAGTTTTTAATGCAATGTAGCCTGAGCACTACAACAGTAAATTCAAGAGTAAATTTTATCATTGTAGTGCAAGGTTTTCAGTGCAGAGGGTAGAGGGAGCATCTACTACGGCTGCTATTACAGCAAGGCCTGCAGCATCATTCAGGATGTCAGTCACCTTGATTACAGTCTGTTCTCATCTCTGTGGCCTGGAGGAAGGTTCTGCAGGATAACAACCGACACAAGCAGATTCAGGAATTGTTTGTATCCCCAAACAGCATGAATATTGAACTGTCATTCAAACATGTATTGACAAACAAATTGAACTGTCAGTCAACATTATGACATGAGCATATTCCATGCAAGCAGTAGCGAACAAATATTGAATATTTATTTTATATTATTATTTACATGTCGTATTTAGAGTTCTTACTTTATGCGCAGCCACGGACTGTAAATCTGATATTTTGCATTTATGAATACACTTTGGAATATCTTAAAATGATGTGTAACACTCTTCACTGTACAAATAAATGTTGTGAACTGTGCACAACACTGTAAATGCATCATAATTATAGTAAAAAAAGGAGAACTTGTTAATTTTATATTAGAGCTAACTAATTAAAAATGTGAAATTATTTAATTGAAAAACTATTTTGAATTGCTTTAACTAAAAAAAATATTTGTATGTATGTATATATATATATATATATATATATATATATATATATATATATATATATATATACACAAACACACACACAACTGCAAGTAAAGAATAAAGGGCAAAATGATGTTGAAACTTCCAGCTCCATTGCAACCGCATTCATCTGACCTCTCTTGTAACGACGGGTAGAATCCAATATCTCTAAATGTTGTATTTTATCATAGTATTATTGTTTTGGAAAGCCTGGCGTGATTCCCAGAAGCCCCGCAGTGTAATAGGGAATGCTTCTACATGACCAGTCATTGTGTTTCTGTGGGTCTCCACACAATACACAGACCTTGAGCCTCCAATTCAAATCACACTAAACAACCACAAGAGCAGTATACTCAAACACATGCCAGCTCAAAGTACTTTCAAACCGGAGAGAGGCAAATGCTGTGTATGGTGTGCCTTCAGCAGTGTTCTGTACATTTTAGCACGAATGTCAGTGAGCATTTCCAGACACAGCGGGAGGAGATTTTTTTTTGGAGAGGTATTATAAAAACATGTTCTGAGCTACACGTTTTTTGCTGCTGAGGGAATTCTGACTGTTTCTCTGCTCAGACAGATGCAAAAATCAGTTGTAACCACTAGCAAAAAGTTATCAAAATGTATGGTATCATCTCAGCGGAAATTGTTATTCTTCAGAAGCTGACTTGGGAAGCTTAACAGTTGTCTCATTTATGTTGACACATGTTGAAACATCTAAGAGATAGTTGACCCAAAAATGAAAACTCTGTCATTAGTTACTCACCCATATGTTGTTCCAAACCTGTAAGACCTGTAAGTTCATCTTTGAAACACAAATTAAGATATTTTTGATGAAAGATGAGCTTTCTGACCCTGCAAGACAGCAACACAACTACCATTTTCATGACCTACAGTAGAAAGGTCATTTTTAAGATAGATTTTTTTCAACTGAAAAGATTAACGTATATATGGTACGTTTTATGCAACATTGGTTTTGTGTCACAGTAGTTCTGACTTAGTTCACCCAAAAATAAAAAAAATGTTATGTTTATCTGCTTCCCCCCAGGACATCCAAGATGTAGGTGACTTTGTTTCTTCAGTAGAACACAAACAAAGATTTTTAACTCAAACCGTTGCAGTCTGTCACTCATATAATGGCTTAAATGGCTTACGATTAAAAACTAAAAGATTGCTTGCATGAACTCATTCGGAAGTGTTGACTTTCACTGACTCCCAACTTTTGAGCCTGGTCGATTGAAGTTATGGTTGCTTGCTCTTCGTCACACGCCGGATGTTGTGAACGCGCTCAGGGCAGTTGGACATTGAGGTGGATCAGAGGTAAAAAATGATATAAATACTGTTCAGTTTTTTGCACAGGCCGATTGTTTCATGTGTTAAGACCTCAGTGTATCGTCACGAGCTGCAGGGTTTAATTTGGTTTTGTCTGTGTATGTTTTTTTGACTGTCAAAGTCGTGGGTGCCATTGATTGCCATTATGACAGACATGCCTGACAGACTGCAACGGCTTGAGTTAAAAATCTTTGTTTGTGTTCTACTGAAGAAACAAAGCCACCTACATATTGGATGCCCTTGGGGTAAGCAGATAAACATCAAATTTTCATTTATGGGTGAACTATACCTTTAAAATATCCGTTGAGTGGCGCTATAACTCTAATGCTCCTTGACATTTTAAAATAACATACCATCTGCACTACAGGTAAACCTGATAGTATGAACAAAAGTGAATGTGATGTAAAAACGCAATCGCAAACATGCTGTTTTAGCTTGTTTTTCAGTCTCTCATCTTTCAGCTATTTCATCGTGAGACGTTTTTCACGGGATTCGTACCCAAGGATTCCACATCTTAAGTCCAATTCCACGCCGGCTGAGGTACCAAGCAAGCTTGTTACTTCCAAAAAGTGAAACATATGGAGCTGTAGTCATAACTGTACATAAACGATTACAAATGCTCACCGTTTTACTGCCTTCAGTGTTTTCTCTTTCTCATTTCTCTTGGAAAATGCAGTGATATGTACTTATTGGTACGTATTTGCGTCTTGCAAAAAAGTTCCCACAGGTAGTGAGATAAGGTAGATGACAACAGTGGTTCAACCATAATTGTTCTGAAGCTATGAGTATACTTTAAGTGCACAAAGAATGCCAAAATAATGACTTTATTGAACAATTTCTTCCTCACCATATCAGTCTTCGACCCGCGTTTACACCATGACATATCCGTGTGTTGCTGCTGACAAAGGACCTGCGTTCTGATGTAGAAAGATCTCTCTTATCTCTCTTAGCTCATCAACTGTATATTCTGGTTCAAATAAGTAAGGCTGGGCAAAAAAATCAACTCATCCTCTTTGTTAAAATCTTCAGACATGTTTATAAAGACTGCTTTATGTACATCATGTGTCTTTCCCTGCTTGCAAACAAGACCCACACGCATGCACAGAAGAAAATAAAATGTTGAATAAAGTTGTTATTTGGGGGGGGGGGGGGTTGCACACAAAAAGTATTCTCATAGCTTCATAAAATTATGGTTGAACATAGTATTTGCACTGCTGTCTATGCAGAGTCAGAAAGCTCTCGAATTTCATCTAAATACCGTCATTTGTGTTCTAAAGATGAACAAGTTTTTTCAAAGGTACAGGGCCAGATACAGAACGCCCAAACAAAAGCCCAGACCCAGACTGTAACTACCACATCAATCTTATTCAAAACACAAAAAGTGTGATGTAAGCTCATATTTTAGGTCCCCATATATCTCTCCCTCACTGTGTCTGTGTTTGAGTGTGTACTTGTGTGGTGGTTCATGCTTCTGTGCAGGGGCGGTTCTAGAGGCGGGGCCATAGGGGCCTTGGCCCCTTCTGAAATCTGATTGGCCCCCCTTCCATCAATCGTCAACGAGAAGAGCAACCGGAGAATTCTTCACAACGATTACAGATGCAATTCCACCCCCAAACAATTGGCGGCAGTAATGTGTCGATGCAACTTGGGTGAAGAAGCAGAGGTCTTGGCTTTACATTATCTTTGCGGCTTTGGCTTGAGCGATACCAGAACATTCTCTGACAGTAGGCGGGAGAAAGAATCCATCTAACATTACTTACAACTTGAAGACAATTCTTGGTGAGTCACAAATCCTCGTGTTGTTTGTCAAAATATGAAAGGATATTTAGCTGCTGCTCTTACTTATTTTAGGTTTGTTAACTAAATTGTGGAAGGAGCACTGGAAACACTGTCGAAGTAAACCAATAAACTTGTAAGCAATGTTAACATGTTTTTGCTAAGATAGCGCTAGCAAAGATTCTGTAGTTAACTTTATCAAACCAGTCCCTCCAGGATTTCACGATTTTTTTGTGTGATTTTTGCAATCAAAATGACTGATTTTGTGGTGGTAATTTCCAGAAATTTGTGAAAAAATTTGCGATTTTTATATTTTATAATTAGGACATCACATTTACCATAATAGTATTACAGATGCACAAAAGTCGTACGACACAAATCACAAACAAAATGCATAAAGCTTTTTTATTTTGGTCTAATCAAATTTTCATCAAATTAACTTTTAAAACAACCTATGGACAATTTTTCTACTTGACCTATGTAAATATTAACAGCAGGCGTAGTGATTTATACTGTAGAACTGTGTGTAAATCCTGAGTTGAGGGGTCCTGAGCTGCAGAAGGCAACCACTTACTTATAGTGTGGCGTTTTGCATGGCGTCCCCACTGCGTAACTTTTAACTACGCAATACGAAGTGGCCGTTCGAAAGGGACCTCCTCGGTTACTATCGTAACCTCAGTTCCCTGAGTAGGGAACGAATATTGCGTAGCCGGCCGCACTATAGTAACCTGGCAAGTTGTCGCTTCAGTCATTAAACCTGCTAAAATGGCGTTTTTCGGGGACTAATATCATAGACAGTAAAAGAATAATATGGGCTAAGGCCGTGCCCCCTTGGCGGGCTCTGACGTGTAATGACGTGATGCTAGCTCATTGGCGCACACATCAGAGGCGCCCGAAAAAATCATTAAGAACTACTGGCTCATAATTTTTTATTAGAGCGTTTGAAAAAGGAATGACTGCCGAAATGTATTTGCACCGTACTGAATAAATTATTTTGTGTGCTTGAATGTACCCTGTACTTGGCCCCTGAATGTAACATGTGGCCCCTTAATGGCCCCTGTTACAGAAAAATCCTAGAACCGCCACTGCCTCTGTGACTCACACTCTTCAGATGAAGGACTCCCTGAATAAAGCTGCATCCCCCAAGGCTGAAACGCAACTTTTCTTTCTTTTTCTTCCTCACTGACTGGGAATGTCAAGATACAACGTTCACTAGTGTCCACTGCTCATTCACACACAAACACAGACCTCCTATACTTCTCTTCATTCCCAAGTTGAAAGGTATGTTTACAATTATTGGACTATTGTATATTACACAAGAGCAATATGTTTTTTTGATTGCAATCTCAACTGGTCCTCCTGACGTATAAAAGGATTCTTGGTCCCAGAGCCTGACGGCAAAAAGTCTTGTCTGTTATGCACATCCCTGTCCATTCAGCTGTGTTTCATAAGCCACAATAAAACAACGAGAGAATTGACACAGTCAGCATTTTCCAAAGGATCTGATTCAAAACCTAGAGAGCTGCAAACACACAGACAGCATTGTAGGCATCATAAACACACTCCCAATGTGAGAGTTCAACTGTGAGTATTTGAATATATTTTAAAATGTAATATATTTCTGCAATGGCAAAGCTGAATTGGTGCCCAAGAAACATTTCTGTTTCACTGGAAATTAGGCTTTTTTGTACAAATATTCCACAATATTACTGTATTTTTGATCATATACTGTAAATGCAGCCTTGGTTTCAAAAACAAATAAAAATCTACAGTATATTATTCCAAACTTTTGACCACCAGTGTAATTATGTAGGGTGAAAGCGTGTTAAAGGGTTACAAGTCGAACAAGCCCTCTTTTCTAACAGATGGAGGAATCAAATGGACCATTAATCTGATAAATACATAATAGACTCTGATTTATTGCCTTTGTCACCATGTAGCATCCATCTACTGACCTAAGATCAGGAAAGGTATTTTTTAATCATTAGTTACAGACACTGAGTAAGAACAAAATGCTTTTCTCAGCACTGCCATCCATCCTCATTATAACTGGGCACAGCCAATAAGCAGTCAATTGTGTACCATTGTGTATTTTGTCTGTGCAGATAATACTACAAATACTTTTACTTGATCTTACTTATCAAAAGTGACTTTAAGATTTTTATATTCTATTAATCAAAAATGAGTATTAAGCAGCACTGTTTTCAACATTGATAATAAGAATACATGTTTCTCGAACACTTAATCAGCATATTAGAATGATTTCTGATCATGTGACACTGAAGAGTGGAGTAATGACTGGTAAAAATTGGTCACTTGTGAGGATCTGTGACAGAATGGTCATTGGGTTTTGGAACAGATTTATGGAGTTCTGAATCTTAAGAGAGCTGCCGCTGGTATTCAGAATGGAATCCATGGCGTGCATATGAAATAGAGATGCACAACTTCAAAATCAGCACAGAATAAATTCCCTGTGATTTCTCTTGCCAGATTGACACAGTTTATCTCAGTTCAAGAGTGGTTGTGAAAGTGAGAGAAAAAGAGAGAGAGGGAGAACAGTCGGCCAGCTCATTAAAGTCTCTCTTTGTGACACAGGGAATAGATTTTTTTACTCCAATGTGCTTTTGATGCAGCTTCTTTTTTCAAAGAAATGAAGAAAAAAACACTGTTTTTGGTTTCAGGCCCAATCTTGCCTTCAATCAGCCTCCACATGAAGTTGCTTGATGCATTGAATGTTTTTGAGAATAGAATAGCCCAGTATCCTACCTCAGACCTCAGCATCTTGTTTCTGAAGTTTTTGGGGGTTTTTGAGTTCTACCCCGGTTATGTTCTGGACTATAAGAGATATTTCAAAGTAAATTACCTCTAACTGCTTCATTTCATCCAGGATTAGACTACATTGGACTCAGAGATGAATAAAAAAATGGATGATGGAATAATGGACCATGCCAAGATAAAACAAAACAAATAACTGAAGGGGGAAAAAGTGTGTAAAATAGAGATCCTAAGAATGCTACAGTATGAAAGTGCAGAGGTTAATGAAAAAATACAGACATATACTGATTAGATTTTAATAAATTAAATAAAAAATCTTAAAAGATATTTAAAAAGTATATAGTGCCACATAACGGTAAAAGAGGAACTCATCCTTAAAAGTAGGTCAGGATGAGACATATTCCTCTGAAGATTCTTCTGGATGTTGAATTGGGTCATGAGGGAACCCCTATTAAAGTCCTGACTGAGAGAACCTGGTGTATGTGAAAAGCATGATGGTCAAACCTTAGGTGAGGCAGCATCGGTGTGTGCAGATCGATGATCGATCACACCCTTAAGGGTATATGCTGTGAAACGAAACTGAGGGATTCCTTGAATCAATCCCTTGAGTCTCATGTTGCTGCTTTGGCATTATGGTGAGAAATCAATACTTTCCTGCTTGGTTTTTCATATGTAGGTTATTTGTGTTCCAAGTGTGCTTACAGTATACGCCTTTGAGCCTCTTAACTCACAATATTAGCAAATAGCCCTGATTTTATACAGTCTTGGGAACACATTATGCAAACAGATTCAGTCAAAATAAGTAACATGGTACTTGTTAAATGTACACCACAATATCACAGGTTACTGTTTCAAATAAATGTAAAATGTATAATCTACTTGCTGACAAAGATTAAAATAAGTAAACCTTTATTGGCAGAATAAAACGATTGTCCACCGAAATGAACATTCTGTCGTCATTTATTCACCCTCAAGTTGTTCAAAACTTGTTTCTTTCTTCTTTTGAGCAAAAAGAAGATATTTTGAAGAATGCTGGTATCCAAAGAGTTGACAATAGTTATTGACTTCCATTGTATACACTTTTTTCCTGAACGTGGCAGTGTCGCCCGACTGGAACGATGCTTCGCATTTCTGGTCTTTGGTGTTTATAGTCTAACTTATTTTTCAAGAGTATAATATAACGTTAAATCTATGACTTGTCACTTGTCATAGTTTAATGAGTGTGTACGAAAATTAACCATGGTTTTATTATAGTAAAAGTGTAGTCAGTCGGAGTCGGTCGTCGCCATCTTGGAATCGAGTCATCGCACGTCACTCCCGGATAATTGAAAATGGACAATAAGGCGGGACGTGGGTGGAGCTGGTTGCTGAAACCACACCCGCCTAATGCGACAGTGGTGACAGCAGCGGCAATCCACCTGTCACTCAAGTGGCCGCGCCCTTAATTATGCAGACTTTAGGGTTTAATATAACTTAAACGGATGAGTTATAAAAAAATTCACCCCCCTCACAGTTGACATGAAGGGCAAAATTAGCTATATAAACCAAAACCACTTTTTGTACCAGGCTGTAAACATATTTTTTTCTGCTGTAAAGATGGGCATTTTAACATGCAGCCAGTCTCTAATGGAATTGCAGTCTAAGTTACTTCCGTGTTGGTTTCAATAGAGAGAGCGGGAGGTTGCCGCTTGGTTTTAACATGGATCTCTATGGAGACCGGAACACGAGAGCACCCAAACGGAAGTTAGAATCCAGTGGCGCTCATCGGTTACTCAGGAAAAAAGTGGATAAAAAGAAAAAATTACTGTGAAAGTCAGTTGGCTACCATCAACTGTTCAGAATGTATTTACAGTGTAGGAGGTGTGAGCATTATATTTCCTTTCAGCACAGGTAAAGATTTATTTTTTTAAAATCGTAGCACATGAATAAATCTGAGGCTTAAGTGCAATCCTGTGTACTTATAGAGGGTTTGCACTTACCTCACGATTTAGTCAGTTACCCAGGGGCAAGGTCATACTAGTGATACTCGGATGTAAACAACAGTATGGATTATATAGTTAATATACTATTGAATGCGTTGTTCTGCTAATTTATGCTGTTTTAACTATGGAAAAAACATGCGGAAGCTGCTAAATCATATAGATAATGACTTAGTAAGCAAGAAAGAGCACATAGTTTACTAAAGTATGTATGAGTAGTATTAATTAAGATATTAGCCTAATATTTCACCTACATGACTGGAAATGATAAGAACAAACACCAATTTTGTCAAGATTCTTGCCCTGGAAATCCTGGTTCAGGTTGGCCAACCACAAACATTTTTTTTTTTTTGCACTCTCCTCCCTGATTTTAAACGTTTGGCAGTCTGTAGCACTCCAAAATAGTCTTGTTTAATTCCAGTCCAAACCGATTAGTACAGCCCAAAACATGAGAATAATTTACCATTTTCAACAGCAATAATAAGCAAAATATGCAAGTTTCGTTCAGTTCAGTGGCATTGTTTATGTTCAGTGCCGCCAATATGGCCGATTGACGACATTGTGAAAACGCTATTATATGTAGTGGACAAAATAACAAAATTTGTGTGTTCCCTTAGTCGTGGTAGTCGTCAATAGGAGAATCAACACTTGTCCAAATGAAACATAAATGAACAAAAATACAATAAATGAATAAATATAGCACATTCAGACAAATGCCTGAAAACCAAGCACTTCCACTCTGGAGGAGAAAGTATCAGTCAGCTGACCATGAAAAAATTTAATACAGAAGTGACTTAGCATGTAATTTTCCATAAGTAATGATATAAATAATTAGTTCCCTTTTATAATAACTAACACAATATTAAATATTTAATATAAAATGTTCAAATAATACTTTCCCCAATGCTGATTAAGTTCTAATAAAGTTTTAGGGAATCGTTATTTAAAGTTCATCCAGTTTATCAATGGAGCATTTGACTGGCTCTTTAAAAGATCAATAATGGCATGACTGAATGCCAGGTGGAGGCATGGATATGACCATTTATCATTCAGTGTGGGAGTCTAAAGACAGAGAGAAAGTAGAGTAGAAAGAAACAGAGCAGGGAGATGTGACAAAGTAAGAGTGATCCTAAATATTTACCCACAATTCATCATGGCAAACATCCCACAGTAGGTAGAACAACAACTCACAGTCAGTGCAGCAGCGTCTCTGGTTGGTCCCAATCAATGATCAATCAGCAGCCTTTGGAAAGGCAGTCCAATTGATTATTTTTTCATCACATATGTATATTAGTTTCTACAGCGTTCTTTCCTAGTCATTTCAGTGTTTTCACTTAGATCATTGCAAAGCTTTCTCCCTGAAGAGATTTTTGATCTGTTTTAATTGATTGGTCTATATTAATACCTAAGATAAGTAGTCAATCTCATTATGTCAGGGGTGTCTTTTACAGTCTCTTGCTGATTGCACGGATTCATCTGGGTCACCTAATTTGCTTGTTTTCCTAGTACTCCACAATTAAATCAATTGTTTCAAATTGTACAAATTCTGTCTTGTTCCAAACCTGTACCGCTGAGTATTTTTCCATAAAAGGCTACTGTCAATTGTTTGGTTACCAACATTCTTCAAAATAATGTGCTCAACAGAAAAAAGAAACTCACACAGGTTTGAAACAACTTGAAGGTGAGTGAATGATACAGAAAATGTTTTATTTTTGGGTGAACTATCGCTTTAAATGCAAGACTTGGTGTTTTTCACGTTGACAAATATCCTACAAAAACCAATGGCAGGTTTTTCTACGCTTCTGAAGTAAATCGAATGCTCTGGAGAGCCAGCGCAGCATGCAAAAACATGCACAACCTGACATCTGAATATAGATTCATTGTTCTGTGTACACTATATGTAGTTAAGAGTAAACTTAACCGTGTCAGCAACTTTTTAGATCTCCTTGGAATTCTGCTCTGGTTCACGCATTGAAGCACCAAAAGCAAAGCAAGAATAATACATCTTTTGTTATGAGGCACTTGTGTAGAAGGTTGATTTTGTAGCATGTAAAGCGAAGCATTCAGACATACCAGGGAAATGAAAGCTCCATTACGATGTGCAGGACTTCTAGTTGAAATAAAATTGCATTGCATGCTCCCTTTATACGGTTAAGGAAACCTTTTATGCCGCGTAATCCATTCCTGGTGGATACTATTATCTGATAATGTCGCGCTCATCAAGCCGGCGTTTCGAGTTGCAGCCTGCAGTTAGTAAAGCAGTATGACACCAAAGCCTTGTGTTCAGTGAATTCAGACAAAATCAACACAGTTGCATGGGTTTATCATTGTTTCGAATTAATTTGTTATTGAATTACCATTGCTGACCTGGCAGTTGCAGCTATTGCAGATTGCACTTTTTGAGTGCTCCAGGGCTGCTATTAAACAACAACAAAAGCCTCCACTCTAATCTTTTTCTGTGTTTAAAACCAGTCTTCCGTAGTAAGAACACTCAAATTCTGTTATCACTAATAATATCACTATTATTAAGGATTGTATGATCTCTGTATAATATCAGTCTTTAAATGCAAGATATTCAAAGTGTACCCTAATGGAATACTAAATGTTCAAAAGTCAAAAAGCTTTCAAATTTCATTTTATAACATTGGACAATAAGAAAAGCAGTTGGGTAAACACACACTGAAAGCTATTGAGAACCAAGCCAAGAGGGAATATTGTTTTTCAGTGTCTCAGGAGAGTTGGACTGTCTGAACAGCAGAGCTGTGTGAAAAGTGGCTAGTAATCTGTAGCGTGTGCTCATGGGAATAGGCCTGCAGTCTATGAATCTGGGGTCACACCTCTGCAACGGATCAGAATCTGAATTGACAGAAACAGAAAACAAACATACACTCAGCATATACCGCTACAAATGTTCAGATAAAGGTCAGTATAGACAGCCTCTCACAAAAAAAAAAAAATGCTTAAAAAGTCTTCTTTCCAGTACAAATATCTGAACATTCTTAAATCAAAATCCATTTACTGGAGGTATTAAGGTTAAATTTTCCAAAATATATATCAAAATTAAGTTTAAAACAAGTATCTGTGGAAGCCTGTTTCTGCCACTGAATAAAAAAAAATTTAAAAAGGTCATTGCGACTTTTTATCTCACAATTGCAGGTTTGCATGTCACAATTCTGACTTTTGTTTCTTATAATTGTGAAATATAAATTTGCAATTCAGAGAAGTGAAGTGAAAATAGCAAGATATGATGTCCCAATAGTGAGTTATAAAGTCAGAATTGCGAGACATAAACTCATAATTCTGAGAAATAAACTCGCAATTCTCAAAATCGTGAGATTTTTTTCTCAGAATTCTGAGTTTACAACAATTCTGAGTTTACAATTCTGACTTTGTAACATGCAATTTCGAGTTAAGTCAGAGTTGTAAGATAAGCTCGCAGTTGCAAGAAAGAAAGTTAGAATTGCAGGTTTTTATGTTTTTATCTTGCAATTCTTTATTTACTGTTCTTTATTTCTTGCAATTGTGAGTTTATATCACACAATTCCGAGAAAAAATCCCAATTTTGAGATATAAACACACAGTTGCGAGAAAAAAAGTCAGAATTCTGAGATACAAACTTGCAATTGTGAGAAAAAAGTCAGAATTGCAAGAAAAGAAGTCGCTTCTCGCAATTATGGGTTTATATCACGCAATTCTGAGAAAAAAGTCAGAATTGTGAATTTATACTTGAAATTCTGACTTTATAACTCTCATTTGTGAGTTTATAACTCACAATTCTGAGGAAAAAAAGTGAATTGTGCGCTTGTATCATGGAATTGCGAGAAAAGGTCAGAATTGTGAGTTTGTACCTGAAATTCTGACTTTATAACTCTCAATTGTGAGTTTATATCTCACAATTCTGAGGAAAAAAAAGTCTGAATTGTGCGCTTATATCATGCAGTTACGACAAAAAGTCAGAATTGTGAGATAAAAAGTCGCAATAACCTTTTATTTTTTTATTCACTGGCAGAAACGGACTTCCATAAGTATATGCTTGTGGGGTCAGAAAAAGAAACTTGATTCAAAGACAAAAGATTATTTTTCTTTCCCCATTGACAAATATTTGTTCTTGATTTAACCACGAAGTCAGTTAGAATTGCAGGTTTTTAAGCAATCTCACAATTCTGACTTTATTTCTTTATTAATTGTGAGTTTATATCACACAATTCTGAGAAAAAGACCAAATTGTGAGATACAAACTCACAACTTTGAGGGGAAAAAAGTCAGAATTGGGAGATACAAACTCGCAATTGTGAGAAAAAAGTCAGAATTGCAAGAAAAGAAGTCATTTTCATTTTTTATCTCACAATTGTGAGTTTATATCACACAACTCTGAGAAAAAAAGTCAGATTTGTGAGTTTATATTTCGAAATTCTAACTTAACTGTAAATTTTGAGTTTTTATCTCACAATTCTGAGAATAAAAAGTAAGAATTGTGCGCTTGAATTACGCAATTGCGAGAAAAAAGTCAGAATTGTGAGATACAAACTCACAATTGTGAGAAAAGTCAGAATTGCGAGAAAAGAAGTCATTTTCATTTTTTATCTCGCAATTGTGAGTTTATATCACACAATTCTGAGAAAAAAAAGTCAGATTTGTGAGTTTATATTTCGAAAATTCTAACTTAACTCTAAATTTTGAGTTTTATCTCACAGTTCTGAGGAAAAAAAAGTCTGAATTGTGCGTTTGTATTATACAATAGCCAGAAAAAAGTCAGAATTGCGAGAAAAGAAGTCATTTTAATTTTTTATCTCACAATTGTGAGTTTATATCACACAACTCTGAGAAAAAAAAGTCAGATTTGTGAGTTTATATTTCGAAATTCTAACTTAACTGTTAATTTTGAGTTTTTATCTCACAATTCTGAGAATAAAAAGTAAGAATTGTGCGCTTGAATTACGCAATTGCGAGAAAAAAGTCAGAATTGTGAGATACAAACTCACAATTGTGAGAAAAGTCAGAATTGCGAGAAAAGAAGTCATTTTCATTTTTTATCTCGCAATTGTGTTTATATCACACAATTCTGAGAAAAAAAAGTCAGATTTGTGAGTTTATATTTCGAAGTTCTAACTTAATAACTCTAAATTTTGAGTTTTTATCTCACAATTCTGAGGAAAAAAAAGTCTGAATTGTACGCTTGTTGCAATAACCTTTTATTTTTTATTAAGTGGCGGAAATTGGCTTCTATAAGTATATGCCTGTGGGGTAAGAAAAAGAAAATTAATTCAAAGACAAAATATTCTTTTTCTGCCCCTATTGGCAAATATTTGTTCTTGATTTAACCATGAAGTCAGTTAGATAATTTTGTATTTTTATATCTTATGTAAATTAATAAGCAGCCGTGGCCTAATGGTTAGAGATTCGGACTTGTAACCCAAAGGTTGCAGGTTCGAGTCTCAGGTCCGGCAGGGATTGTAGGTGGGGGGAGTGAATGTACAGCACTCTCTCCACCCTCAATACCACGACTGAGGTGAGTCCCTTGAGCAAGGCACCGATCCCCCAACTGCTCCCCGGGCGCCGCAGCAATGGCTGCCCACTGCTCCGGGTGTGTGTTCACGGTGTGTGTGTGTTCACTACTGTGTGTGTGCACTTGGATGGGTTAAATGCAGAGCACAAATTCCTTGTATGGGTCACCATACTTGGCCTCACTCACCCCCTTTCCTTTCCTTTCCTTTCCTTAATCTTGATTTAAGAATGCTAAGAAATTCCACTGAAAAACAAGACAAAAATACTTTTTTCTTTTCTACTTCCCTGAATCTTTATTCACCACAGTGTTCTGACAAGTCAGTTTTTTTACTGCAACATCTGTTAAAATAAAACAGTTATAGTCTAATTTTGTCTTGCTTTTTCCATTTTTGGTTAGATTTTGACCCTCAAATCCGGTGGCGCCACTTTTGCTGGTCTGATAAAGGGGTTGCCGACGGCTCACAGCTCTTCTGTGATGTAATTAAAGAGCGACTTTCCCCCTGGCCAAACTGTTTATGCGTTCAACCTTTGCCTCATGCACCCAAGCTCTGCCTCCATCCCTTCCTGCAAACCTTAAAAAAAACCTCTGTTTTGAGCATGAAAAATAATGAAATCAATTACAGAGTTAATGAATTTGATTTATTTGGGTTTTCTGCTTCAGGAGCTCCGGAATCGTATTATACCTTCAGAAACACAAGACACACCAACTCCTTTTTAATAAACAGATCATGCACGAATCCACAGACTGGTCGGTGCTTTTCAATTGCTATGGATCAACAGTTATAACAAAACAGGAGTGTATGAATAATTTAAAAGTACAGAGATTTTAATGAGGGGCGCAAACTGTCAACCCACATTCGCTGCTGTAACATGCATTTGTTGTATCGTGATTTATTGTTTGATATGCATTTTCTCTTTGCCTCCAGCAAGAACAAAGGTGGTTCGGTTAATTAAACAAAAACAAAATCCTCCACGGCATTAAGTAAATGCTTTAATTGTAATGAGAGAAAACATGCACGAGACCTTAGAGTGAGATAAATGCGAGAGAAAAAATGTAATTACCAAAAGATTATTGCCTGGGAGAGTGCCACTGTACAATTAGCCACTTATAAAATCATATTATAATATCATATTATATGCAATATTATCCATCCCTTAAAGAATATCTTGCAATATTGTATCATTGCCTTTGCTCCTCACTTCCTCCTTTTGGGAGAAGACTGTTCTTTGATTTAGCCATCCATCAAGAGGAGCATATCAGTTTCCTGGCTTGCAGTTCACCACTCATGTACACCCTTCATGTTATCGCTTTATGTCTAAAACAGGAACAGGGGCCGACATTTAACAGCAGGATGGTAAACAACAAGGAGATGAGATGAGAGAACAAGCTGCCTTTGAGGTTTCAAGCCCGTCTTGTTGGCCAGTGGTTGAAGACGTTTGCCATTACTGGTAAATATCTTAAAGGTTTCTCTTAAAATGTTTAGCATCCTTTACTCAAATGTTACGTTCCCAGTTATATTTCTAGAGGCAAAAGTAACGTATTAAAGTACTTAAGTCCCAGCACTCAGTACACAAAGCAAGATAAAAATACACTTATTTACAATAAACAAAGGATGACATACTGTATATACAGTGCAAAAGAACTCTAAATAAACAATTTCAACATACAGTTGAAGTCAAAAGTCTGCATCCCCCTTTCAGAATCATTAAAATTATTTTACCACAATAAGTGGGTTCACACAAACTGCATGTTATTGTTTATTTAGTACTGACCTGAATAAGAAATTTCACTTAAAAGATTTGTTGAATTTTTGAATTTATAAAAATGACCCGGTTCAAAATTTTACATCCTCTTGATTCTTAATACTGTGTTGTTACCTGAATGATCCACGGCTGTTTTTTTTTGTTTGTTTGTTTGTTTGTTTTTTAATGATAGTTGTTTATGAGTCCATTGTTTGTCCTAAAGAGTTAAACTGCCCGCTATTCTTCAGGAAAATCCTTTAGGTCCCACAAATTCTTTGGTTTTCCAACATTTTTTTGTGTATTTGAACCCTTTCCAACAATGACTGTATGATTCTGAGATCCCCATTTTCACACTGAGGACAACTGAGGAACTCATATGCAACTTTTACAAAAGGTTCAAATGCACACTGATGCTCCAGAAGAAGAAAAAACATGCATTAAGATCCGGGGGGTGAAAACTTTTGAATAGAATGGATTTTTCTTATTTTGCCTAAAAATTACTTTTTTTTTTTCATTTAGCACTGCCTTTTGGAAGATGTTTTTCAGAAGACAAAATAAGTTAAGTTTACCCTGGTCTTCAAATTCAAAATGTTTTCACCCCTTGGCTCATAATGCATCATGTTTCCTTCGGGAGTATCAGTGAGCATTTGAACCTTCTGTAATACTTACATATAAGTCCCTCAGTTGTCCTCAGTGTAAAAAGATGGATCTCAAAATCATACAGTCATTGTTGGGTTCAAATACACAAAAATGCTGGAAAACCAAATACCTGATACCAAATACCTGGGACCTGGAGGATTTTTCTAAAGAACAGCGGGCAGTTTAACTGTTCAAGACAAAAGAACTCAAGAACAACTATCACTAAACAAAACAAAAAAAAAAAACAGCTGTGGATCATTCAGGTAACAACACAGTATTGAGACTCAGTATTAAGGATGTAAACTTTTCAACTGGGTAATTTTTATATATTCAACTTATTAGTTTCTCTTGTGGACTATATGTAAACATCTTTTATGTGAAATATCTTACTCAGGTCAGTACTAAATAAACAATAACATGCTTTTGTATGATCCCACTTATTTTGGTAAAATAATCTGAAAGGGGGATGCAAACTTTTGACCTCAACTGTCAAAATAAGCATTTCTTCAAAAGGAAATCTAGTTAACCTACAAAGAAAATAAATACAAATAATTATGCAATTCCTATTGGGGTGCAAAAAATACACACTTCACCTTTAACCTTTATTAACACATATTGATTTTTTAACATAGTAGTATATAATTCAAGGTTTAATTTTATTTTATTTTTTTTTCAAGCAACAAACTACAGATCCTCAGAGATTAATAGTCCCTCTAGTGCTGTGTGAGCTTTGGGAGGCACACAGGACGCTGAAAAATGTGAGCGAGAGGGGTCTTAGGAGAAAATAATGAGCTGATCAAATGAGGCACTTTTATATCCAAGCAGCAGGCCATGGCAAACTGAGATGTATTTGTGTTGTGTGGGTAATGTGAGCCTGTAATGGATTAAAGAAACAAGATTGTATCTCAGCGATGTTGAGCCATACTACCGTGCGCAGAAGTGATGAAGAGACTGTTAGACAGCACTGCCTCACTCCTGGAACTGCCGTCGTGACTGTGATACACAACACCATCCTAATGTCACCTAAACGCACAGCAATCTCCAGCGCACCCTGCAGAGTACACAAACACACTCCCTCCCTGCTCATTTTTTGCTGTTCTTTGCTCTCTTCTCTTTCTCTCTCTCTCTCTCTTTCTCTCTCGGTTGATGCTGATGTATCATCCACTGCTAATTTCTGGAACGGCTTGGAAAAATGCACTTCAGTTTCTGAGCCAGAGCCTATGATAATTTTGCAACTCTTCTAAATCTAAGTGGGCTGATAGTTCTTTAATTAAGCGGACCAGTGGTTACTTCATAAACTCTTGGGTGGCTGAAGTGATCAGCCGATGTGCTTTCTCATTAAATACCAATTTAACTTTTAGGCTTCAGCATTGCTCTTGTTTTAGAGGGGTTCGAAGCACAAGGCCATTGAGGGCAGTTTTGCAGCTGTTGACCTCTGCAGGGAGACATTGGCTTTATCAAGTCGGCATAACGCATTCAATCAAATTACTCCCCACCTCACTTCCTCTCTCCCCCCTCTCACTTTCTCCCTCTTCATTCCCATAAATCAGCTCCTGTACGCGCCATCTAATCAAATGTTGTTTTGGGGTTTTATTTATGGTATATGAGAAACTCTACAATACAGTCTGAATCAAATGAGCAGTTTCTTGTTAAAGTAGCCTGATTTTCGCACCCAAAACTACTGGGTATTTTATGGTTTTCATCTAAAATTTTAAAAAGTACCATGGTGTTTCCCAAAGACACCTGGAGAAACATTAGCATTTCCATTCATCATGCACAGCGCTTCACTAGCAACTATTTTGAACTGTCAAAGGCATAAAGGGAATTATTATTATTATTATTATTATTATTATTATTATTATTATATTTAATTATATATAAACATATTTCTCTGTTTCCCATATATGCTTTTTCCTTTGCCATTAGTAATTCTAATTCCATTGTTAATTTCATATGAATGCAGCCTTGATGAACATAAGAAATTCATTTAAAATAAATAAATAAATAAATCTAATAATAAATGCTGTTCTTTTCATTTTTTTTCAGCAAAGAATGTTGAAAAAATATATATTTTTTCCCTATATGCTTTTATTATGCCATTATTCATTCAAATTCCATTATTAATTCCAAATGAATGCAGCCTTGGTGAACTTATTTAAAATAAATATATATATAAATAAATAAATAAATACATATAATAATAAATGATGTTCTTTAAAAAAAAATCAGCAAAGAATGTTGAAAAAATATAGAATTTGTTCCCTTATATGCTTTTATTATGCCATTATTAATTCTAATTCCATTATTAATTCCAAATGAATGCAGCCTTTGTGAACATAAGAAACTGCTTTAAAAAACAATAAAAATAAATATAAATATATAAATAAATTAGTATAATAATAAATGTTGTTCTTTTAAACTTTTTTTCAGGAAAGAATGTTGAAAAAATATTTTTCCCCCATAGCCTTTTAATTATGCCATTATTAATTCTAATTTCATTATTAATTTCAAATGAATGCAGCCTTGGTAAACATTAAAAAAAAATATTTAGACAAAAACTATTAAATTAATTTTTTAAAATAATTAAATAAATGTAATATAATAAATGCCGGTCTTTAAACTTTTTTTAGCAAAGGATGTTGAAAAAAAAAATAGATATAATATATATAATGTTAAAAAAAAAAAGTTCCCCTATTTGATTTTATTATGCCCTTATTATTTCTAATTCCATTATTAATTCCAAATGAATGCAGCCTTGGTGAACATAAACATTAAAAAAATAAAAAAATAAATAAATATATAAACAAACATCACACTTTTAAACTTGGAACTGGTAAAACATCTGGTAATACACTGGTAAAACATATTACTATATATCAATAAAAAATATTGGCAATTTATTTTACTTGGAGAAAAATGTATTTTGCAACTGTTGAATGGCTGCCAGTGGAAAAAGATGCTCTTTTGGGCCTAGTAGAGGCTAACTGGTCCAAGCTAACCAGTCCTATGATAGTGCTATGGTTATTGGATATAGTTTCATAGCATATTTTGAAAAACATCTGGGTGCCATATAAATACCATGGTATATGGATATGGCAGTCCTAAGTACCACAGTATATATTAAAACACACACTCAAAACTCCTATACTATATGGTAACTTTGTGAGGGTAATGGGTGCTGCAATATTCTAATCATTTGGATAATCCCATCAAAAATCATTGGAGAAGCGTTAAGACTGTCTTTAAGGTTACGTTAAAGTCAAATCTTCAAAGCGGCTTCTAAAAGACACAAATCCATGCGGTGATAGCCATTTCTCCAGGCTGCATTTGATAAACACTGCCCATAAATCAGGACCGAATCAATCTAGATTACCCTGACAGTGGCTGGAATACACTCAATAGCAATGATAACACGGATAGCTTCTCATGTTTCTCTCTATATAAGAGCCAGCCCCGCTCACTTGGAGAAAGTGCGGAGGTGGGCGGAGCAGCTCTCACAGATGGATCTGTCTGAGAGAGAGCAAGCGAAGGGATGGACACCGAGAAAGAAACCTGGAAAAGCGAGAGCAGATGTATTACCGCATGTCCGAGCACTTGCTTGGGGGAAAAAAAATCACCTGTATTGATTGATCTGCTCTTTGCCGGTATCCCTCTTCCACCATATTGTTCTAATCTAATAATGCTCTTAACAGATGTGGCTGATACGGTCTCTCCATTCTGGATTCGGATCGTTTCATGTTTCGTTCGTTCCTCCCATCGGTTCTGCATTAATGGACTCTGAAATTCCATCAGTAAGGCTGTCCTTTCCCATATTACAATCTAATCTGAAGTGGAGGCATTGTGTTCTCAAAGACAGCTGAATACCCCACTTAATGCTTCAGATTATATAGTGTCCTATTCATTATGTCTTAATAGTTGCTGTTGTTTTTAAGTACGGCTTTTACGTTATTTACAGTAACTAATAGACCTTTCTCACAACTTCCGTATTTTGCGCCGGAAATACGTAATTGCTGTGTAAACCTATTTCCGCCCCGGTATGCCGGTAACCAGTTAAACAACGTGAAAAACGCTTAACGTGGCTTAATGTATGTAAAAAACGACCAGGAAACCCCAAGTTTCTGTCAAACCTTACGTGGAACAAACATTAACTACTATCAAAAGAACGAGCCCTTATTCCACAGATAAAGTGAATAATATCACGTTAAGCGTTTTCTCCCCCATAGAAGCCCATTATAAGGAAACAGCTTAACGTGGTTTACGTACCTCAACAGCGACCAGGGAAAACCAAACTTATGTTAAATTTTACTTATAATAAATACTTGCTGCTGTCAAAAGAACGAGCTCTTATTCAGCATATAAAGTGATCGCCCCCCATAGAAGTCCATTATAACAAACCATGTTAAGCTTTTTCCTTAATGGAGTTCTATAGGGAGAAAAGCGTGATATTATTCACTTTATATGCTGAATAAGAGCTCATTCTTTTGACAGCAGAAAGTGTTTATTATAAGTAAAATTTTAAGCCACGTTAAGCTTTTTTTTTTTTTTTTGTATAATGGACTTCTATGGGGGGCGATCACTTTATATGCTGAATGAGAGCTCGTTCTTTTGAGAACAGAAAGTGTTTATTATAAGTGAAATTTAACAGAAGTTTGGTCTTCCCTGGTCGCTGTTAAGGTAAGTTAAACCAAGCCGTTTCCTTATAATGGGCTTCTATGGGGGAGAAAACGCTTAACGTGATATAATGCACTTTATCTGTGGAATAAGGGCTCGTTCTTTTGATAGTAGTTAGTGTTTGTTCCAAGTAAGGTATGGTAAATTTGGGGTTTCCTGGTCGTTTTTTACGTACGTTAAGCCACGTTAAGCGTTTTAGAACGTCCCGGATAAACTCTTAGTGGAAAAATGTATATCCTTTATCCAATTTGTTCCTCCTTGTGACAGAGTTTTCCTACACGACTCTTATCAGGTCGGCAAAAGTTATCTTTGGCAAACCAGCGAGGGAAGTTGTGTAGACTCTCTCCATTTTAATTTTAAATTACCCGGCTTTCTGCTGTGTTGACATTACACAGGAAGTCTGCATACCCTGCGATTGCGTATTTCCGGTTTCTGTGAAAAAGGTCTATTGACCCTTCGCAAAAACCCGCACTCCTAAGTTACTGTTGCTATGTCCGACAAACAATGCCGCTCTCACACTACACATCATATTCTCAAGCAGTGAAAAATCCATTGCAGAGCAAAGAGGAACTGAAAACATGGCGAAAGACAAGACAGAGCAGGTTACTTGTGGTATGAAACAAGGTCTAAGTTTTAAATTATTGTCACTTTTTAAGAAATTCAAACAATAAATACCATTGCAGATCACTGTATTGCCTTATTAGATTAATCGACACGTGAACCGATCGTCTTTTCTTATTTACTCAAAGCACAAAAACACATGAATGAACATCAGAGCGTATTTTATTTAAACCGTAGAAAGACATAATAAACAAAAAATTTCAACTTTAAATCCACCAAAATATATCTACTCTCCTGTCTGATTTGTTTGTCGGACAAAATGGCGGATTCTGCATTCCGATTGGTCAGATCGCCTGTCAATCAAGCTGTTTGCGAAGGGTCAATTGGGACAGCAGTGAAAGAAAAAAAAAACACTTTAGCCTGAATGTAACTACTACTGACTTAAACAGCTTAATTAACTATGCATTTGCTGTATTGAATTGTTATTTATTTATATGTTCATTCTTTTATTGTAATATTCTTTTTTTTCCACTGTCATAGAAAGCTTGGAAATGTTATAGAATTTTAAAATGGTTATATACAGATCAATACAGATGATGTTTCATCAGCTAGAAACTGCTCTTTGCGAGTTCATGGGAGGCAGTGTCTTCTCAAAATATTGGATGAGAAAAAAGTTGCAGTACAAAAATGAAACAATGCCAATATTGCAAAATATAAAAACTTTTTCTAAAGAAATAATTATCATATAATTGGATATGACTGGTTATGACCGGCTATGATTGGTTCATATGATAAATCCCGCCTCTTGTGTGGTTTGTGTGCATTCCGCCTTCACGAATCAGCCTGAATTAACAATATAATGCCGTTAATGGTAATACTTATTTTAAAACCTAAGAAGCTTGAGCTTAAAAAGTGGTTATGATTTATGGGGATTTAAAAAAAAAAAACACTGGGTGGATTTTTATCATTAGGGTGGTTGTGTTTACAACATGTAAACGTGAAATTTGGCATCCGATAACCCCTTTAAGTAAAGCAAGATCACCGACTCGCAATATGTTTGATAACTTCACATACATTTTTGAATGCATTGATAAAATCTAGCAGGAAAAAGACAAATTTCTGAAAAGTTTCAGGACCAACAAGCCACGTTCCAGACAATGTGATGACCTACATGTACTTTTCATATGATGACCAGCTCATTTGAACCCCACCACTCCTGGCCCACCTCACCCACCACCACAACCCTCCTCCTGAATGATTACCCTCCTCTGGATGGAGTTTATTGGTAGGAGTGTAATTAGCATGAGCGCGAGTGCAACTGCTGTGCTAATCGGTCTCAGAGCTGTTGTCCCGTTTCTAAGATGTTCTCTCTGGTCGGTTAGAGCGCGTTTGTTTTAATATTTGTGGCAGTGTGGTGCCTCAGATTCCCACACACAGGCAATCATATGCCGAAGCCCACTCTCTTCAGTTTCTGGGGGTCTAAGATTGGGTTTCTCTCTCTCTCTCTCTCTCTCTCTCTCTCTCTCTCTCTCTCTCTCTCTCTCTCTCTCTCTCTCTCTCTCTCTCTCTCTCTCATTCTCTCTCTCTCTCTCGCATGCTTATTCTCTGTTTTCTTAACCCTTAAATGCATACCTTGAGTCTTTAGCGAGCCGGGATGTCATTTACTACCCTCTCCCTCCTTCATTTTCTCAAATTTGACATCAATTTTCTTAGTATTCCTCAATCTATTCATTATAAATAATATAACAAGAAAAGAAATAACAAAATATAAAAAAAAAGTCTCCTTTCTGATTATTTTTTGTAAAGAAGTGTATAGGGTCGCTAGAGACCCGAGGTGTGTAATAGTGTAAATATATTTTGGTGTGCAAAAATATGTAAATTTCTAATGACTAAATATGTTAAATTCCCCTTTATTGCTCGAGGTTTCACTGTTTAATAAACAATAATGACGTGATGTTTTACTCATAATTACTGCAGGCATAAAACAAAAGAATATCATCAGCAAAAATGTAACTGGTTTGAATGGCTTTACTGCAAAGCAATTATTGTATGCAATGAAATATAAATGTCATTGTTATTTAATGTTGAATGTGGTAGACTTGTAGTCAAGACCGCATAAACCGAGATCAAGACACTACCAAGACCAGAAGGTATCAAGACCAAGACAAGACCAAGGCCAAGACCAAGACAGACCATCTCAAGACCAAGACCAAGTCGAGACCAAGACCGATACCAAGTCGAGACCAGAGAAAAAAAAACAGACTAGTGTTGAAGCTATGCAATAACTTGCATGAACAGCAGCATACTAGGGTTCAGCCACAGTTTGCGTTCAATACATATTAGACGGTATTACTTCAACTACAGGCAGAGAAATACAGAGACAGACCATGTCATGTGTGTGACTGAGCTCACTGTAAATGTTTTTACATACTGGGTGAGATCAACTATGTGTAGCAATTGTATGAGGGCTGTTACTGCACTATTAGAGGATTGAGACTCCCTTAACTTTTGTATACTGTTGAGGACTGACATTACTGGTACTGACTGGTTCATCTGACAAAACATAAAACACCCCCAACACCATCTTGCTCCTCCAACAACTGTCTAAAGAATGAGAAATATGTAGCCAATTGAAATTATACTTAATGACCATTGACTGTTAATATAGAGGGCATAACGTTATATGGATGGATGAGCGCCAACGGCTGTCGCAAAAAAAAAAAAACAATAAATAAAAAATGCATGTGATTGGTTGCATTTGATTTGAAGGGCGCAAAATATTAATGTTGCATTATCAAACGTTGTGTTGTCATGGATACCAAAGATTCTAGAGCGTGTATTTTTTTTTTATTACTATTATTTTTTTGAGCGTGTAGTACTGCTAAATCCCCGACCACTATGATGGTCTGAGACAGGCTGTCTCAGACAGCGAGACCTTGACGAGACCGAGAGGTCCGAGACCAAGACAAGACCAAGACCAAAGACCGTCAAGGCCGTGACAAGACCAAGACCACGTAAAAGTGGTCTTGAGACCGGTTTCGAGACATACATCACTAGAATGTGGTGAAAAAGCTGTCAGCGATCTAAATATTCACTTTAAAGTCATTGACAATTATAGTTTTGAGATTATGGTTGAGATCGCGAATATCAGCCGGATGCTCAATGTACTGTGGAAGTGCGTTCTGAGGATGAACTGGTGGTCTGGCCAGGCTGGGAAAGTGGCCAAAACCCCTCTAAAACCAGCCCGCTGACCAGCTATGACCAGCTAAAAACCAGCCTGGTTGACCAGCTAAAACCATCCAACCAGCCTAGGCTGGTTTTAGCTGTTTTTTTTTTTTCAGCAGAGATATAGGTCAGGGTTGCTAAAGACCTGAATATGTAATAATGATTGGCAAAAGATTCATGCATGTAAGGGTCAAAGGGGCATTCAAGTAATTTTTTAATTATAAAAAGAAAAACTGAGCTCTCTTAGGCCTCTCTTAGACCATACGCATCCCAAACTATGACTACAAACAGTTTAAATCTGGACTCAGTCAGATTTAATTAATTTTAAGTGCTGTTTGTGTGCCTGTCACTGTGTGTGGAACTTGCCTTAAGCCTGACAGACTTGTCTTTTTTTAAATAATGGGTGAGCAATTCACTCCAGTTTTTTGTTTCTTCAGAACAGCTTATATTAGAAATGATTGTGTTGATAAACAGGTTTATAATAATTTTTCAGTGAGTTTTCTAAAACTCTACGTGGACCTCCTGTAGGACTACAGTTCTGGTAGGCCCCAGATTGCATTGCCCCTGCAGGCAATGTGAAAACTGTAACCTGTTATTTATTTCCTTCTTTCTCTGCCCCTCTGCTGCCTCTCAGACTTTGAGCACCTATCTTTGTGACAGCAAGCTCAAATGTGTCAACGTGGGTGGTTTCGCATATGTCAGGGTGCAACAGTGGACTCTTCCTCACACTTCACACTCTACCTGAGATTCTGTAGTTATGCCTAAGTTTGTACTGTGGCAGTCTGCTTTCTAATATGACAGTGGCTCTGTTCCAAAACAGTGAGTTGCCTGTCTGTCGTCTACATAGTCACATACTTTCTTGATGCAGCATCTGAAATGGTAGCTTATAATGGTAGAGATTGTTGGGGGAGTGAATGTCTGTTTCGGTAGTGACATGAAAAATGCAGGTCATATTTTTTTTTTACATTTAGAATGATCTTAGTATAATAGAATGATCTTAGTAAACATCTAAGATTTGTATACTTAAATGCTTTTTATATATATATATTTTTTGGTTGTGGGACAGCAAAAATATATGTATGTAAATAAATATATGTATTTCCATTAGCTATACTTAAAACATTCTAGGATATTTTTTAGCCATTCTCAATTAACTTGGAAACCATGGCTAGTATGTGGCTTGCAGATTGCTGAGTACCCATCTGTCTGTAGCCGCTGAGCGCGTTTTAACCACGTCGACGTGTTCCATGCTTAGAGCATATGACCAGATGGAAAGCCACTATAGCAGTTGATCCCATGAAGATCGCCCACTGTTTGGATTAAAATAGACACCATGTTCACCCAATGTGTCCACACAACACCTTACAGTGGGTGGCACGTCATATACGGGGCTTATGTCATCCTCATTTCCGACGAGCCTTCCTTACCAAGAAAAGGAAAAGAGGAAAATCAATTTACCATGCACTGTTCTGAACGTCAGAGATTGTAGTAGTCATTTTAACACACAGCCATATGGTTAAATCAAAGTGAACAGAGGAGAGACAAGTGAACAGTAAGAAAAGTGTTTAAAAGAATTAAAAATTGCTTGTCCCCCCCTCAAAAAATCATTAATTTACTCACCCTCACGTAATTTATTTTCTTTTGATCGAGATTAGTTCAAAATTGATGATTGTTTCGTGTGTTAAGACCTCAGTGTATCATCACGAGCTACAAGGTTTAATTTGGTTTTGTCTGTGTATGTTGTTTTGACTCTCAAAGCCCATAGACTTCCATTATATGACTGACAGACTGCAACGGTTTGAGTTCAAAGTCTTTGTTTGTGTTCTAGTGAAGAAACAAAGTCACCTACATTTTGGATGCCCTGGGGGTAAGCAGATTGACATCAAATTTTAATTTTTGGGTGAACTATTCCTTTAAGGATGTTCAGATATTTTCACTGGAAAACAAGACAAATCCTGAGCAATAATATGCATTTGTTTGTAATCCATACAATATTTAATGGCATGACTTTAAGACTTTCTCCTGCGAATTAAGACTTTTTAAAGTGATAGTTCACTCAAAATGATGAGACAATTTTGTCATTAATCACCCTCATGTTGCTTCAAACCCGTAAAACTTTCATTCGTCTGCATGAACCTTTCTCTGCTTGAATGTTTTACTTGCATTGCTGTTATAGCAGGGTCAGAAAGCTCTTGGATTTCATCAAAAATATCTTAATTTGTGTTCCAAAGATGAATGAAGGTCTTTAGAACAACATAAGGGTGAGTAATTAATGACAGAATTTTCATTTTTGAGTGAACTGTGCCTTTTAAAAGGGGTCATCGGATGCCCATTTTCCACAAGTTTATATGATTCTTTAGGGTCTTAATGAAAGTCTCTAATATACTTTGGTAAAAAAATCTCAGTAGTAGTGTAAAAAACACCCTTTTACCTTGTCAAAACCAGCTCTGCAAAATATCAGCTCATTTTATCGCAAGGGCCCTTTAAATGCAAATGAGCTCTGCTCGCCCCGCCCCTTAGCCGTATTTAGCTCTATCTAGCCATGTTTATCGGCAAAACTTGCCAACAAGCACATTATTAAGAAAGGCCATTTACAAAGATGCATAAAAAAACTTTATACTCACTTCAGCTGTGGGTGAAGCTGCATCACAAATGATTCACACAAACATAGATGCCTATGTAGATCGGGATCGGCGTTTTCTTTTTAAAAAGGAAAGTAACGTTGTCCTCTGTCTCTTAAGCGACTCAGATGTCAGGAGTAAATGACTACTGCTATGTTCATTATTACATCCAACAACAGAACACCTCAATCACTCAATTAGAGTCTTCCTCTGCATCTGAGGCAACACAATGGCGATCATATTCGGACTGTTTCAGCTCGGTGAAGGCGGGTCTAAGGTAAGACGCTCATGTCAATCAACTGTGTTTTGTCACAACGACAAGAAGCTGAGAATGACTTGATTTTAAAAAGGGGATATTACTTTTAAAGATTAAAAAAATACAACTGGGTGGATATTTATCATTGTAGGGTGGTTGTATACACAAACATGTAAAAGTTAGTTTTACATCCGATGACCCCTTTAAGACCTGCATAAACTCTGCATTTGAATCTTGACAGCTTCTGTCCTCATTTATTGTAATGGCATGGAATAAAACAACCAGTACAGTTCTTAACAATATCTTACGTTGTGCTTGGGAGAACAAAAGTCATACAGATTTGTAAAATCTGAAAAAGAGAATTTATTTTTTGGGTGAACTACCCCTTTCATGTGCCTTACTCCAGTGCACGTTAAAGTACTGTGGGGTGAGGACCTCATCAATCGTCTAATTCAATTAAAATTTTCATTTCTCTATCATGATTGATGCGTAGTGCTCCATCTCGTCAACAGCTATTTAGAAATGGAAATCAGCACAATTGATCAGATGCAGAGTGATGGTCACAGGAAAGTCATTAGCAAGCACCCTGCAGAGTGATGTATGAAAAAATATGAACTGCTTTTCCCCAGTGCAAAACTCTTCCTGACATTACTTCCAACTGGCTTTGGATGATGTTAATTGCATTTGGTGCCGAAATGCTCTGGGTGAGTCTTGTGAAACCATCAAATGTCTGCAGATGGCTGTGTGGGCTGATCGGTGGAGAGCGTTGTAAAGATGATTTTTAATTTTTATTTGACTCTTTATCATTGTCTGAAAAGAAATGTTACATGTTAGACACCAGAATAACGGTTAAACAAGATCAGCGGCGTGCAGTTTGTCTCTTTTAAAGCACTGCTGTCAGTTAACCTGTTCTTGAGTTGTTTGACATCTCCTTACGATCAGAGCCAAAATAGATGTATGCTTGATATTTACAAGGGGAAGAAATAGCAGTGCGATTTTCCCATGCCATTAGTCAATTTTATTATTTCATTAGTTTAAAGGGCATTTTCGAGCACCCTCAGATGATATTAGAGCTTCTCCGTGCAGGCAGAGAGTGGCACTTTGTCTCCCGTATCAACACCATCCAAATCATACTCCTGTCTCCAGGCAACCAGGACCAGATTTAGGAGGATGTTATCTAACTGTTCGGAGCCGTCGTAAGGTGTCTGACAGGACCATCGCCCGATTGTGAACTTTCTGTTCCTCCTAGATCTTCCCCACCAGATTAATCTAATATCATAAGAGCTTGTCTCATTGCCGGCTCTTACGATTGGCTTTTACCTAGAATTGATTGTCTCAGTAATACTCCCACAACAGCTTGTTGATCGTGGAAGCAGGAAAAGGAATGAGCGGTCGGGGTTTTTGAAATGCGATGCCCCTCGCAGCGTAACACTTATGGTGCCGATGGGTTTAAAATAACCTTGTTTCACTCACTGCACCAAAATGGTCTGCAGCGAATGAGTGAGACAACATAGAATTGAATCTCGCTAAAGAGGTTAACACTTTAAGGTTGTATATTGCTCTGTGTCTCAAAGCACTCACACATGTACAGTACTAACTCACTTCTTTTCTCTTGCTCACATGCTAGGTCTGTTTGGAATGACATGCTAGGATACTAGTCTTACGATTTCTACAGTATGTAGTATGCATATTTGATTTTAGCATATTTAAACCTGGAGGACAGTATGTGAAGTATTCAACAGAAAAAATAAGTTGTGCAGTATGCTCAAATGTTCTGTAATGAATGAAGTTAAATCCACCATAATCTGTTTTATCATCCATTTCTCATTATTTATTATCATTACTTATCAATAATCTTTTAGTAACTTTACAATAAACCTTTTATTATTTTTGTAATTAATAAATGTATTTTTAAAATAACTTTTAAAGGAATGTAATGTAAAACTATGGTTAACATAAAATGTTTGTTGCCATGGCTTGACCTCAAATGTTTCTTGTTCAAAAATAAAAATTTTCTCCGATTGAATAATTCTGTTTAAAACTCATCAGATGAGTGTATGCTCGTATAATTAAGGTCCCCATGAAATCAAAATTGAAGTTTTACTATGAATATGTAAGCCTTAAGGTTATCTGTAACAAAAACAATGACAAAATTTACAAGATATACGCATTCAAAATTTGCAGTCTGTATCTTTTGCCAATACGGACCAACAATTTTAATGACATCACCCTGCACTTCAGTTTCTCATCAAAACTTTGTCCATTCAAATGCTCTCTAGAATCTGAAGCGTTCCGCCCCCTAAACTATAAATAGACGCTGCAGCTAAAATCGGTCATTTATTCACTGAACTAGTATTTTCTGTAAAGCGAATGGCACATAGTGCACTATATAGGGGATAGGGAACGATTCAGACAGTGTAAATATGCCTTCCATTGGAGTGAAAGAGGACTGGTTTGGTTCTGTTTCACACGCACCACGCTGCTCCTGTCCAGAGATGCAATAGCACAGAGTGGATCATGTGCACAAGTTGAAGCTAACCGTAAAATGTAATGGACCCATTTGAATTCTACAGAGAATGGTATATTTTATAGCAATATGGATGAGATTGTAGCTGTCATACGCTGCCAAATGTGGCTTTACTGAGCTCAGCAGATCTAGCCTAAGCTGTGATAAACAAAACGCTATTAGCTATTTTAAAAAGAGAGCAGGACTGCTGGATATGTCCTGCCCTATCTTACTGTTTCAGTTAAAATTATGTCAACACATAGAAAAACGCTGTGTGTTTCAAAGCACTTCAGTGAACCTTAAGTTTAGACAGTTTGCAAAAATGTTTAGCGTCCATGGTTAAAAAATAATCAGAGTGAATGAGGCTTAAGAGAGTTGTGAGTAGGAACCCGGGCGTTGCCAGATCCAGCTATGATAAGCGTCCATAGACTTGTCTTTTCCACTTAATTTGACATTTTAGAAAGCTAATAAAGTGGAAAGTTGCAGTTTATGGTTAGCAATGTCTTTATCTTATTTACAAAAGATTTAAACTAATTTTGGTTTATTTGTATTTGTTCGGTTTTATTTTATTTTTATAGCTAATGTCTGGCAACAATGCACCAACAGTGTTGTGCCCATTTTCGACCCCTGCCAAATTATTACCCCCTCTCGTTGAAATCGCTACCTGATTGCCTAATCCTAACCCCTCCCCCACACCTAACCCTAAACTTACCAATACTAGTGTCACGATGTGCGGGAAGACAAGGAGCCAGGGAAAACAGGAGGAGACCGAGGAGTAAATGACAAAACTGATTTATTAACTAAAACAAAACAAAATACCAAACAGAGGACAAGCGCTAGAACTACAACAAAACAAAACTGAGGAGCTGACAAACACATTGAAACGCTATTGACGGACAAAGGGGAGTGAGCAGACACAGACTTAAATACACTGAAACAGGGGTGTGGTTACAAACAAGATAACAAGGATAACGAGGGGGAAGTACAAATATGGGCACGGACTAGACTAACTAGAACAAAACCAAAAGGAGGAAACAAGGACTAAACCAATTGAACTTGAAACAGAAGGGGAGAAAACACAAGGAAAACAGAACAGAACAGGACAAAACATGACACAATCCTGACCACTAGGGGGTAGTAATCTGGCGGGATTCAGAATCCGGCATAACACCGGCACTCCGCCCCACAGACAAGTTTTTGCTGACAAGATACCACACTCGGTAAGGCAACTGCAAAAAACATCATGATATCTGTCAGAAACTTTATCAACGCTATCAAAACAGTAGCATTTAACACATGTACACATCTGTAGAACAAGTAGGTTACAGAATGAGATGAAATGAGCTATATGAAATATGCAGTATTATTCTTCAGTGCAGAAGTTAAAGGTCCACTGATGTGCTTTGAAACACGTAGCGTTATTCAATGTGTTGACGTAATTTCAACTGAAACAGGAAGACAGGGCAAGACAGTCCTGCCCCCTTTTTTAAATAGCCAATCGCGTTTTGTTTATATCACAGCTTAGGCTAGAGCCGCTGAGCTTCGCTATAAAATATACCATTCTGTGTAGATTTCAAATTGGTCCGATACGCTTTGTGGTCTGCGCCGACTCACGCATATGATCCACTCCGTGCCATCGTCTCTTTAGACCGGAGCAGACTGTGTCTGTGGGCTCCAGCAGTTTGTGTGACTTAAAGCGAAACCAGACTTCACTCGCCCAAACACAATGCATATTTACACTAAATCATTCCCTATCCCCTATATAGAGCACTACGTGACATTCACTGTACAGAAAATTTTAATTTTGTAAAAAAGTGACTTCAGCGTCTATTTATAACAGAGGGGATGGGACACGTCTGATTCTAGAGAGCATTTGATTGGACAGAAAGTTTGATGAGAAGCTGAAATGCAGGGTGATGTCATCAAAATTGTTGATCCATATTGGCGAAAGTTAGAAAATGTATGTTTTGAATGCGTCTATCATGTAAATGCGAATTTTGTCACTGTTTTGAAACAGACAAACTTATAGATGATCTTAAGACTAACATATTCAGCAATTTTGATTTCATATGGACTTTAAGCTAATGGGTGAGACTTCTGGCTCATTAGCCGCTATAGGGAAATGGCGAGAAGAATAACAACCTGCAGTAAATGGTTAAACTGTTTGCACTACAAACCAGTGTGCGCATAATTAAGATAATACATTAAAATAATACACACCAAAATGCAATATCAAGGAGCTAAGCGAGCTGTTTTGTACAGCTTAAAATAGCTGGACAAAACAGCTATTTTAAGCTGTTCTCATCTATATAGCAAGGGTTATTAATGAAAACTATAAATCATATAATATGTATTGTTGCATGAATAATAAACAACTGATAAATGTATCCACTCATAATCTATAGTAAAATTAAATTAATTTTGATGCAATAAATATGGTATAATTTAGCAATGTTCATACCTCCAAAACAGAGAAAACATATTTCACAAACATCCATATGTCTGTCTTTTTTAAAGTGTTTAGATAGTTAAGGAAATGTATTTGTAAGGGTTATTATAGCACAATTCTTAACCCCACTCCAGACCTTACTCATTTTTAAACCCTGTTTACAACCATGTCTGTTACATAATGCACATAACAGTATGCAACATTCAATATTTTCTGTGCAGTATGCAGTAAGCAGTACGCTAGTATTCTGTTCTGAATACAGCCAAAAACTATTGAGAAAGTGTGGTATTATGAATGTACTGGATGGAGTCTAGCTCCCTCTGCTGACTAGCCTTATATATGTGTATAATATACTTGTCATTTCTACTAGACTGCAGCACAAGTGAAGTCAGTTAAACATCACTTTACCAAGTGAGAAAGTAAAATACAGAAAACATGGGACAAAAAAAAGACATGCATGAAATGTTAATATTTAGATTTTATTTAGTTTATATACACTGGAAATGCATTTTCTTGAGTTATTTGCATTGTTTTTCATATAATTTATCAAATTCTATTAAAAAAAATTATATTTCATTATATTTATTCATAGGCAACCTGTTTTTACTCTTTCTCCAGATCAAACCTCACAGTGTCTCTCTCCCTCCCGCTATTTTTGTTCTTGTCACCTGACCGCTCCCCGATAACTCATCTTTAACAGATACTGCTGCATCCTCTTGAGAATGGCTCAGAAAGCACATCCCAGTGTTTCAGAGCTCTGCTTGTAAAAGAACAGTAGTGATCGGGATATGAGTGTGCTACTATCAACACCGTCTGCCCTCTGTTACTCATTACAGCACAACCACAGACAAATGATGAAAACAAAATATGCTCTCATGACAAAAAAAGTATTGAATTTGTAGGATCGTTTATCAAAAGAGCACTGCAGCACTGCGCATGATCCGCAGATTGAGCTGGAGACGACTATGATGAACCATGTTGAACTGCTGACCTTGTTGTCAGTGTGGAAAAACGAATGTGCTTGATGTTGCAGATATCTATTTTATGGAGTTTTTCCTCTTTTTCACATTGTCAGCTGAATAAAAATGGCATTTATCATCTCTTAAGGGACAAATATTTGCTTTTTGTGTGTGTGGTTCAGGTTTTGCTCACATTGAAGAGACCACATGTCCCCTTAAGTACCGTAAAACCTGAAATCACCTCCCTATTTTTCCTTGTACCTGTGAAATGTATTTTTGTAAAGCGACCTTGAGCTGCAGAAAGGTTCTTTATAAATAAAACTACTACTTCCACATTGTGAGGGCAGACAATAGTCCTCAGAAACAAAACAGCATATAAACATAAGTAAAAAATAATGTCTTTATAAAAAAAGGAAATGTGAGGTAAATTGTTAGAGTTAGGGGGTATAGAATATGAGTAGTATAGTAGCATAGTTCTCCCAAAAATGAAATCTGTAAGACCTTCTTTCATCTTCGGAAGACAAATGAAGATATTTTTGATGAAATCCGAGAGCTTTCTGACCCTGCATAGACAGCAATGTAACTTCCACGTCCAAGACTCATAAAGGTAGTAAGGACATCATAAAAAAAAAGTCCATGTGACATCAGTGATTCAAGCTTAATTTTATAAAGCTATGAGAATACTTATTGTGCGCAAAGAAAACAACTTAATTTAACAATTTCTTCTCTTCTGTGTCAGTCTTAGTCACACTTCCACGAGAGTACCAAGAGTGCATCTATAGTTCACACAAATTTAAATTCTTCAAACTACCGACGCTCATGTACCTCAAATCTGTTTCTGTGCTGCTCTACAGTAAAAGTGAATGGTGACCAAACTCCAAAAATGACAAAAAGCCCTCTAAAGTAGTCAGTCTAGGGCGAGTAAACGATGACAGAATTTTCATTTTTGGATGGCCTACCCCTTTAATTTAACAAAGAGTTGGTAGTTAGAAGTTTGAGGGGTGTGCGCATTGTTTTATTTGCTGAAAGGACAAAATCTAACGTGCAGGACAAAAAAAGAAAAATGAAAACCACTGTCTATACTGCAGATTCATTGCTTAGACTGTGAGTTGCACTAAAGACCAAAATAGACCTGGATAATATGTACAAAGCAATTTTTTGAAGTTGTGCTATATGTGCAATAAGGTACCAGAGGACAAGACCTTTGTCTTGCCAGCACTTCTATGTTCAGGACTCATCACAATGTCATTGCTCCTCTTTACAAAGCAGAAAGAGACCCAAATGTCTCCAAAAGTATAGGAAAACTGCACTGTGACTTGAAGCCTTAATGTCCAACATTTCTGTAAAACACTGCTGCAAAGCATCAAATGCATTCTGGTGTAAAATTAGAGTTATTCAACCCACTTACATAAATTTCATGCCTCACTAGTTCATCGCAATGGCTGATAATAATATTAAAAAGCAAATTATGATGGGGTAAAAAAAATCTGATGTGAATGACAGTATGTGTTGACAAGTTGCCTGGAGAACTGCCAAAATATAACAGTGGTTAATTTGGAGGAAAATTGTATTCTTAGTAAATTGGGTGTGAATGAACAAATCTGCAGTACAGCTAGATATTTTTTCCACTTAGATAATCTTAAAAGAACGCAAACTGTTAAATTGTTCCCTAATGAATAAGATTGAGCCTAAATTATGTGAATCATCTGAAAAAGTTTATGTTTTGTCTTTAGTAATTAATCATGTTACCTTTAACATCAGTCATCATGGTTATGGAGATGCATTTAGTTATGATTTGCTGTGATTAGATGACTCAAATGAATCATTTGGCTTTTGTTTTAATTAGCCTGTTCTCATACGATTCATAAATGATGTTATAATTTGTTAACACTTGTGATGAAGTCATTGAGAAGTAATACAAATATTTTCAACTGAGCGACACCACAATCTTTAAAACTCGCTGGCATGTTAAACAGGCTGTTGAACAGCTGCACCACAAGGGGGCAGCTTCCTCAGACAGAACCCATAAACACCATCAAAGGCTAAATGTTCTAATTCAAGATTCATTCGATCTGCTAAATGACAATACTTAATCCACTTGCTAAGCACAATGATGTAGAGCAGCGAAACAGTGGCAAATGCTGAATCAGGTTTCAAAGGCAGCCGGCAGGCATGGACACTCTCCAGGTTTATTGGAAGTGGAGGCTGGATCTATCCAAAGCTCCAGATCTCAGCAGATTTGCGAGTGCTGGGTCATTTAGCCCTGAGCGCACGGGGCAGGGGGAGATCAATCAGGGCCCTATCCGGCCCACTGTCGTCCTTGATTTGCAGTACCAGCGTCCAGCTGTTGGGTTTGGGAAAAAATAATGGCTGATTGGACTCTGTGGCATCTTGGCATTGGGGAACAATTCAATTTCCCCGTGATGGATGGTCAAAGAGTGCCGGTCCTGAGACACTGCAGCACGCTGCTACAGACCTGAAAAACAGTAGCGAGACAAGGGAGCGTTTCCAAGCATTCAAACCGACTGCCAGAAAGCCACTGCAATGATGCGCTTTTCCCAGATGAGCGAAAGCCATGTGCTTTTTTGACCTCAAAAGCCTGGGGAAAGGCTGATCGTGATTCATCTAATTTCCTTTTCCGGACTTCTAAAAAAGCTTTCCCAAAAATTATGACATAACTTACAGTTTAGTGACAAAAAAACTCTTTCACAGACTAAAAAATCTACATCCAAAGCCAATTTCACATCACTGTTTTGAATAAAGCATCATGCTGATGGAGCTGACCTTGCAATTCCTGCAATGTGAATGAAGTAATAAATGTTACTGCTTGCCATAGAAGATACATTTATGTATTTAGACAAAGCCAAGCAATGTAAGCTTTACGTGAATTGTGAACCTGTACCACAAAACCAGTCTTAAACTGCATGGGAATATTTGTTGCAATAGCCAAAAATACATTGTATGGGTCAAAATTATTGATTTTTTTATTATGCCAAAAATCATTAGGATTTTAAGTAAAGATCATGTTCCTTGAAGATATTTTGTACATTTTCTACCGTAAATATATCAAAACTTATTTTTTGATTAGTTATGTTAATAGCTAAACATTTTTTTGCACCCTCAGATTCTCAAATAGTTGTATCTCGGCCAAATAGTGTCCTAATGAACCATCAATGCACTCAAAAAATGATTTGTTGGATTTATTTAAAAAAGGACTGTTAAGCGGTTCCACGCAACCATATTGAGTAATTTGTACAAGTAACAATTTAGTTGTATGAACAAAAGAAACTCAAGTAAAGCTGACAATGTTATTTTTTAGAAACCAATCTTATTATTTTATGTCCGTGACATTACATGTGTTTTTTAAGTAATGTCAACATTGATGTATTGAGTGAAACTAACAACTGTAAAAGTTCATTATTTGACTGTGGAAAGCTTATTTCTTCAGCTTTCAGATCTCAATTTAAAAAAATTGACCCTTATGACTGGTTTTGTGGTCCAGGGTCACATTTATGTAAGTCTTTACCTGAACTGGAGTTAAACTGGATTCCAAACAGCCTATTTAAAGTAAAAACCAGATCCAGTGCATTACCAACCAACTATACATTTACTACAAGAAGTTTCAGAGTTATTCTAAATGCAATGCTGCTTTTTATTTACACCCCAGAGACTATATAAAACACCCTGAGCTGAGTTTAAAAAGGCAAAGTATGGTACACTAAAATGCCCTTAAGATAAATAGAAGTTTAAAATCTCTGACTTTGCAGGCAGACACATAAATCATAATGTAGCACAATCCCTGCAGACATATCCTTCATTTGCACCAGCAGGTATTAAAGAGAAGAAAGTATGAAAGTATAAATAAATAAAAAAAAGCGCACACAATGACCTATTCTCAGCATTTTCATAAAAGAACAAAGCGACACACAGTCACTAATGTATTTGCCTTTGCCAAAATGTGTTTTTTTTTCCAACTGATCGATAGTGATAGCAACTGGTTTATCTATTTAAAACTACAGTAGATCTTATCTCACTGTTTTGATTTATCGCTTAGATTTTATAGATAACTAGAAATTCAACAGCTGGTATACACCGCAGACAAATGTCAGAGGACAGAGACAACTTGCTTTGTTCCCTTCTTCGTTCAAGGGTACATCAGTAGGAAAAAAAAAAAAAAAAGATAAAATATTCTGAATGGAATTTGAACCGGTTCGTCCCGTTTATGGTGCAGAGCTTGTGCCATTATTAACCCACCTATTCCTCTAATCAAATTTTGCTGATTTTGCTTATCCACTCATATTAAACACCTGTAATAATCCTCAGTTGCAGAGGATGAAGAACTTTTTTTAAATTCAGGCCTCAGAGTTATTGCAATGTTGTTTTTCTGCATTCTTAAGACAGATGGCTTTATTTAATCAGCAGATAACAAGGGATAAACAGATCAGAGAGTTTATTAAACTGCACTAGGCGGCACGTTTGTTCGTTGCAGGCTCCTGAGTCACTTGTGAAGCTGACTAAACTTGTTTGCGGTGGTAATATAAACATAACGAATCGTTAAAAGTTTCATGGCTACAGGAATCTCCACCAAACAAGGGCGTAGAGTTGGTGTGATTACTGTGTCATGAAACGTTCATGTGCTAATTTTAATTGTACTGAAATATCCACATTTTTGGTGTGGTCTGTTTAATAGTCCTTAGGGAGGCAACCATCATGAAAACCTACTCTACTACTTCCAAGAATTTACAATAGTAAACAATAGATGAATCTATTGTGAGCTCTTTTACTCTTATTAGTACATTTTTCAATCAGATAAACATTTAAACATTCCTGTGTCTATGAGGTTCCATTTCTGCTTTTGTACCTTTTCTCAGAAATTAGTATATGTCGATGTATATGCTCTTTGTTTCTATCGTCTTGTTCTGTCATTTATGGAAAGCTTTTGTAATAAATGATGGCGTTCAGTTTGTGCCGAAAAGTCTTGACTGCTTTGTACAATGCATTTGTCTTTGTCTACAGTTATTGCTGTTGTTTTATCTGTGTCGTCCTCACTGTCGTGCATTTTATAAGTTACTGTTCTTAGTAAACTTCCTGCAATGCATTTTACAGATATCAGGACAGGTAAACAAATAGAATGCTTAGATTTTTCTCAGTAATGAGTTTTCTCAAACTTTAAGATGCATTTGTCTTTTTAATATATGAACTGAAATGAAGCTACCTTAGGTTTTATCTTTGAGCTTTGTCAGTCTAATATGTGACCCTGAACTGCAAAACCAGTTGTAAGTAGCACTAGCCAAAAATACATTGTATGGGTCAAAATGATCGATTTTTGTTTAATGCCAAAAATCATTAGGATATTAAGTAAGGATCATGTTCCATAAAGATATTTTGTTAATTTACTACCATAAATATATCAAAACTTAATTTTTGATTAGTAACATGCATTGCTAAGAACTTCATTTGGACTACTTTAAAGGTGATTTTCTCAGTATTTAGATTTTTTTGCACCCTCAGATTCCAGATTTTCAAATAGTTGTATCTTCTCCAAATATTGTCCAATCCTAAATATCAGTTTCAAAAAAATTTACCCTTATGACTGGATGATGATGATGACATAAATAATACAGAGCAGACAGACACAATCAACTTTTATTGTCATATGCCAGGTTGAGTTTCATAATAACTACATATACAGCACTTGCCTGTGAAACAATGCAGAAATCTGACTGCTACAGTATCTGCAGATCATTAAAACCAGACTAGATACTACCTGCTACTGTATATTCAGATGTCTGACTTAATAGAATTGTGGTTTGCTTTATTCAAAATGACATGTTAAGCAAACTGGTGATAAGGACTTAGCAAAAGAATAAGCGCATCTTTTATATGTACAATTAGGCAATGAGGTTGTCATTGTGACAGGTTTTTGTGAACTTTCCCGTAACATAATACCACAGACTGGACACAACCGCCGTTTCTGGTGTCTACAAAACAAAGAAACTCTGTTTATACTTGCATCTTACAAGGTTTTCTCAATGGTAACGCGTGGCACTTCCAGTTGAGATGTTTCATTGGTGGGTGGGCGGAGCTTTATTTGCGTCGGCGTTGACGTTTTTTGGTACCTCCCGTGATTGGCTTGTTTTTTTCAGCACGGCCTGCGTAAACCACCGCGTGCACAATCATAAGGATGGACTTTAAATAGAAATACTCACCTGTAGGTTTATCCAAGTGAGTTATACAGCGAAAATGTGTAACAGCGCGTATGTATAATCGCTCGGCCCTGCCTTAAAGCATCTTCATCTACTGAGGCGAAAAAAAAGATGCCGCTGTAAAACTTTTCAGTGCTGACGAGAGAAAGGGAGAGAATTGACGCGATGGCTGAAGACGATAAACCAGAGTGAGGAACTTTTCATACGGCCCTTCGCCATCAAGGAGGATCAGCATGATTACATAGATACCATCTTTTATTGGTTCAAGGAATAGAGACAAAAGTTTTTGGGCGAAGTATGGCGCGAGAGACCGGAGAGTCTGGAGAAACGAAAAGTACCAAAGTGAAAAAGCATAAAAGAAGGAAAAGCAAAAAGGAGAGCAAAACCAGGATTGTACACGCCAACATTTTGTATGACCATACCAAAGGAGGGGATAACCCAAACAGACACTATGCAAACAATAAGATCAAAACCACAAAATACACTCTGCTTTCTTTCCTACCGAAGAACCTCTTCGAACAGTTCCACCGATTTGCCAACGTGTATTTTGTTTTCATAGCCTTACTGAATTTCGTGCCTGTGGTCAATGCTTTTCAACCAGAGTTGGCTCTTGCCCCTGTGGTTTTTATTTTGTCCGTTACCGCTATTAAGGATTTATGGGAGGATTACAGACGACACCGCTCGGATAAAGAAATAAATCATATGGACTGTCTCGTTTACTGCAGGTAAGCACGTGCTTGAAAACCGACTAAGTTAGGTATAAAGTGCCATCAAACCATGTGTCTGTTTGTTTAGTTTTCCTCGTCGAGAATGAGCACAAATATACTTATGTGACAAGATTTTGCCCTGCTGCTGAGGACCTGTGGGCCTGCCTACCTGTTGAACGAGGAGTCTCAGGATGTGGCTCATATCTAATACTTTGCCTTCATAAGCAACATTTTGAACAAGCACTTGCTGGGATTTTCCAACTGTAAAGTTGTATTCCTGAGTTATTTTGTAACTTTTCACACTTTCCATCCAGATTTAATTCTAAAACGCCGGTTAGCGTTCTTATTTGCATATGTAGGAGGTTAACCATACGGGACCACCTGCTTTGTTGCTTGTCCATTTGTGAAAGAGTTGCCACGTAATTCTGCTTTTTTTTACTCGATTGACATTAATATTTAATGAATAAAGCATTGAGTGAGTTTCCGATTTGTTGTCTGTTGCTAAACAACTCCCAATTATATTCAGGTATACTGTTTGTATGCCTTTGGCCCCTCTATTTGGAGCTGGGTTTAATTAACCCAGGGTCAAAAGTGATGCTTATGTACAAGTATGAAACTGAAACAGTTTACTTAAGATTAAACAGGAGTTTACCCCAGGGTTAAATGCAGTCTAAGTCCAAAAAATGCTGTCAAGGTTGGCAACTCACTAGATTTATGAAACCCAGGTTGGGGAACTTGGGTAGTGATGTTAATATGCTGCCTTTATTTTATATGTTGGTACATTTTGTTGTGTGAAACACCTCAAACCACATAACACCTATGAGAACATAGTACTGAGAAGTAACAGATATCGAAATTTCACACTCTGTATGTGTGAGTGCTGTCAGTGTGGCTGATATGGTTGTGCATTTTAGCTTTCATTGTTACTCATGTATGTCATCACTTAATGTCAATGAATTTGATGAATATTCAGCCAAGTTTGTCTCTGGACACAAGTATAAGCTTATAAGCTTATAGAGTGCCAGCATGGAACATAAACAGTGCCACTGATCCAAATGAAACTTGCATATTTTGCTGATTATTGCTGCTGAAAATGGTCAATTATTGTCATGTTTTGGGCTGTAATAATTGGTCGGACTGGGAAAAACATTTGGAGTACTATAGACTGCCAAAAGTTATAACAAATGAAGGAGAAGAGTGCAAAAACTATCTGAGGAATAAAAGGTGTTTGTCGTTGGCCAAACTGAATCAGGATTTCCAGGCCAAGAATCTGAATTATTAGACTAATATCTTAATTATTCCACTTGTATGTATCTTTACCACCCATTGACTTTTGTTTGTCAAAATATTTCTTCTTGTCCTGCTTACTTAGTCCTTCTTTATATGATTGAACACCTTTCACACTTTTTCTGTGGTTTAGTCAGTAGTACATTAACCATGAAATCCATGCGCATCTGGGTAACTGACCAAATCGTCACGTAAGTGCAAACCCTCTATTGGTATTAGGTATGTTATGTAATTGAATAGCTGATCACCTCAGATACTGTTGTCTTATGTTGAGTGCAGGATTGCTGTAAATTTAAGAATAAAACTTGTTTTGTTTGAGCTAGCTGCCAAGGCAACATTTTTATTTTATTTTTTATTTGAAATAAAACTTCAAAATATGAATAAAAGCTATAATAGTATCTCAATTATAATACGAGTGAGGGTTAATTTGCTCATTCAGTCAATTAAGTCTTTAGAAACTTGAGTGAATGGAAATCGGGTCCTTTCACATTATGTGGCGAACGCGTTACCCCTAGTTGTGAAAGTGTGTCAGATAATCTAGCGCTGAAGGTTAGTTAGAGACTTTCTGCGTGCTGTTTAAGTTCAGTTTTGTCCTTGGTGATAAACACAGTGTGCTTATAGCTGGAACAAACTATTCACCTCCATGCACTTGAGCTACAGGTTTAGCAGATAAAACTTGACAGGAAATTTCACTTTGTACAGAAATGAAGGACGCTGTCATGCTTTCTCCTGAATTGTCAGTAAAAAATCGGCCTTGTTTGGAGATCAGCCTGCCTCTCATCTGTGCTTTTGAGGGCTTCCACTTGTTTATTTTCTGGAGTCAGAGAGTCACACTGGAGACTGTATTTCTTGATGAAAAGCGTCTCTGTCAGCCATGTTAAGGCCGTGTATCAACTCTGTCAAAAGCCACAGTGTTTCCCAGACTCCACAATCTGAGCTTGTGCTGTATCAATGTTGCTCTCAAGGCTGGGTTTGATTGAATTTTCTCAAGCAAATGACTCTATTTTGAAAACTGTTCCTGTTGCTAACAAAGCCACAATGAATTACAGCCAATTGAATTTGCAGTGTGATGTCATCCCCTCTGAACCTGATTTGACCTTTAATATGATTGCAAAGTTTGTCACAGAGACTCATGCTTAAATTACTAGCCACTGGTTGGATTGTTAAAGGACACATTTGCATTTAGTGCTAATGAATAATAATAATATGTCTTAAACGTTCCAAGTGTGATTTGTACAATGGGACCAGACACGTTTCTCTAGCAACTCCTCAGTTTGACGGGATGTTTTTGTATATGAGCAATGTTTTCCACGTGTGCATGGCATCCAGGCACTACGCTCTTAACTACAGACATCTGGTGCAAGTGTCATGTTGTCTGATGTTATGGAAATAACCAAGTGATTTAATAGATTGGTACAGGAGAGATTTTATAAACTTTCTGAGTATAAAACAGTTTGTTGTTGAACACTGCAGCGTTGTGTGTGGCAGTGATGCCTATGAAAATATTTGGTCAACATGTTTCAATTTTGTATTGTGTTATTGCACAATGATGTAAAAGTGGATAAAATGATAAAGGAATGTGGATATTGCAGGATTTCTTCAGTCTTTCATCATGTTTTGCATCTTGCCTCATCTATGAATTCAATCTTTGGCTCCACGCAAACTTCAAAACAGCTGAGAAATTATAGAAGTCATTTATTTAAGTCATGTGGATACTATTATGGATTATTTTAAAATGATTTCTCAAGCTTTCTAATTTCAGTTGATCTGTCATTGTCTTTGGCCTATCAGTTGTTTGTGTACATAGTTGAAATCAAAAGTTTACGTACACCTTGCAGAATCTGCTAAATGTTAATTACTTGACCAAACTAAGAGAGTTTACAAAAGTTGTTCAAAAGTTTACATACACTTGATTCTTAATACTGTTGTTATACACTTGTTGTTATTCGAATGATCCACAGCTGTTTTTTTTTTTTGTCTTATTTGTCCTGAACAGTAAAACTGCCTGCTGTTCTTTTTATTTTTTTTTAGCATTTTTGTGTTTTTGAACCCTTTCCAACACTTACTGTATAAAGATCCATCTTTTCATACTGAGGACAACTGAGGAACTCATATGCAACTATTACAGAAGGTTCAAATGCTCACTGATGCTTCAGAAGGAAACACGATGCATTAAGAGCAAGAGGTGTAAACCTTTAAACAGAATGAAGATTTTCTTATTTTGCCTCAATATCATATTTTCATTTAGTACTGACCTTTAGAAGCTACATAAGATACTTACATGTTTCCCAGAAGACAAAAAAAGTCAAATTTACCCTGATCCTCAAATTCAAAAAGTTTTCACCCCCGGCTCCTAATACATTGTGTTTCTTTCTGAAGCATCAGTGAGCATTTGAACCTTCTGTTATAGTTGCATATGAGTCCCTCAGTTGTCCTCGGTGTGAAAAGATCATACAAAAGCATACAGTCATTGTTGGAAAGGGTTTAAACACACACAGAAAAATGACTAAAAATGTCAAACAAGGGACTCAATAACTATCACTAAAAAAATAAAGTATTAAGAATCAAGTGTTTATAAACTTTTAAACAGGGTCATTTTTATAAATTTTAATATTATTTTCTCTTGTGGACTATATGTGAACGTCTTGTGTGAGGTATCTTATTTAGATCAGATTTGCAAATTCTGCAAGGTGCGTGTAAACTTTTGACTTCAACTTTATATACAATGTCAAAAGTTTGGGGTCTGTAACAATTTGTTTCAGTTGTCTCTTATGCTCACCAAGTCTGCTTTTTTTTATATCAAAATACAGCAATATTGTGTAATATTACAGTTCAAAATAGCTGTTTTCTAATTAGATATATTTTAAAATGTAATTTATTTTTTGCTATAGCAAAGCTGAATTTTCAGCAGCCATTACTCCAGTCTTCAGTGTCACATGATCCTTTAGAAATCGTAGGATGCTGATTTGAAGGATAGCATTTATTTAAAAACTTTGCTGTGACTTTAATTTTGAATAGTAGTGTATTACATAATGCTTGTGTGTACAGTGTGTTTTATGCTTATTGTAATGTTATTAGCTTATCAACATGCTAATGTCAAATTCTAGTCCAGTTTCAATTCTCCCTTGCAGTATTATTTCCAGATCAATCAAACTAGTAAGGAAATAACAAGTGGCCTATAGAAAAGGTTTTTTGTTCTGCATATAGTCCCCTTCATGGTCGCCTCCATGTTGAGATTACATAACCAGGCATCTGCTACTCTCATATCTTTCCCCAATAATCAGACTCTTTGTTTTTTTAGATTAAATTAATTGAAGATAGTAGCAAGACAACTGCAAATAGGGTATTTCTACAATGTCTTCCTGTGTAATATTGTATCAGCGGCATCATAAAAGGCCCTGATTGGTCATTGGCCATGGTTTTCAAAGCTGTCTGTTGGTTAGGAAGGCCAAATGTCACCGAATCTGATCTCTGATTGCCCATTTTTATAGTTCAGGCTCAAGGTTTGGCTCTAGCATCTGACGGCCTTGACATTTTGCAGAAGAATGAGACTCGCAGAAGGCTGTTTAAACAGTTGGACTGAATGAACCCTGCAAGGTCAGCAAAAAGCCTTCTGTATATGGTAGGATATGTATTGTATGCTTGTACAGGGCTCGAAATTGCGACCGTTTTGGTCGCATATGCTCCCAAAATTTAATCTGCGCGACCTCAAATTATATTTGGGAGCATTTGTGCGAGTGGGAGAAATTGTGGTGCAACTTACTTTCATTTCTTTACAAAACGTTCGCTTGCCTAACTACTGCACAGACTGTTGTGAGCTGATACAGTGACATGTTCGCCGTTCTCTCTTTTGATTGTGGACAATTAAAAGCTCTCCAATCTGCTTTTGAAGAAATCTATATTTCTTGCAACAGCGTACATTCTGTCAGATACAATTCTGCCGCCTCCGTCTCAATATACTGTACAACGCAGCATACATTCACATCAAATGATAACTCGGCGGCGGAGTTCCACTCACGCAAGGGTGTATTTTCCACTCGTGACACACTTCTCAAAATCCCGTTTGTGTCCTCCCACTTTCTAATGGTTTTGTTAAAGTAATCTCTTGTAATGTACAATGCACGCTCAGCAAGGCTGAGAGTTTTGCACGGTCGTTAAAACGAAACCAAAAGTCAAACGCGCACACGCATTCAAAAGCAATTTTAATACCCCACGTTTAGAGAGCGACTCCCCAATGCGCGCAAATTAGGCTACATAAAATATCTAGGCTATTATTATTATGTGGGCTTTAATAAGTTGTATAGTGTCTATAGCTCTGTATCTGAAAAAAATCGGTCATTTGCACTTTGAATATTGAAAGAGTAGCCTGCTTTGATCATGCCTGCATATACTCGAAGAAAGAAGTGTCGTTTATTTTTTGTTGTTTATACTGTAGATTGTTTAAAAATGCAGTGGTTTATTGTTTAAATGGCTGTACCTACAATACAGAAAACAAATATCTTGTTCATGTACTCATATTTTCATTAATTCTTGTCCCTTGCTTAAGGCGTAAAATAAATATATAAAAAAGGCTTCTGGATTCAGTACATTTGCTTGTAAAACATCTGCAATCAGAATCGACCATGAAGAATCAAGATCGGCGCATTACTAAAAAGAAATTAGGTGCTCCTAAAAATTTTTGGATGCTCCTAACTTTTTGAAGTTGGGAGCACCAGTGCTACCAAGTAAAAAAGTTAATTTCAAGCCCTGCTTGTACAATCAATATGCCTAACTTTGTGTGTGTGTGTGTGAGAAAAAGAGAGTCTGTGTGTGTAGGAAAACCTCCACCTCTGGCCCTAGAAATATTTATGAAGCGCGGAGGATGACTTCTTGTTATGAGTTGTTCTTCTGTTTTGACGTGTTTATGTTCATATTTTCACCATCTTAAATATAAATTAGGGGGGCCTTGTCTGCCAAGCCATAACATTTCTGTTTTTGCTGATCGGCTGTGCACATGAAGGTATGTGCATTTCATTCTGACGGTTATCCTGTTCAGACAGAAAAGGCTGTTTTGGGGGAGACCTGCACAAATGGAGTTCCTGTTTAGCTTCAGGGTAAACACAAGTTGATGATTTGTTAACATTGCAGGGTCTCGGAGATGTCAGCACTGAAGGTGGATGCTCATTGTTGGATGATAGGAGAAAGGGTTATGTAAGATCAGGACACACACTGATCTGAAATGCCTGAAACTGTTTTTTGTTGCAGCAAAGACAGGAATGTGATGGGAACATCTCGAGTCGGTGCTGTTTTCTGTACTTTTTATGCAGGAAAATTGCTAAACCCTTCATAACCTGCCTCTCCGACAGTTTGGCATGGCCTATTGTGCGTTTGAGAGCACTATCAAGTGTAACTCGTAATATAATGCAAGTAATTTTTCAAGAGAGACAGAGGGATCAGGAAAACAATAGAAATGTCTAGAAAGCGAGTGCGTCCCCTCCTTTCCTGTGTTCGGCGGCCAGCAGCGGGATCAAAAGACTTTCTATTGTGTTTCTTGCTGCTCTTTTCAAATGCTTACAAAAAAAATATCGCACTGTTTTTATGAAAATCTGTTTACAGTGTGACATGGTTTCCTGGGGGATTTTGATATCAACGCTTGTTTTTTCGGCAAGAGCTGTGAGAGGACAGGACACTTGGAATTTAAGGAATTTTGAGCTTTTGCAGGGTGAGATGGTTCACGTGCTCTCAAACTGCTCAGGTTCACCTTGAATAGGCTCAGGTCCAGGTTTAACATGAATAGCTGTATCATAGCAGCTCTTAACAGAGACCTTGGCTGTTGTAAGGAGGTTGTTGTTGTTGTAGTTTTTCTCAAGATTAAGGCTTATTAGTCATTCAATTAATGTTATAAAAACTGGTTTTATTAAGTGATTATTTGTCATAACGTGTCATAAACACGTACACATTTTTGCTTTATTCATCAAGGGCGCATTAAGTGACTTGCTGTTCATCAAAGAATCCTGAGAAAATGTTAAGTTTCCACAAAAATGTTAACCAGCACAACTGTTTTCAACATTAGTGTTTCTTGAGCACCAAATTCGCAAATTAGAATAATTTGTAAAAGGTTATGACACTAAAGACTGCTGCTGCTGATAATTCTGAATTGTGTATGTTAACTGTTACATTATTATTATTATTATTATTATTATTATTTTTAAATACATTTATGCTACCAGTCAAAAGGTTTTAAACGGTAAGATTTTTATTGTTTTTAAATTACCGTAATTAAAAAAATGATAAATAGTCATTTAAAAAAAAAAAAATTACTGTTTAAAATAACTTTAATTTTTTTTTATATATATTTAAATAGAATTTAATATGTAATTAATTTTCAAGCTGCTTTTTTTTAATCATTACTCCAGTCACATGATCCTTCAGAAATCATCCTAATATTCTAATGTGCTGCTCAAAAAACATTTTTTTTTATGTTGAAAACAGCTGAGTAGACTTTTTTGAAGTTTAGCAGAACAGCATTTATCTGAAATAGAAATCTTGTAACATTATAAATGTCTTTATTATCATTTTTGATCAATGTAAAGCACCCTTGCTACACAAGTATTAATTTCTATAATTTCATTGAATGGTATAGTGTATAATATCACAAAAGCTTTTTGTTTCAGATAAATGCTGATATTTGGATTTTTCTATTCATCAAAAAAATTACTCAATAATAATAATAATAATAATAATAATACATGTTTCTTGAACAGCAAATCAGCATATTAGAATGATTTCTGAGGGAAAACTGAAGACTGGGGTAATGATGCTGAAAATTGAGCTTTGATCACATAAATAAATTACATTTATATATTCAAATAGAAAACTGTTATTTTAAATAGTAAAAATATTTCAAAATGTTACTTTGTACTTTGGATCAAATAAATGCAGGCTTGGTAAACAAGAGATTCTTTTTAAAATACTTTTAAAATACTTTTGACTGGTAGTGTGTATTTATATTTTGTACATTTCATAATTTGGTTAAAGTTTCTACAGTTTGACACTAAATATGATGTGATGAAATATTCACAATTTTAGAGGAGAATTTTAGCTGAAACACCACACTGTGTAAGAGTATAAACTTGTGTCATAATCATTACTTTTATTACAGCAACATTTTGGCAACCACAATTTTCCCTTTTGTTTTTTTTCCCCGTCAGCTCCGATGAGACTTCTGTCCCACTCAGTTTTTCCATGCATGCACACTAGTTTCTGTCAGTGATTCGAAGGCTTGGTTTGGGTGGTCCGACTCTGTTCAGTAACTTATTTTTCTTTTTCTTTCTTTCTTTGATATTGGATCTTCAGCTTGATCTGTGACGCAATATTGGCCTGTATGCATGTTTTTGGATTTGACCATTTGGATTTGTAGGAATTGTGTAGATGAAGATCAACCAGAATCTGATCTTTCAGGGACCAACCTTTGATTTCTGTTGACTAGATACACCCATAGAATTCTTTATTCTGCTGAGCAGTTTGTTTTCTCTCGGAAGTCTTGTTGGTGGACCATTTCCACATTGTGTCTCTGGAGGAAATGACCTTCGGGTTCAGTTCCAGTGGCCTTTTCTCTAGGACCGTGTTAGAATATCAATGCATTTGCTATGTTTCTATGCACATTTAATTTTTTTTTTTTTTTTTTTGGAATAATACTGTAGGTGACACATAATGGGATCTAGAGTATGACTTTAACCCCCAGAGGTAAAATAAAAACAATCAGTGACTCCACATGGAGGTTTGTTGTGTCACATGACTGCGCTCGCCACAGAACCCAACTCTTAAATTTAGAACACTTGGTAATTATCTTGATTGAGAGTACGCCAAAAAAAGCTGTGTAAGGAAATACACCCTGTTGGCAAATATATTGGGTTTCCTTCATCTGGTGATTGCTTGTATGGAGATTTAGCAGTGCTACAATTACTGCATCACTGTTTATGGACTAATATGATTAGTATGAGTTCATTATTAGTACAGAATTTTGTTGAAAACATAATGGGGTATAGACATTTATTTATTTTTGCATTATTTTTCAATCCATTATTTAGTCGATTAAATCATGTTCTATATTGTAGCTATATTTTCCTCTAACATCCACTTATGTTTATCTTTGTCAAAAGTAGCCGATAATCCAGTTGTTCAAAATGTGAACTAGGACCCAATTCTTCAATGATTCAAACTTAAAATCACAGATCTCGATGTGATGCGTACACACTCTCCTCCTAAATGAGCACATGGGAAATTTCATCATGACGCACGTCACATGAAGCACAGAGTCATTTCACACCATTTGAATCACTATAAAAAGCCATATTCTCCAGAATGCTCCAATTAAACTATGCAACCAACTGTTGAAAGTACGGTTTGAAGGGTTAAAGAGAGACGTCAGCTGTAGGTTTCGAGTGCTCAGAGTTTCATGATAAATCTAAAATTGGAGTTTAGTGAATTTTGGTCCATTTAGCTTTGCTTTGATGACTTTTAAAGGGATAGTTCAGACAAAAATTAAAGTTACCCCATAATTTACTTGCCCTCTAGCCATCCTAGATGTATATGACATTCTTCCTTCAGATGAACACAATTGCAATTATATTAAAAAAATTTCTGGCTTTTCCAAACTTTAAAATGGCAGCGAATGGGTGTTGAAATGTAATAGTTCAATAGTAGGGGTGTGACGAGACACTTATTTCACGAGACGAGGCGAGATTTTGGGTTCACGAGAACGAGACGAGACGAGATTTTTTAACTTTTTTAAATAAATCCTCAATGATGAAATATATAGGGGGAAATAGTATTTTATTCAACAAAAAACACAAAATGCAAAAAAATGTAGGTGCATTTTGATATGAACTTGTACTTTATGAAATTAAACTTATATTTTAATGAATTATATGCAGTAATAAAAATGTAAACTAATGCTGCATGATTCTGAGTAAACTGAAAAACTATTTTCTTTTATAAACTTGATCACGATTCTGAAGAAAAAAAGGATTAGAAATCTAAACAAAATTACATAATTTACTAGTGGTTCTGAAATAATGTTCATTGCTTAAGTCTGAAAAAAAATGAAGGATCCCGTCTCTCAATTTATAAAGACTTGTTTCACTATTGGAATCTCTTTAATATAATTCAATGATAAATACTTTTTTTTTTTTTTAAACGTGCAGTTGTCGCCCTCTCCTGGCGAAGAGAATAACTTTTGCTCTACATGCATGTTATACTTTCGTTTTGATCGCTACTGTAGACGATGTGTTTATATCCAAACTATAAGCTTTTATCCCAGTACTTATGTTATTTAAATTTCTGTAACAAAGACATAATGATGATTATGTGGTTAAAAAGACTGTTTGTGTTGCTTTCTGAAACCATAGCAGTAAGAATGCAGATTTGAATGTCTTCAATAACTTCCACATCGTAAGCGTCAGTGGAGCGCGTTAAACAGTTGTAATAGACATCGCTGAATCGTTGTCATTCATGAATAAGATCGCATGGTGTTTGAATAGAGATCGTGATATTTTAACTATTAGTCATGCAGCTCTAATGTAAACCCTGCACAATGTTTTGCCATGATATCGTCGTTCTCGCGAGACCAGTCAGATCTCGCGGGACACATCTGAATATTGCGAGATCTCGTGGCACGAGATCTCGTCACACCCCTATTCAATAGAAGTCCAATAAGTATTAATAAAGGCCCCCTGAAGCAAATCGGTGCGTTTTTGTGAGGAAATATATCCATATTTAAAACTTTACAAACCGTAGTCTCTAGCTTTCACTAACTGTCGTACGTGTGTTCACGAGAGAGAGGCATTCCAGCGGCTAACGTAAGCTCTGATGAGAATAGTATCGCAAGAACCAAGTTTTGTTATGTGTGGAGGAAAACCTATATGTGTATATGTGTATATATATGTATATATGTGTATATGTGTATATATATGTATATATGTGTATATATATGTGTATATGTATGTATATATATGTGTATATGTGTATATATATATATAT
>NC_133372.1:32012636-32052314 GCF_049309525.1 Garra rufa
ATATGTATGTATATATATGTGTATATGTGTATATATATATATATATGTGTGTATATATATGTGTGTGTATATATATATATATATATATATATATATATATATATATATATATATATATATATATATTATATATTATATATTATAACGCTGATTGTATTTGTCTAAAAGTATGAAGTCATATACACCTAGGATGGTGTGAGGGTGACAAAATCATAGGGTAGTTTTCATTTTTGGATGAACTGTGTCTTTAAGGAGGACTAAGTAAGATCTAACCTGAAGGTGAAATGTGCGCGGTATCTGTCGATTTATCCTCATACTAAACTTAATTTACTTTTACTCTCTGACTGCTATTTTTTTTTTTTTTTTGTCATCCATGAAGTATTATCTGAGCTATGTATGTTTACAAACCTCCTCTACTAAATTCTTAACTTTCAACAGTTTTTACAATAACCAGGATTATTTATAAAATTAGCTAGATTGTGAATTGCATTATCAGTGTAACATCCTCATGACCACCCTGTCTGTCCCTGCTTCCTCTCAATGACATGTTTATATACTTACAGCTGGATGTTGTCCGACCCGTCTGGCCTTTAAAGTCATGTGCCTTTAATCAACAATACAGTTAAACGCAGGTTCAGAGTTGATTTTAAGGTGAAGTGTGTAATTCACATGCCTCCAAACAGCACTGCAAAAATAACAGGTGAAAATATGAGTGGTTTTGGCAGTATTTGATATTTTGTCATTTATGCGACTTCCTCAAAAGCACTGCAGTGAGGACATATCACCCTTGTGTGAGTTAGCATCACCCTTATGCCTTTGACAACCCAGTAGGATTTTTCCATTGGATTTTGAATGATTGCAAGCTTGTGACTAGAAAAAGTTTATGATTAAACATTGTTCATCATGGTTATCTTCGCGAATGAACACAGCTTTCATGAATTTTAAAGCTGGCATGGTACCCTTGTGAACATGCGTCGAAGACTTGATACAGAAGAGAAGAAATTGTTGAATAATGTCGTTATTTTTGTTTTCTTTGTGCACAAGTCTTGAACATGGTAGTTGCATTAGTTAACTTTGGGACGATAAAAATCAGCCTCCTAGTGGCCATCTTTTCACCTTTCCTCCTTTGCCATCAAATGACTCCTTCTCTTAAACCATGGAAAATTAGTTCTTCCTCTACTTTGTACACAACTCTTGAAGGCAAGTTTGTGTAAGAGGTCACCCTGCTTTCCCGCGTGGCACTAAAAGAGTGCTCTTATGTGTGGAAGGGCGGGAAAAGAAACACAAGGAAGGTTTGTTTAGCAGCAGCACTCGGAGAGCCAGAGTCCCTGCAGGCATGTTTGCCAAAGTCCTGTAATATTATTTTTGTCCTCCTGAAATAGCCGTCATATTGCCCATCATTTTAGGCCAGCACCCTGAACACTAACTCCCCAGTTTTGAACACAGCACAGATGTGGTTTGTTTATTGTTCAGTTCCGTCTGGAGTTTGTTTGGTCTTGTTGTTTTCCACTTTTACTGCTTACAGATACGTTCACTACTAATTCAAGAAAACAACACAAGCTGCAGAAGCAAGTGTCAAAATACACTTTTTAGTAAATAAAGCAAATTGAGAAAATTGACTGCTTTTTTAGACGGTTATTTGTAAGAGTACAGTTCTCTAATGGGAAAGAAAGACCAATTCTTGTACACTGTTTGGACTGTCCTGATGAAGTTCTGAATTGCCTTCTCCTGGGTCTGTTTTGTTTCTGTGGTATTATATCAATCAATGAATCTGAGGCTTTCTAGATATGTCAATCTCAACTACACTTGAACATTAGACTTAAATGCAATCATTTGAATATTCAATATTGTAAGGCAAGTATGTCTATAGCACTCAATGGCTTCTGTGAAGTAACAAAGCCTCTTTATTTTCTTGCGCCCTTTGTAGGACTGAGAAACGGTATGTGGAAAAATACTGGAAAGAGGTACGGGTCGGAGACTTCATTCGTCTGCGTTGCAACGAGCTTCTGCCAGCGGATGTTCTACTGCTCAGCACCAGCGACCCGGACCGCCTGTGTCACATTGAGACGGCCACACTGGACGGTGAAACCAACCTCAAGCAGAGGCAGGTGGTGCGCAGCTTTCTTGACCTGGTGAGTGTTCAGCATTGTGGCGTGTTTGTTGTGAAATCCCGTAAGTTCAGTAAAGAACTAAATAGAAGCATCCTAGTGTCAAGAACAGTTAATGTGATGGTGTGTGTATTCAGATGGTCTGTGCTTGCCTGCTGAGATAGCTTTAGTCATTTCACACCACTCACCAAAGTCAAACAATCATTTCCCTCGATGCTTCTCACCCTGTATGTGTTATGTCTTAAGGGAGTTCTCAAACACAGTTTGACAACAAAAAGAGTAGTTTACCCAAAAATAATTACCTTAATCTTGGAAAATGTTCCTGCTGCTATTGTTTCATACAAAAAGGTACATTAAAAGTAGGAATAGTTCACTCCAGAATTAAAATTTCCTGAACATTTACTCACCCACGTCATCCAAGATGTTCATGTCTTTCTTACTACAGTCTAAAAGAAATGGAGTATTCCAGGATTTTTTTCTGTATAGCGGACTTCAATGGGAGCCAATAGGTTGAAGGTCCAAATTGAAGTTTCATTGCAGCTTCAAAGGGCTCTACACAATCCCTGTCGAGGAGTAAGGGTCTTATTTTGCAAAACAATCAGTCATTTCATAAAAAAATAAAATAAAATCTGTATACTTTTTAACCACAACTACTCATCAAGTTGGAAAGGTCACGTGATGTAGGCAGAAGTACCTACCTAGTGTTTACAAAGCGAATGTGCAAAGACTAAGGGTGTGTTCACACTTGTAGTTCGGTTCGTTTGGTTGATTTGGTCCGGACGAAAAAGGAAAATGATAAATTTGGTCCTGGTCCACTTAGCGTTCACACTGTTATTTTTGACAGCGAACCTAAAGATACCGAACCTAAAGGCATAGTGATACGTTCACAACCTGATAGGTCGGGTTGAATTACGTATATTTCCTGACGGAACTCACCAAACACTCCAAGCAAACTCTGAATCTTGTCATTACTTCCTGTTTTGGGTTTGTTTAGAAGTATTTGGTATGTGTTGCATTCATATTTCATTCGAATCGCACCGGAGTTTGTTTGAAAGCGGACCAAGACCCATCTTTTTAGCAGTCTCAGTCCGCCTGTTTGATGCGCACCAGGATTCGCATGGCAGCGTTCACATTTACTCAAACGAACTGCACTTACAGAGCAATCGCACCAGGGTTCATTTTAATCAAACCAAACATGACAGGTGTAAACACACCCTAAGTCAAACATCCTTTACAAAAAAGGTAAAACAACGATGTTGAACGAGAAAATGTGATGAGTTTTTTTTTTTATTATACTGTAGCTTTTTAAACCAAAGTACACAGACGAAGAACTAACCACGTGTTACCTTTTCAACGTGATTACTTAAAGTGTGAAGTTGTAGACGCGCATCGCACAGCTAGTGCAAGACAAGCTTTTTTTTTTTTTTTTTTTTTTGAAAATAACAGATCATTTCACTAGACAAGACCCTTATTCTTTAGCTGTGTAGAGCCCTTTGAAGCTGCATTGAAACTGCAATTTGGACCTTCAACCCGTTGAACCCCGTTGAAAAATTCTGGAATGTTTTCCTCAGAAACCTTAATTTCTTTTTGACTGTAGAAAGAAAGACATAAACATCTTGGATGACATGGGGGTGAGTAAATTATCAGGAAATTCTGGAGTGAACTAATCCTTTAATAAATCTTGTGCCCTATATGTTCAAAGTCTAACATTCTAATTTTTGGGTGAACTGTCCTTTTAATCATTCAATTTTTTATAATTTCTTTATCTTGCTTGAGATGTTAGTGTTCAAATCCAAAATTGCAAATTAGTTTTTCATTTGCAGGACTGCGAGTTTGACCCAATAAAATACAACGGTGTTATTGAATGTGAGAAGCCCAACAATGACCTCAACAGATTTCGTGGATACATGTAAGTATAATGCATTTATGTATTTTAAGTGCATTTACATTATTGCTTAATTTATGTCCCAGTCTAATCATTTGAAGAAAATTGTACACTGATTTACCCCAACATTATTAATGCCATGGAAAGCTCTTCACTCTAAAATGTTCACTTTGTTAAATCTAGGCCTATGTGTTGTTAATTAATTTGACCATGTATGTATAGCTAATAATGTAATATCCCATTTGGAAATTTGTACTTCATCATTAAATTCAACAATTATCTTTTCCATAAGCCATTTAGACAAAACTGATCTTTCCACTGTTTTGTTTTGCCGGCAGTGATTAAAATTTCATTAGCTGCTGAGATTCAAATAACGGGATGAATGGTTGTTTTGTGACCCACATAGATCCAGGCAGTGTGCATTTCTCTTACTCCAGCATTATTCTGGTGGCTTTTCAACCCTGTTAGTCTACCTAATTATTCTACTGTACCTTATACCACCTCTCGCCAGCAGTGTTCTCTGTTGGAGAACTGTAGGAATGGGTCTTTTGTTTGTAAGTGTTAGGGTTGGGAGATGGAAGGAGGCTATAAATAATGCTGCCATGCTGCTGCTGAAGTATGTGAAATGTTTTTCCACCCTTTTTTGTAAGCTGGTGTATTTGGATGCAAAAATATTTTTAAGGACCATTCTATAAACAAGGGCAAAAATGTGTGATTCTTGCTTATATAATCATTCATATTTGTAACCTTGGACCACAAAACCAGTCTGGATTAGCACAAATATATTTGTAGCAATAACCAAAAAAACATTATATGTTAAAATTATCGATTTTTCTTTTATGCCAAAAATCATTAGGATATTAAATAAAGACCATGTTTCATGAAGATATTTTGTACATTTCCTACTGTTAATATATCAAAACTTAATTTTTGATTAGTAATATGCATTACTAAGAACTTCATTTAGACAACTTCAAAGGCAATTTTTAAAATATTTTGGTTTTTTTTGCACCCTCAAGTTCCAGATTTTCAAATAGATGTATCTCGGCCAAATATTGTCCCATCCTAACAAACCATACATCAATGGAAAGCTTGTTTATTTATTTATTTAAGCTTTCAATGATGTATACATCTCGATTTCAAAAAATTTACCTTTATGTCTGGTTTTGTGGTCCAGGGTCACATTTATTAAGGTCACACCTTTGTGTTTCTAACTTCTCCTTACTATATCAGTACATATACACAATGTCAAATTACATTGCAACACTGTCAATAATTTTACTGTCAACCCTGTTATCTGACAATATAGATACATTTATCTAATGTGATTTTTACAAAATCATACGAAAGTGATCTTTAAAATATGAAATTGGATAATACACTGGTTTCATAGAATAATCCTAGGAATTCCTATTTTCACTTTTTAAAACGGTTTGTTAATCTGGTATTTAGACTTTCAAAGAGTGGATTAAGATTATGCTCTGTTTATCTTGCAGTCTTAAAGTCTTAAATGCTGGCTAAAGCATACAGGTCAAAGGCTTGAGATTAGCATACATAATATATTTGAGCTGACTGCTGTAGCAGTAGTAAGACCAGAACTTTAGCCAAGCCAGGGCTGTGTAGGTTGAAGTATATCTCCTGTGTTTAGATGAAAACTTGCTGCACATGGTATGGTAATGACAGCAGGGCCAGTGAGTCAGCTGACAGGAACCAGAAGGATTATGACATTTATTTCCCTGGATGATGGAGAACAGATGCTTCTGGTGTGCTGCCAACATTTTCGTCCAGTTACCACAAAGTGGCTTACCGGAGCAAAAGGCGGAACATAATGCACAGTGGGAGCCAAGGACTGTGTCTTGTTGGAGCGACAGCTTATTGCATTAAGATATCATCCCAGCTGGTGAATGTGTGCAGTGCAAGCTAAGGAGATGATACCTGGAGGGCATGGGCATGTTGTTTTGAGCCAGTCACTTTAATGGTAAATACTGTGTAACTAATGTGCCCTTCAAGTGGAGTCAAAAATATTATAATTTTGAGCAATTGAATGACCAAGCAAATTTGTGTTTTTGAGTGGGAAATGAAATGATTTTGCAAGTTTTATTTGTTGTATTTTAGTAATTTTATCGTTTTTAATTCAGATGCAGTTTTTTTAGGCTTATTGTTCATAGTATAATTTGTTGTTTTGTTAAGGCTGCTTCTGTGTTATATGCAGTGTTGGGGCTAGTTACTCAAAGTAATATATTACATATTACTCTCAAAAATAGTAATGCCTTACTTTACTTTATTACTTCCCGGAGAAAGTAACTAGTAATAATACTAGTTACATTTTTTTCTTAATTACTCTATAATTACCTGAGATGCATCAGATGGAGGGAGAACATACAAAGGAGGAGTGTTCTTTAGGGTCTTTTATTACGTTTTTAAACTTAAAGTTTTTGCTGCTTGTAGGGCTGCTTGTTCATGTCACTCTGTCGCTTCGCAACGAGCTTGATGTGTCCGTGCTGTCGCTGCAGGTGCTTCTTCAAGTTGGAGGTAGAGTTACAATCGGTGGAGAGCAGCTTTCTCCCCAGGCAGAGTGTGCACTTCACCGTCAAGTTATTTTCCTTCTGTTGAAAATATTCAAAATAATGACTGAATCTCGACCCGTCGAAGCTAGCTTTCTGTTGCTGGGAACCTTCCTCTGAAAAAGAGTTTGCCGTTGTTGACGCTTCCATTTTTCCCCATCTGTCTTTGCGGGTGCCGCTCTGGTGCCGGCTGCCGGGTGTCGACCAATCGGTGATGGTAAATGATACCTCGTGCCAAACCCAGACCAATCACTGTTCCATTCACGCCCCCCTCCCCTTCCCTTCTGTTCTCTGTGTCGTGTGCCTTGTGTGTGATGAAGGTGCTACTGGCAAATGTAACGCAAGTAACTAGCTCGGGAAAACTGTAATAATATTACCATTTTCAGACGAGTAATGCCTTACACTACTAGTTACTGAAAAAAGTAATATTATTACAGTTACTTTGTAACGCGTTACACCCAACACTGGTTATATGTCTTGAATGCCCGACTCTGAGGTGCAAGTTTCCAAAGTGCATTTGAAAGCGCATTTACTCTGGTGGGGCAGAAAAAATTACATCATGGCATTGCTGACTGACTGATGATACCACACAAACATGCACTTTAGAAGTTACTCTGAGCTGTGACGTGAAAGCCGGCGGACAATAAACAACATTTCAGTCTATTAAAAACTTTTAAAGCGTTCATTTATCCATAAATGAAAAAATGACTCACTTCACATGTTGTTACAAATCTTCTGTGCAATGAAGATATTTCAAAGAATGTTGAATGTTGGCACCAGTGACAAACAAAAAATGGTATATATGTACAGTCAAACCAAAATTTATAGTAAAAATATATTAAAACTGTAAATTAAACTGGAAAACTGAAGTAATAGCTCTTAAATCAGATTTGCCATCAAAGAAACAAACATTTTAAAATCTTATATTTCACAATAATAAATGTTATACTGTGTTTTTAAATATAATAAATATAACAAAAGCCTTGGTGAGCATAATAGACCTTCTAATGTATTTTTTTTTTTTTTTTAAATATAAGTAAATAAATAATTTGACCGGAAATGCTGGTAGAATTTTCAATTTTTGGTGAACTGTTTACGAGCCCTAAAAAAATCAAGCACTGGTAAAACATTACCTGATTTTCCATTACCCTTCAAATGCAAAAATTTAAATTGCAAATTGTAAGTACACCTAATGGAAACATGTCAATTTCACCCAAACTGTCTTATATTGCAAAAATAAGTTTTTATGCTTACATAAGTTGTTTTTTTTAGGCAATTCAAAAGTGGAATATTTAGCAAAACTGCATTTTTCCGCATTAACAGGTCACCTGGCCTTTGCAAATGTCACACAACTATACTATAACCTCCAAGGAACACTTTATACATGGCTGCTCTTAAATATGAAGGGCTTTCCCTGCCATTATTGCTTAGATAACCCCTTATTTACACTGCACACGTCTGCGGCACTTTACAGACCCAACATGGCCACCAGAGCTAATTGCGGGCACTCTTGTTAGCCCACATCTCCTTCAATTAAAAATAATGGCTAGTGCGGTGGCTGCAATATACAGAGACCTAACAGCATCCATCACCATGACTTATCGGGAGAAGAAAAAAAAGTTTTAAGCGCATAAAATGAAAATGGAAATGCTGTCATTTCACAAGCTTTTAATTGACATTTATAAAACATCGCAAGTTTTGCGCAAACCTGTAATGCAAAAGCAGCTTCTAACTGGAATGTAATAAAATGCACTGACGTATTTGCGGTTTATATCTTGCTTACAGTACATTTTATTCCATCAGAATATGTAAATTTCATTTGAATGACCTTAGAGAAAGATGTTTTTTGCAGGCATATGATTTACATAGTTATTATGTTTACTATACTTGACAAGACATACTTTGACCTCTTTGTCCAAGCTAACAAATGACTCATGAATTAATGAATTAAACCAGAACTGTGATTGACAGCATGGGCTGTACAGACAGCCGATATATCAGGTCTGGACACAAATCAGGGCAAAGCTCAAAGATAAATGCACTACTATGGGATAAAAAAAAAATTGCCAGAGGTCTTGTCAGATAATTGACAAAGGAAAAGTTCAGCAACAGCGAACAGCTTTTTAACTAACAGATGTAATCCTGAATTTAGCACTGGGATTAGTGCTTGCGTTAAACCTTATTGAGCTCCCTCCACAGGTGTTTAGCATTCAGCGCTCATTCAGTGCAAGTTAATTTGCATTTGATGCCATTTTTATCTGAAAGCTTAGCCTTGGGGCCCCTTGAACTTTTTCCCGTTGTTGGAATCACACGCAACCTTTGGATAGGAGGTCTCGTTGGATTTAAGATTTCATTCCTCGCCACTCCTTCGCTCTCATTTATCCTGAGAATCTTTTTACTTCGCTCAGTTCTTTTATGACGCTGCTTTAGGGTTTTATAAAAAGTGCTGCATTGACTGAACGTGCGATCCAGTTGGCCTCAGGGCTTTACCTGTGTACAGAGCCATTTTAGTGAGGTCATGGCTTTACTATTGATTTTGTGCTGTGAATGAGGGATCCTGAGGGAAACCCTGTGGACTGTCAAATATGATGGATCGATGTGGTTAACAACAAGGGATGCAGAATTATGAGGATATCCCTTGGCAATATCTAAATCATCCGGTTGTAAAGCTTCCAGTTAGCTTCCAGTCTAATGTAGTTCTAGCAAATGAGGACAGTGGAATTCCGATTGGAACTAGATTATGTATAGTTCTTACTGATATGTTGTGTTACAAGTGTGATGAATGAACCTCCATTGTGTTATGACAGAATCCATCGCAGTGGGAGGAGAGACGGCCTGTACAAAGACAATCTGCTGCTCAGGGGTTGTACCATCCGAAACACAGAAGAGGCTGTAGGAATCGTCATCTATGCAGGTACGCTGCCTTCTTTCCAAACCTGGACAGGAAATGTCCATTACAGTGGCATTTCCACCGCATCTCAAATTATGTTTTGTGTTTAAAGGGATAGTTCACCCCAAAATGAAAATTCTGTCTAATTACTCATCCATTTCATTCATCTTCAGAACACAAGTTAAGATATTTTTGATGAAATCCGAGAGTCTACGACTGACTTGGGAAAAAAATAAGAGAAGAAATTGTTGAATAGAGTTATTATTTTTGTTTTCTTTGCATATAAAAACTATTCTCATAGCTTCATAACATTACTGTTGAACCTCTTATGTCCCATGGACTATTTTAACAATGACCTTACTACCTTTCTGGGCCTTAAACGTGGTAGTTGAGTTGCTGTCTCTGCAGGGTCAGAATGCCCTCAGATTTTATCAAAATATCTTAATTTGTGTTCTGAAGGTTTTACAGATTTGGAACTAGTGAGTAATTAGTGACAGAATTTTCATTTTTGGGTGAGCTATCCCATTTAACAGTGCTTTTTCATCTCACTAAGGTAGTTTTTTTTTGTTTAGTTTTACTATGCAAAGTTGGCAAATAATGCTGTTTTATTAGAAATAACATAATTTTAAATATTCTGTTAAAATGATTTTTACCTCTTTTACCTTACTATTTTTTCTTTTTCTTAACACTTATCTAATCAAGTATGCAGTATAAAGATATTTGTATGCAGTATATATCTAAATTATATAATTAGTATCTAGTTTTTATTTAATTTTTTTTGTATTTAAATGTCAATAAGTATTAAAAAAACTTTACAAACAGCATTTACCAACGCTGTAATGCCTCATGCGGCACAGCAACCTATCATCTCTTCTTCTTTACTAGTTATAGCACACACAAGTAAAAAAACCCTAACCCACAAGTACATAAACATGAATGAACATCGGAAGGTATCTTGTATCAACTGTGGAAATACGTCAGTACACCCATTTTTAAGTCCACCAACGTTAATGTTCTCTCCTGTCTGGTTTGTTTGTCAGATCACCTGTCAGTCAAACTCTAGCTGGTGCAGCTCATGTTGTTTTTACAAAACGTGAGTGTTTTGCTTTGTACTCATTCTTAGGTCATGAAACAAAGGCAATGCTGAACAACAACGGCCCACGTTATAAACGCAGTAAACTGGAGCGGCAGATGAACGTAGATGTATTCTGGTGTGTCATCATCCTCCTGGTCATGTGCCTCTTTTCCGCCATTGGTACGTAAAACCTTGTATCAATAAACAGTTTTGTAAGGTTTGCATATATTAGCTATTTTTAAATTTCAGATGTGGCTCATCCCTTCAGAGTCAAACTATCTATATGATATTGGTTACCATTGTGTTAGTTGCCGTTTTATATTTTTGTTTTTAACTAAAGTGTTACATATTGTGAACATCATTTGCTGCCAGATTCATCTGTTAAGAATAATCTTATCTTCTGCATCTATCAAGTCCCAAATAAAAACAAAAATAATCGAACAAGACAAAGTTAAAGTATTTAATTAAGCATGTGGAAATGTTTATTTCAGATAATCTTATTAAGATAATCTTAAACCATTTTAATTGCCTTTTCAGCAAAAAAAAATCTATATATTTTTTTTTTTTTTGTTACCATTATAAAAATACTCCTGCAGTGATAATTGCATCAGATTTGAGGAAGCATTTTAGAGGAAGCAGCGGTTTGACTGTTGGTTTCATTCATCATTTTTAGATTCCTTAAACATCTTCAGTGTCTCTTGCAAAACAATACACGATTCCATTTTAACACGCCTTATACAGTAAAGTGTTTGTCTCTGAATCCTCCTCTAGGACATGGCCTGTGGATGTTTCAGTATGGAGATAAGAGGCCTGTCTTTGACGTCCTGAGCCCAGACGGAACAGACTTATCTCCAGTGGTCTCAGCCATTTATCTCTTCCTGACCATGATTATAGTATTTCAGGTAAATAGTAAATGGTGTGAAGAGAACATGCTCTCATGTAGAAGAATTCCAGTTCTTTAAAGGAATTTAACGGAATTTAACCATTCAATTATATAGTGACTTTTAATTTTGGATGAACGGTTGCTTGTAGGCTCAGCGGTAGTTGAAATGACCCAACGTGAACCTACAACAAAGCTCTCTACTTCTCTTTTTCTCTGGTGCAGGTGCTGATCCCAATCTCGCTGTTTGTTTCCATCGAAATAGTGAAGATATGCCAGGTGTACTTTATCCATCAGGACATGGAGCTGTACGATGAGGAAACAGACTCTCACCTCCAGTGCAGGGCTCTGAACATCACAGAAGACCTGGGCCAGATGCAGTACATTTTCTCTGATAAGACCGGCACGCTCACGGAAAACAAGATGGTGTTTCGTCGTTGTACTGTGGCAGGAGTCGAGTACTCGCATGATGCCAACGGTAAGGATTCTGAGTGTTTGCAGTGATAAAACAAAGGCCAGTGTAGTACTATACACACCATTAATTCTCTGTAAATGAGCAATATGTTGTATAAATAATAGGCCTGTCAGTAAATCCTAAATTTTTAATTACATGATATGCCATTTAACGTGATTGATCACAGTGATTACAATTAATGGCGTATGTCAAAAAGCCTCCAAATGAAGTTCATTCAAAGACATGTAGCAAAATTATTTTTGAACACGATTAATACTTTTAATCAGCAAGGATGCATTCAATTTAGCAGAATTTACAAAGACATTATTATGTTACAAAAGATTCCTATTCCAATAAATGCTTTTCTTTTAAACTTTAAAGTTGTCAAAGAGTCCAGGATAAAAAAGGATTGAGGTTTCCTCAAAAATATTAAGAAGCTGTTTTAACATTGATAATAAAAATAATGTTTTATTAAGCACTAAAACAGCGTAGAAAGACTGGAGTAATTGCTGCTGAAAACTTTGCCATCAAAGGAATAAATAATTATTTTTCATGTTTGAATAGAAAACTGTTTTAAAATGTAATGTAAAATGTAATATTTCAAAATATAATAGTTTAATGGATTTTTGATCAATTAAATGCAGCCTTGGTGTGCATAAAATACTTATTTTAAAAATATTTTACGAGTACAAAACATTGGGACATTTAAACTTTTTAAAACATTTTTTTTTTTTTTTTGTATCTTAGCTTGGGCTTCTCAATTAACATGCTACATTGACAGCCCTAATAAATAAATATACAGTCAAATCAAAGTGTATTCAGACACCTTTAACATTTCTCCCATTATGACAGTTTATTTGCTAATGTTAAGAAAATTGTAATAAAATATGACAAGAACTCAAGAGTTAAACTGTATCAGAACAAATTCATTTTTATAATGTCTTAACTTTGAGAGAAAGGTATGTAATAGATTACAATCAACCAAAAATTTGACAAGTGTTAGTATGACAATATTTACACAACTATCAATATTTTGACCAGTTACTGAGCAATGCTTAATTTTTTCTCAGTCTGTGGTGTAAAAAGTTTGCACTAGCAGTTAAAAAAACACTTAAGCAAAACGGTCCCAAATTTATATAAATTATTCTGGTAGTCCTCTGTATGAAGTATTTTGGGTATAATGTCACAGTTTACTTTATTTTGCTATCCCCGCTAACATAAATGAACTATGGTGTCCTGCACCCACTTGTAAAAAAAAATATATCAAAAACGATATCTGGTGGCTGAGTAATTTTTGGTTTTACTGCATATAGCCTGTGCCCCAGTAGGGCAGCTCAGATAAAATAATAGCATGAGAAAAATGTGCCAACAGCCTTAGGTCTTCCATGTACAGCCCAAAAGCTTCAGAGTCTAACTAAGTGTCTTTCCCACAGCGAGGAGGCTTGCTATGTACCAGGAAATGGATTCAGAAGAGGAGGACTGTACATCTCATGGTGGAACTCTCCCACGTCGGGACAGCGTCATCAGCCATCAAAGTGGAAAAGTGGTGTTGCGTTCACAGAGCACCAAATCTCATCGTCGCACCGGGAGCAGAGCCGAAGCCAAACGGGCCAGCATTCTGTCCAAACATACTGCCTTCAGCAGTCCCATGGTTAGTAAATGCTTCCTCTCCACCTTTTAAGCTATTCATGTATCACTCAGCAACTCAATGCTTAATGATATGTGATCTTTGATAGGAAAAAGACATTACTCCAGATCCCCAGCTCATGGATAAAGTCAACGAGTGCAGCAGTCAGATGGAGTTCATGCGATTTCACAGTCAGCCTCTGAACCAGATTCCCCCTGACCTGTCTGACGTCTTTGACTTTTTCATTGCCCTCACTATCTGCAACACTGTGGTTGTGTCTTCCCCCAATCAACCCCGACAGAAGGTAGGCAAACCGACCACCAGGAGTTAGCTGAAACTGACATTTGCAACCTATTTTACGTCAGTAATGTGACGCAATTCAGGACATTCCGTTGAGAAGAAGTTAGCAAATTTATAGTCCTGGTGCCTTTTTTTGTCAGCTATCATGCTTTACTAACAGCTGTTGAGGTCATGGATATTGGTTAGATATAGTTTTAAGATTGAGGTTTTATTCTCAGAGCAACTGAAGCATCTCATATTAGATTTTAAATCACACAAATTTCTTAATGTTTTGTGTGTGGGCTGTGGTGTTTTTTAGCCACAGTTAACTTCCTTTGGCGGTTTTATGCTATGTAGAGTTAGAGCAACATCCTGTTTCTGTGTTAAAGATGTTTATGGTCTATCCTTCTATGTGTAATCTTGCCCTCTACTTATTTATGGCATGAGATGCCCCCAAAATCCACCTTTACTGGAGCCATTCCAGCATTAGCGTATGACCCGCATACTTCTACAAGTGTGTGTGTGTATATATATATATATATATATATATATATATAAGATCACACTGGCATCAAAGACTTGTCCTCCCTTCATAATTCAAGTCTAAACTTGAGCTGAGTGATTTGCATTTAAGATTTAAGATTGGCTGCTTAAAGTTCTTCCATAATTCATTTCCATTAACTTGCAGTTTCTCTGTCACAAGGGAAAATTTAGTTAAAGTAATCAGCTCTTTTCAGAGTAAGTGTTTGTGCATAAAGTTTTGTTGAGTGTTTATAGGGTGAATGTGACATGAGCCACATAATTTTTTAAAGAGATGTTCTAAACCAGAAGGCCCTAGCAAAGTGCTAAAGCAATTTAAATATGTTAAACACAATTTTAATTAAAATCGTAAGAGAAGAACACAAAACATAAATGTTTCATCTTGACTTAAAATGTGAAACTGTTAATGCATTAGGTGATAAAATATCTTGGTTTGATATTTTATTTGAAGCAACTGAGTTCAGACTGCAGTACACTTAAGTATTCAAAAACATCTTGAGGTCACTGTATGTGTGGTAAAAAATATTTGCTTTGCCATTTATTATGGAATGATTTACAAATCATCCTCCCAGTTGCCTGCAGTATTAAATGCACACAAATATTTAAGGAGTGTTGTTTTGACAAATTTTTCCTGGATCTTATCAAGGTGCGTCGCTACGAGTTGAAGTCTCCAGTGAAGACCATCGAGGACTTCATCAAACGCTTCACTCCGAGCCGCCTGACCTCTGGCTCCAACAGCAGCAGCTCCTCCAGTCTGGCCACCAACCGCTCGTCCTCCCATAAAGTGGGCTGCAGCATGCTGTCCTCCCCCTCGGCCGAGAGCACACTCACCAAGCTGAATGAGGAGAAGGAGAAGCGTCCGGAGCACGACCTGCAGCATGCCTTCAGCCCCGTCCCACCCAACTTTGATAAAACAAAAGCTTTGGCACAAGATGAATGCGAGCTCAGATACGAGGCAGAGTCACCGGACGAGGCAGCGCTTGTTTATGCAGCCCGGGCCTATAAGTGTGCTCTTGTGGGTCGTTTACCGGATCAGGTGACCGTGGAGCTTCCGCACTTGGGCAAGCTGAGCTTCGAGCTTCTGCACACACTGGGGTTTGACTCCACAAGAAAGAGGATGTCAGTGGTGGTGAAACACCCGCTGACTGAGCAAATCACGGTTTACACTAAGGGTGCTGATTCAGTCATCATGGATTTAATCAGACCAGCCACAGGTATGCTAACATTAATGAGCACATTGTTCTCACACTTTATTTCTAGGGTGCATTTAATACCAGTATAGTCCAATTTTGATATACTGATGCATCGCAGTGTATTTATAAAGGGAACTGCAGGTATTAAGACTTGCGAGGCTTAATATAACATAATGATGTGTCTTAACTAAAATATGTAGTAGAAAACCCATAAAAGATTTACATTATTTAAAAACTGGTGCTACCTGTTGCTATTTTTACCACAACACAACTTGGAAAATAAAATACTGATACAATGACCACAGCTATTGAAAGAGCTTACAAGTGGATATAGATATAAGCACAGGCGTAAATCAAATGCTGACCATCAATTTTTTCTAAACGCCTTCCGGATATCGAGGGAAATTCATGCTAAGAAACTTCTTCAGTGTCTACATGTTTACATCCTGCCAGGATGGCATCTAGCGTTTCTTGTCTCTGCCATTTGTAAGCGGTGTTCTACTAAAAGCCTTAAAGGCATCAGGGCTAAAGTGGAGAGAACAAAGTCATGGGTCTTTAGGAAGCTTTATTCGTCCACAGGGATTGTCCCATTATTTTCTCCTCTTGTTGTCACTAGGAAAGCAGTGAAGACTTGCATCGCATCTCTTGTTGCCCTTCAAATAATAAATTGTGACAAACTGCACAATGTGGCATCGTATTAATATTTTGTTTTCTGAGTTGCGTTTCAGTAAAAATAGCAACAGGTAGCGCCAGTAGCTCACCGAGTGCAATCATTTGACGTCATCAAAATAATAACACCCCCCATAGTCCAAAATATAGATAAAATGATGTGTATTTTTTTTATTTAAAGTAAATCTTTTATGGGTTTTCTACTACATATTTCAGTAAGAGACATCATTTACAAATCCATACTAGTCTTACAATACCCAGGGTTCCCTTTAAAATACACTGCTAAACAAAATCTTAAGACCGGGGGAGTGTAGATTACAAGTATTCGCATTTCACCCTGGTGGATCGGAACCAGGTTGTCGGTACTGCTTCAAAATGCCAAAAGAAGAAACTGAAGCAAAAAATGGAAAGTAGGCAATTTATTGAAAATTTTAATAATTGATTTAAACTTAAACAAGCTGTTCTTCAGATATTCAAAAGTCCAGACCATAGCCTTTAAAAAGAAAAAGAAAATACACAACAGAACTAAAAGTGTCTAAAAAGGACTCGGTAGTGAGTAGTCCCACTGTTCTTGTTGTCCACTTCAAACATGTGACTTTTTCCAGGAGGCTGGAGGAAACGTTTTTCCCTGTGGTGATGGACATCCACGTACTGGAACTGACGTCCGTTTTTGTAAACTTCCCTTGCCCTTCATCCCCAAACGTTCTCAATGTGATTTAGATCGGGGAACACGTAGGATGGTCCAAAAGAGTGGTGTTATTCTCCTGGAAGAAGTCCTTTGTCAGGTGGGCGTGGGACAATGTCCCATGTTTCCAATTTCCAAATGGGCAAGTTTGTGACATGGGAGGAGACGTGGCCTTTGAAGACATTTTGTGTTCTTGAAGCAAAAACAGACGTCAGTTCTAGATTGTGGATGCCCTTCGTGAAGCCATCTTCACCACATGGAGCAACCTTCCCACCAGCCTCCGTGGAAACAGTCGCATCAAGCGATACAAAATGAATGTTTGAAGTGATCGACAAAAACAGTGGGACTACTCACTACTGAGTCCTTTTTGACGCTTTTAGTTCTGTTGGGTTTTATTCTGGCTAAAGCTCTTAAACTTTAGAGCTGATGAACAGCTTGTTTGAGTTTAAATGAAATTTTCAATAAATTGCCTACTCTCTATTTTTTGTCTCTTGCTTCTGTTTCTTCTTTTGCCATTTTGAAGCAGTACTTACAACCTGGTTACAATCCACCAGCGCAAAATGTGAATACTTCTAGTGTTTCTTAAGAATTTGTGCAGGAGTGTATGAAACTCAGATTTGATAAATTCACGTGTTCACAGTGACGCAGGTTTGAGTCCAGCTCGTGTCATGTTCCAATCCCATTACAGCTTTCTCTCCTTCTGTTTCAAATTGTGATTAATGGGGTTGGAAAAATGCATTTATTTGATCAAGAATTTTGTGAAATGTCATGTAAAAATATAACGAAATATAATTTAAAACGTCTCTTTTTTGTTTTATTATATTTATAAAGTAATTTATGTCTGTGATGACAAAGCTGAGTGTTCAGTAGCTATTACTCCAGTCTTGAGTGTTACATGATCCTTCAGAAGTCATTCTAATATGCTGACTTCTTTTAGGATTCTAAGATGAAAAGAATAACAATGTAAAGGTCAATGTAATGTGTCGTTCCTGAATATATACAGCATTTAAAAAGAAAAATAATTTGTGACTACCTTGAGTAGTGCATTTTTATTTTTTTATTTTTTTTTTATATATTATTATTATTATTTAACCTGCCAATTGTCAGTTATTCCTTTATATTTTTACGGCTTTTTACAGTCTGTTCATTACAACAAAAACGCATTGCTCATCTTGTTGAAAAGTTAATCTTCTTGAAAATAATGTTCATCTTATTCAAAGTTTGAAGCTGCAGTTCTGACAGTTTTGCTGCCATCCGTCTCATTTTCTGTGATTTTCACCAGCTATAATTTCAGCCGTCTGTAACTTTTAGAATTATTCTCTTTATTTTTTAATTGCTCTCCTCTTTTATATTTGGAATTCAGATTAACAAACGCCTGGCTTGCTGTCAAACCTTCCCCCTTATGAAATGAATCAAATATTCTGGGTTAGTTTATTTTGATGTTCAGTGTTGATTATGCCTTAGAACGCTTGTTGATCATACTAAAGTTTTAATGAAGTCTGTGTTTTCTTTTCCATGCTCTAGTTAGACGGCGCATGAGGCCTATTCCAGCAGAATTAATGAATAACGGCTCACGGCCAAATGGCCAAAAGTCATCTGATTTCTTCAGAACATTGAATGGATACATTTAAGTCTCCAAGAAATTGAAAGAGAGATAGCCACCATCTACTAAGAGCAGACAGTGAGACGGTGTGATTTTTCAAGGAAATGTTTTGAATTTTTCATGTCTTTGGAGTGCTTAAAGTGGCCTCCGCATTTTGATGTGCACTGTTGATCTATGCTGATAGACATTTGATTCCCACATAGTCAGCACGGTAAGGGCAATATGTCCCCTTCACCCAAACATCTTCTGGATGGCTTCCAGATTGTTCTTGGCTCTTGATGTAGCCAAGGGTTTTAGCGGTAATAAACTATCCTAATGGCATAGGTAGACTGGCTTGTTAGTATTCCAGGCACGAGAACCGCTCCTGTGGCAGTTTTCTCTAATGCTGTGTACATAAATGACTGAACAGAAGTACTACATGCAGAGCCCTGTGCTTTATATCTAAATGTCAAGACGGTTGCCAAAAAAAAAAGAGATAAAACTATGGCTTAGAATAGTTCACAAGCGGTCTGGTTGCTCATCTTTTTGGAGGAAAGAGCAGAATAAATCAGAACATGGATTTTTTTTTTCCTGTTCTTTTCTCTTTTTTTAGCATTTTTTCAGTGTAGTATGTAACATATTAGAAAAGCAAATGATTTATCACTTTTTGTATAAAAAAAATCACATTTGTCATAATGCATTTACAGTAAGTCAATATGGCAATTGGAAAAGTTTTAAAAGGCAAAATGTGAAAATAATGTTTTTGCAAAAGATGTTTCATAGTCCTTAATTGCAAAAATATGTGTATTCAAACAGTAATATTTGTCTAGTTGTCACAGGCTACTGTTCTAAACAGACCAACTTCTGGTTATATGTTGCCAACACCCTTCTTTTGGGTCAAATTTTCTAGTTTCCTTGAGCATTTGTAAAAATTTGTTAAGTTTGCAGACTGCAAAAATTCATATGCTATAGAATACTTTTTATGTTTTCCAGTTAAAATTTCTAAATATACTTTTTAATCAAGAAGAGTTAGATTTTAATTAGATTTTATTTCATATTAGGTGCATAGGTGTAAATCAAATAATAAAATAAATAAAATAAAACAAAGCTGATAGATAGACGCCCCTTTTTTGAAGGGACTTCGATCTGTCACTTTTCGTTCATTTTACATTTTTATTTATTATGCACTTAATATCAAATAAATTCTTCTTGATTTAAGAACATTTGGATATTTTAACTGGAAAATGCAACAAAAAAGCATAAATGTTTTGCAGTCTGCAAAATATACCACAGTCTTTCAAATGCATGAGGAAACTAGAAAATGTCACAAAGAAAAAATATTTTTTTTATTGCAACTTTTTTTTTATTTAATTTTTTTTATACAAGTTTAGCTGGTAATTTCATCACACTAGTCTAATTGTTAACATGTTTAAGTGTTGACATTTTTCTTGCTCCATAAAATTTCTTTGAAAAAAGTGCGTCAAAGATTTATGCAAAAGAGATTGCGATTTTGAGACTTTTTTTTTTTTCATAAGTATTTCTAGTGCCATTGCGTGTACTTGGGAAGTTGTGTCATTTCCTCTTTCTGCCACGTCTTTAGCTGGCAGTCTGGAAATATGTTTAAAACCCTCAGGTTTATTAGTGCCCAGCCTATGCTGGGGTTAGTTAGCATAAGACTGCGAAACACACACCCAGACTGTGCAGACTCTGGACTGTTTCATGCACATGGACACACACTTGCTCAGTGTATATTCCTGTACTTTTGGATCTAGAGCCACTGTTCACCTCTGGGTGTGGACTTCCAATTAGTACAGCAGACCAAGTGAAGGTACAATGGCTCCATTCAGGAGCAGTGGGACGTGTGCCATGCTTGTCTAATGACACAATGCCCAAAAAAAAACAGACTACAGGTGCCAGGCCGAGCCACAACTTTCGAATCTTTTGACAAGTAAATTGTTGTAACTTTGAAGTTTTAACCTCATTGACATAAAGCTGTCTTGACCAGGCAACTATAAAGATTCGGAAAAACAAATAGTACCTGTGTGTTTATGTAACGTGGTAAAATGAAAGACAGACAAAAATGTTCCAAAATGTGCTTCATTACAGATGCTGGAAAGGACTCCATGTTTTGCTAGGGGAATGGCAGTCATTTCCGTCTTTCAGTAATATGAAACGGATGTGTAATTTTTGTTTCTGTGAGCGGCCGCCTCTCTGGTTAAATTCCCAGACTAAAGTTAGTAGTTATTATGTAATGCATCATAAAAAGCCATGTCTAGAATTTTGTTTTGTTTTGTTTTGTTTTCTTTTCTTTTCTTTTCTTTTCTTTTTGGTTTGTTTTTGGTATTTGTTTGTTTGTTTTGGGTTTGGTTTGGGTTTTTTTGTTAGATTTTTGTTTTAGTTTGTATTTTGTTAGTATTTTTGGTTTTGGTTTGTTTTTGGGATTTGATTGTTTGGTTTGTAGTTTGCCTGATTTTTGTGTTTTGGTTTGTTTTTTGTTCGTATTTTTGTGTTGGTTTGTTTAGATTTGTTTTTTTTGTTTTTTTCGTTTTTGTGGTTTGCTTTGTTTTTTGTTTTGTGTTTTGCTTTGTTTTTTGTTTGTTTTTGGGGCTTGGGTTTGTTTTGTGTTTTGCTTTGTTTTGTTGATGTGTGTTTGGGTTTGTTTGTTTTTGGGTAAGCTTTAAAGGTGAAGTAGTTTATTGTGTTTTTTTTTTTTTTTTTTTTTTTTTTAAAGGTGAAAACTTTAGTCGTTTGTTTATTTATTTGTTTGGTTGCTTGTTTGATTGTTTTCTATGGCTCAGTGAAGCTTTCTACATTCTCTGCACATACTTTTACTAACTTTTGTACATACTGAAGTATTAAACTTTGGTTCATAGATCTTCCCACACTGCATGAGCTGTGGACATGAATGTTACCAGTCCGTTTTTTTCCGCTAGTGGTTTGAAAAATTGCTTGCTTATTCTTTAAATACTGTTGTTTATGTTATGAAAGACTTTAATACAGTTTTCCTTTTCACTCTGAAGGGTCATGTCAGGGCATGATATATGGGGATTTATTTATCTATAGGTTTATTAAGAACATTTAATACCTGCGTCAATGCATCAGTCTCTGGAAAAACAGGTCCAGCCGTCCCACAGTTGCAGGGGTGGTGATGAATCATTCGGTGAAAATGTGAGGTTTGGCACTCTCGCCCCCTCGTCTTGGCTGACTGTCGTCCATGTTGGGAAGTGATCATCCCAAACAGTTTGTTCTGCTTTTCCTGCCAGGAAGCAATGCACTGAGCAATAACACGGGAGCGATAAACCTCAAAATGCTCCATAGCCAGCTTATCCAGTCAACCTGTCAAAACACTCTGCCATCTTGATTAAATCTAATGGCCTTGTTGAGGAAGCCAATGGCAATATAGAGAACCATCCTTGAAGAGGCTGAAGTGATTAGTTTAGCTGTCTGCTTACAGTATGTTTTTCACACTGTGTGTGTGTATTAGTTTAACAAATCCTGCTCTAAATGTTAGAATATTTTGAAGGATTGTCTAATTTCCTTTTTGTTTTCTTTGTGTTTTTGTATTGCAGATGATTGCAAAGGAAAGCGACAAAGGAAAATCTTGTATAAAACCCAAAACTACTTAAATCTTTATGCTGCAGATGGTCTCAGAACACTTTGCATCGCCAAAAAGGTAACACCGACTCTCAGTAACATTTAAACAATTGTTTTTTTAGAGCTGACAATTTAATTAGTAAGGAATATAACATATGCTAACACATGTTTTTGAATTTATTTGGTTATTTGATATATATTTGATTATGGGTCAACCAATATGTTTTCCTCAGGGCCAATACCAATTATTACAGATCAAGTAGACAGATACCCAATATTTTGAACTATTATATATATCTGGTGTATAAATGAAAAATACTATCAAAATTAAGAAAAACAAGGGCTATGACAAAAACTTTCTTTAAATTATTTTTAATTTATCTGCAAATTTTTTTTTTTTTTTTTTTTTGTGTTTTGGTTTATTTTTGTTTTTGGCTTTGCTTTGTTTTTTGTTTACTTTTAGGTAAGCTTTATAGGTGAAGTAGTTGTTTATTGTGTTTTTGTTATTTATTTTAAAGGTGAAGACTATTGAACTTAAAGTATTAAACTTCAGTTCACAGGTCGTCCCGCATAAAGAAACTAGACTGATAACCGATATTTTAAACCGATATTTTAAAAAATTAATATCAGAATTGGGTATAACAAGGGCTCTGACAAAAACTTTCTTTAAATGCTTTCAAATTATTATATCGGCAAAAAGGTATTGAAAATGACCAATAATGATAACCATAAAAACGCTTAATATTGGCGCTGATAATCAGCGACCCATATATTTTAAATTTAATTTATGTGAATCTTTCATCAATTGGCAGCCCTAGTAAAGAGTGGACTTTACTAGATAAAAAGTGTTTGCATTAAAATTGTAAAGTGTTTTTTGCACCTAGATTTTTCCCAGTGTTGATCTGTGTGACAGATCTCTCACTTTCTGTCCATCTTTCTCTCATCTCTCTTTCTCTCTCCATAACTCATGGATATAGTCAGTAATATATACTCTCACTCTCTTCTCTGACTTGTTAACTCAGTGTCTTGAGCTCCTCGTGGGAGTCTGGTTGCCATATGATGTGATAAGATGTGTTGTTCTTGTTTTTTTCCCCAATTTTTCAACAAACTTTCACAACTTTTCCTACTGATGCAGATTTCAGCTGTCATAAGCAATCACAATTTTTAACCAACAAAACATGTTGCATTTTTCCCTTTTTCTCACTAAAGCCCAGCTATGATCTAACACTTCTTATATATTTTAATAGAAGTATGAATTCTATCTTTTCTTCTTTTTGGCACACTTCGTTACCACTGTTGCTAAATAGTCACCTTAACAGAAGGGAAGCTTTGAACAGCTTGCATACAATTATTTTTCACACAGTTAAGTGTGAATTCATACATAAATGGAGCTGCTTAAAGTTTAACAGCCTCTTATTGTGTTAGTTTTATTTTCTCCACCTGTTTGTTTTTTAAGCCAGCAACCAGAATACCTTATTGCATTCTTCTCTCTTTTTCACACATCTCTTTGAAGCTTTGAAACTACACTGCTTTATCAAAACTATTTATTGCATTGAACTCCTTGAGCTGATGTTGCACTTCTATCAGTGATGTGACTGTATTTGTATCTGTTTGGTCCAGGTGCTTAGTAAGGAGGAGTATGCCACTTGGCTACAACGCCACCTGGAAGCAGAGACAGCCATTCAGAGGAGGGAGGAGCTGTTATTTGAGTCTGCATTACGCCTAGAGACCAATCTCCAACTTCTGGGTAATAATAGTTCCTAAAGCACAAAGTCACACCTAAGGTTAAAAGCATAGTTCACTCAAGAATGAAAATTCTGTCATTAATTACTCACCCTCATTTCATTCCAAACCTTTATGAGTTTCTTTTTTTATCTGCTAAACACAAAAGATACTATTTTAAAGAATATAAGTAACCAAACAGTTGCTGGTCCCCATTGACTTTGTTTTTTTATTTTTTTTTATATGGAAATCAATGAGGACCATCAATGTTCTTCAAAATATCTTCTTTAATGTTCAACAGAGGAAAATAAGGCATGGAACAATGACAGAATTTTCATTTTAGGGTGAACAATCCCTTTAAGATCTCTGGATTCATAACACAAGTGGGTATATGCGTAAATCTTTCTGTCTGTCTTTTGAAACAGGAGCAACAGGTATTGAGGACAGGCTTCAGGATGGGGTTCCCGAGACCATTGCCTCTTTGAGGAAAGCAGGTCTTCAGATCTGGGTGCTGACAGGAGATAAACAAGAGACTGCCATCAACATTGCCTATGCCTGCAAACTTCTGGACCCAGAGGAGGAGATAATCACTCTTAATGCTGACTCACAGGTACACCCAGCATGCACTCCTGCAGTATCTCCTCATAGGCTTTGCTCTTTTTTTTCCTCACTACTTTCTCCTTCTGAATGCTGACTGAGTTAGACTGTTTAACTATTTTGACAAACAATTGATCTGTTGATTACTTCTGCAGTTAATCGTGTAAGCCGCAAAGGCCACAAATAAGCACTAAACTGAATTTGAGAACCAATTTGTTTAAATTTGAAATGTTTGGAAGAATTGATTTACTGAAATGTCTTAGAATTCCCAACACTACCGGCAACTGTGTTTTACATATGCTTTATTAAAAAGAAAATTACTATTACTCTCAGGCTGCCCACTCCAGCTGACAACTTGTTTACAACTGCAGAGTTTGGAAGATGTTTAATATCAGTTCTCACAAGGGGTTGAAAGGCTTTTTATAATTCTGTTAAGTCTTTGGGGTGCATTGTGTTTGATCTTGTTTTAATTATTTATTCTCTGATTTGATTGTTCTTGTTTTGCTCTTCGCTACCAGGAATGACAGAAATGTCTGAAGGTATTACCCATAACTTGTAGGCCTGATTGCTCCAGTTGAAAACACAAACTGTAGTTCCATTTCTCCCACTATTGTATTTTTTTTTTTTTCCTCACGCATCTACCATATGAGTGTTTTTTCCACTATGGGCACTTTAATTTCCCAAGGGTTGATTACTTATATAATAATAATATAAAAAAAAAGAAGTAACTGATCTCAGCATGTTTCCTTCTTAGTTATTTGTTTGTCAAATGTCTTCCATGTGTGGACTTTTTAAAGTTTTAATTTTGACAAAGTTTGCAGAAAAACATGAAAATTAGTGTTTAGTTTAATTATCGGCAACTACCGATGCGATTTTCTGTTTGGCCAATAAGTTTTGAAAGCAAGATTTTTACATTGACAGCAGTGGGAATAAAAGCAGCTAAGCACAGGGACACAATAAATTTATTTTTTTTTAAATCACATTGTTTTAGTATCAATTAATGTAAACATTCTAGATAATATCAATTAATATTAATTCAGTTGTAGCATGTTCTCTTTAAATTAAAGTCAGCATGAAGTCATAAAGTCATTTTTACACTACCAGTCAAAAGTTTTTGAACAGTAAAATTTATTTATTTATTTTTTTTTTTTAAAGAAGCTTCTTTTGCTCATTAAGCCTGCATTTATTTGATCCAAAATACAGCAAAAACTGTACAATTTGTAATAATTTTTTTCTATTTAAAATAACTGTTTTCTATTTGAATATATTTTAAAATGTAATTACGGTGATTTCAAAGCTGAATTTTTAGCAACATTACTAGTCACATGATCCTTCAGAAAAAATTCTAATATTCTTATTTCCTGTTCAAAAACATATTATAATTATATTGAAATATAGATTTTTTTTTTAGGTTTCTTTGAATAGAAAGTTCTTTGAATAGAAAGTTCAGAAGAACAGCAATTATCTGAAATAGAAATATTTGTGTGACATTTTAAATGTCTTTATCATCATTAAAGCATCCTTGCTCAATAAAAGTATTAATTTCTGTAATTCTTAATTATAGATTTTTTTTTTTTTTATAAAAAAATTATTCTGACTCGAAGCTTTTAAATGTATAATGTTACAAAAGCGTTTTATTTCAGATAAATGCTGATCTTTGGATCTTTCTATTCATCAAAAAATCCTGTTTTTTTTTTGTTTTTTTAATACTGTTTTAAAGATTATTATTATTGTTGTTGATTTTGTTAATAATAATAATAATAATAATAAATGTTTCTTAAATAGCAAATCAGCATATTAGAATGATTTCTGAAGGATCATGTAACACGGAAGACCAGAGTAAGATACTGAAAGTGCAAAATTTAGCTTTGATCACAGGAATAAATTAAATTTTAAAATATATTCAATAGAAAATGGCTATTTTGAATAGTAAAAAATATTTTATTTAATTTTTCCTGTTTTGATCAAATAAATGCATGAAGGCATATTTTTAAGGTAATTTATTTTGATCTAAAGGGCCAAAAGTGTATATAGTTGAAAAAACACCCATATATCAAACTACATGCATATTCCCCTGCATGACATTGTCCACTATTAGACTGTAGATGTTTCCCCCACAGAACAGCTGGACTGGCTTGAATGAGCTCTCATGATGTTTCATTTTGTCTCCTCTGAGAACACGTGAAGCATCCACATGAGTTTTGTTTTTTAAAACCACACAGGCAAAGAGCTGTCATACAGGAATGTCTTAATCACTGACTCGCTGTATTACTCAGAACGTTTTTCTTGCTTAAAGGGATAGTTCACTCAAAAATAAAAATGCTCATTATTTACTCGCCCTCATGTTTTTACAAAGTTGTACGACTTGCTTTTTTCTAATTCTAAAGAATGTTGGGATCAAATTGGTTTGGATTACTGTTGAATGGAAAATAAGATATTTTGAGAATCTCATTCTCAGTGATTCTCAGTGAAGAAAGAAAGTCACAGAGATTTGGAATCACATGAGGGTGACTAAACAATGACAAAATTTTCATTCTTGGGTGGAGTATCCCTTAAATAAAAGAGATTTGGTACAGTAAATTTGTTATAAAATTTATACCATAATTGTGATTTGTTTTGTTGCATTTCTGAGTCATCAGCTGATCAGCTGAGTCATCTGATTTTTTTTTTTTTTTTTTCCTTGTATGTTTCTCAGATCTTCAAGTCCTTTTATGACCTTCCTGATTTTTCTTTTCTTTTTGTGTTTGAATGTTAACTCTTAATAGGAGGCCTGTGCTGTATTACTTGAGAACAGTCTGCACTACATCCAGGCTAAGTTCCTGTGCAACCCTCGACCAGATCCTCAAGCAGCTAAAGACTATGCTGGCATCCACTTTTCTTCTCCAGCGTGTTCCCCGGCCTCCTCCGGCCACTCCAGCCCTTTCCTGGTGCACCGACTAGGGCTGGTGATTGACGGCCGAACCTTGGCTTACGCACTGGATAAGAGTTTGGAGGACAAGTTCCTGGCTGTGGCTCGAAGTTGCAGGTCCGTTCTGTGCTGTCGCTCGACACCCCTGCAGAAGAGCATGGTGGTCAAGTTGGTGCGTAACAAGCTCAAGGTCATGACGTTGGCAATAGGTAAGTGATGGATTTGTTTAGTCGTTTTTATGATTTATCTCTTATCTAGTGTTTGTTTCAAATGCCTAATCTCAAGTGGGTTTTAACAGTGTTTAGTTTAGCTGAATTTGTTGCATGAAAGAAGTTTTTAAAGCCCAGTCTGCAAGTGATGAGCCCCTAATGGCCATAAATGTCACACAACTGCAGTTAAGACAATACACAAATGAATTTCGGGCATCTAAGACCAAGTCCTGTCTAAATAAAGAATTCATCGGAAAATGAACTGCCCCATGATTGTTGTTCTTTATGCTTGAATAGCATTAAAAAAACACATTCTTCAGGCTAGACCAGCCAGTGCACATGTGCAGTCATAAGCGTGAGTCTCAGATTTCTATGGGCCCAGAATTACTAATCAGCGATTGGCTGTTTTATTCAGAAGGAAGGGCTATTCCACCATATTGCATGTTGCGGTTTCTCCCATTCATAGCTTGCCCAAAATCGAAGATGGATGCATTTACTCTTCCTCACGTTGTTCCAAGCTCTTAAAAGTTTTCCATGCAATTACATAAGTAGAGACTGAAGCCTTGAAAACTCCAAAAGGACACCATTAAGTACCATTAAAATAGTTTGTGTGAGGAAAGACAAAGTCTGTACTTATGAATGAATTATTTATTTTATCCCCCTCTTTCAAAAGAAAATTCTGTAGTTTTGCGGGCGGAAAAAATCTGAAGTTGATCAAAAGTGACTGTAAGGTAATTTATTCACTAGGAAATTATTTTCCTTAAAAGTACATTCATGCGTGTTTTTAAAAATGACTTGTGAGGAAAAATGTAGGAATTTTTTGTTAAAACAAAATAGGCCTTTACTTTTGTGTAACTTTAAGGAACATCACTACCAAACGCCGCCTTTCTTCAATTAAGCACACTTATTTGGGAATTATTCCATAACCAGTTTTTTTTTTTTTGTTTATAGAAGTGTTTTAGTTTGCAAGTTAAAATTCTGTATTGTGATGTAGTCGCTACCGAAACATGGATTGTTTTGTAAAATAAAGTATACTGACTGATTTTTGGTTCAAACTAATGACTTCAAACTTTAAATCAGTATAATAAACTTTTTGCCTTTTACAAAGAAAAATTGGATTCAAAATACAACAAACCTCATAAGTTACACTTAAAATGTTATTAATAATGTAATTATTGATTTACCTCAAACAAAAAATGTAATAAAATAGCAAAAATATATATTTACAATGTATGCAAAATCTTAATAGATCACTATAACCCTTCTAATTAAATTAGTACTACTATGTTTCGGTAGTGACAAATCTGGGGATATTATACAATTTGCTTACATACAAATGTTTTGGAAAGACATTTTTCTCCAAGATGTTTCCAACTCTGTCTTTGGACCAATTCTGTAGAATGGCCCATATAGAAAATTGGAAGGGAGTTGAAATGTCCATTAAAAACATTTTCAAAACAAAAATATCTACAAATATCAAGGAAGGAATTTTATTTCACTATTTAGAGGTGTATCTGCTGAATTTGTAAGGCTTTTTAATCATCCTTTTTTAAGACCTGCACAAAGAAAACTAATACCTTATGAGCAGGGTTGGGCAATGTCTATAGTAACATATTGAAATGACATGATTTACAGTTCAGATAAAGGATTTTACAAAAACATTTTGGTAGCCTGACTAAGATGACACAATAGCCCTGGGAGGTCAGGCTAGCGATTTTGTGAGCTCTGATTGTTTTTTAAACTATTCACACAACTCATTTAAATGATTCCCTTCTAAATCTAGCTCAGTGGGAAGATTATCAGTGCATTATAATGTATATAAAGTTGAATAGACCACTTTTATGAAACGGTTGCATCCTTTTTGAAGCTTGAAAGCTTTAGTGTTTATTTACTGTAATTGCATGGAAAAGTGTGACAAGTACAAAATGTCCTCAAATGGTTTTGAGGGAACACAAGGGTGAGTTCAATTAAAGTCAAAAGTTTACATACCCTTTGCAGAATCTGCAAAATGTTCATACAGAATGCATGTTATTTTTAATTTAGTACTGACCTGAAAAAGATATTTCACATAAAAGATGTTTACATATAGTCCACAATAATAGTTGAATTTATAAAAATTACCCTGTTAAAAAGTTTACGTAGACTTGATTCTTAATACTGGGACTCGTGCAACTATTAAAGAAGGTTTAGATGCTCACTGATACTTCAAAAGGAAACACAATGCATTAAGAGCCAGGGGGTTGAAGATCAGGGTAAATTTGACTTATTTTGTCTTCTGGAGACAAACATGTAAGTAGCTTCTGAAGGGCAATACTACATGAAAAAAAAAATATATTTAGGCAAAATAAGATCCGTTCAAAAGTTTACGCTTAATACATTGTGTTTCCTTCTGAAGCATCAGTGAGCGTTTGAACCTTCTGTAATAGTTGCAAATGAGTCCCTCAGTTGTCCTCAGTGTGAAAAGATGGATCTTAAAATCATAATCAGTCATTGTTGGAAAGGGTTCAAATACACACAAATGCTGAAAAAAAAGAATTTGTGGAACCTGAAGGATTTTCTGAAGGCAGTTTAACTGTTCAGGACAAACAAGGGACTCATGAACAACTATCACTAAACAAAAAACAAAAAAAACAGCTGTGGATCAAGTGTATGTAAACTTTTGAACGGGGTAATTTATATAAATGTAACTATTTTCTCTTGCGGACTATATGTAAATGTCTTTAATGTGAAATATCTTATTCAGGTCAGCACTAAATAAAAAAATTACTTTGCCTTTTGTTTGATCCCTCTTATTTTGGTAAAATAATTAACATTTAGCAGATTCTGCGAGGTGTATGTAAACTTTTGACTTCAACTGTAAATGATGACTGAATTTTCATTTTCGCTTGAACTGTCCCTTAAACAGTAGCTGGTTCTTTCTTTATAAGGGTAGCATAGATGTTCTTTTTTTTGTTGTTGTTGTTTCTCGTACTTTTTGCTTGGCAAGTCAAATTTGGAGATTAATGGTCCCTGGTGTTGCCTAGTCAACATTTCAGTGGTGACTGGACAGCACGTGTCTGTCCTTTCCCCAGCGCAGAATGCCACATTTACAAGCCTACGCAGCACTCTGGCTAATTATCCAGATGGCTTTAGGGAGAGAAAGAGAGATGCAAGGTGCATCAAGACTGAGCCACCTGCCTGCAGAAAGAGCGGGTTACCTCAGGTCATTTCCCCCCTCCTTAATAAAGATTTTGTAATTCATTTATGCCTCATGGAAAGACGGTAGCAGGTTTTTTTAAAACATTAACACTGTCATTTTGGATGGGAATGAGAGAGGGAGTGCTTAAACGACCCTCGGTGGTGCTGTAAATAAACTCCTTTGCCTCGAAATTGACAGACTTCATTACAGAATGAATCAGAGCCTTGTCTTCTTCACCGCGTGACTCTAATGAACGGACATTTATGGTGTAAAGACACGTTCGCAGCAGATGTTACCGGTTCTCACACTACGCTTATTTGCTTTGTTGGCGTACTTCAAATAAAGGTGGTCTTGTTGAATTTGGCTGCCATGTTTGTTTGTTTCAGTTTGGACAAAGGCATCTGACGGTCTCAGCGGGCTATTACTTTTCTATATACTTCAAAGCCTACTAGCTTTATAGCTTGAAAGTCAGCTTTTGATGATAGCTTGGGGTCAAGTCAGCGCTGCGCCTTATGCCTCAGGCAACAGAGGATGATTTAAAAACCACCTCAAGGCAAATTCAAAGTTCCAAGATAAACATCTTTGAACGCATATTATTGTGTTGTCTGAAGTGCACTCTGCCTCTCAACCTACAGAAGTTTCAGATAGTCATGTAATTGTCGTCATTTTTTTTTTTTTTTTTTTGTTCTTCCAGTATAGCCACACCTTTTATTCTAATCTTTACAATAAATAATTAATCATTTTTTTTTAAAAATGCTAAAATTTCCTTCAGTCTATTTTATAATAAAGGGGCAATATTTTAAAATAGTATTTTATTTTAATATTTTATTTTTTATTTTTTTTATTTTACTCTTCCAGGAGCTAGTTTTTAAGTGACATCCACCAAATTCATTTATAATTTATAACAAAGGGGCAGGCAGACTAAATCCTTTATTTAAAAAAAAAAAGGCAAAATTATTTATTATTTTTTTACTCTTCCAAGAGCTCTTTTTTAGCAATATCCACTACAATTTTAGTAGTCCTTCAGTCTGTTTTATAATAAACGGGCAGACAGACTAGATTTTAATTATTAAAATTTTTTTTTTTATTATTCTAACTCTTCCAGGAGATCTTTTTTTTTTTTTTGGCAATATCCACCAAAATTTCCTTCAGTCTGTTTTATTATAAAGGGGTAGTCAGACTATATTTTAATTATTTAATAAATGCAAAATTACTATTTTTTTTTTTCTTTTCTTTTTTTATTAACTCCTCCAGGATCTTCAGTCTGTTCTGTTATAAAGGGGCAGTCAGAATACATTTTATTTATAAAAAAAATGCTAAATATATTTTGTTTTATTTAACTTTTCCAGGAGCTATTTTTGTAGGCCTTCAGTCTGTTTTATAATAAAGGAACAGTCAGACTAGATTTTAATTATTGTAAAAAAAAAAAAAAAATGCGCTATTATTATTTTTTAACTCCTGCAGGAGCTCCTTTTTACCGATATCCACCAAATTTCTGTAGTCCTTCAGTCTTTTTTATAATAAAGGGGGGGACAGACTAGATTTTAATTGTTAAAAAAAAAGCAACTGTTATTTTTTATTTTATTTTATTCTAACTCCTACAGGAGCTCTCTTTTTAGTGATATCCACCAAATTTCTGTAGTCCTTTAGTCTGTTTTATAATAAAGGGCCAATCAGACTAGATTTTAATTATCGTAAAAAATGCAAAATTATTTTATTTTATTTGTGTCGTTTTATCTTATTTTATTTTAATACCTCCTCCAATAGCTCTTCTTTACCGATATCCATCAAATTTCTGTAATCCTTCTGTCTATTTTATTATAAAGGGGCGGACAGACTAGATTTGAGTTATCGTTAAAAAAAAAAAGCAAAATTATTTTATTTTATTTGTGTTTTATTTTATTTTACTAACTCCTCCAGGAGCTCTTTTTTAACCGATATCCACCAAATTTCCTGTAGTCCTTCAGGCTGTTTTAGCTCTGGGTGTTATTTAATGTCTAACTTGATGAAGTTTTCCTGTAAAATATCATGTCTCCATTCTGACTTGCTGCGCTTATTTCTTCTAACTGTTTGGATTGTGGCTTTTCATGCAGCAGACAATCAAAAATATTTGAGTTATGAATGTTTAGAGTCTGTTTCATAATGTTCATGATTTCATACTCCAATCAAACACAAACAACCCCTTATCCAGCTCTAACTATTTGTCTAACCCTGCTTACTGCTATATAACCATTAAAACTGAAGGCTTTTTTAGCTTGTTTTTTACTTTCAGACAAGGCTTTAAGCCAGCATTTTTGTTTCAGTTTAATAGAATAATTAACAATCTGCCTCATTTAATTTAAGTAGACCTTAATTGAAGTTTTAAAACATCTATTATATACAACAGGATGAAAAAAAGCCCAAATATTTGATTTTCGTTCTAGAAGTTAATTTAAAATGTTTAAATTATTTGCTAGTTAAACATTCCTGTACAGATTTGCAGCTTAGACTTCACTAAACACAAAGTGATGAATGGAATGCAAAATTTAGCATGACTGCCCCCTGTTTGGGTTCCTATGTGATTTGACTTTGTAGTAAGCATTTTTCAGACTACATAGGTGACATTGATATAAAGTCATGTTGTCCTGCTAATGCACTGTCTCATTCCAGTTAATTTCAGAAACCGCTGCTTGTTTCTGGGTGCTTTTGCGTTTAATTTATGTTGTTTATTTTTGCCAGCAGAGCACTTTGCTGCTGATGCAATGTTTGCATTAATGCAGGCTGACATTGTGCAAAGTGAAACGGAATTGATAACTCACTCACCTTTTGGTCTCTGTTTTTCTCATTTATTCTAGGCGACGGAGCTAATGATGTTAGTATGATCCAAGTGGCTGATGTAGGAGTGGGGATCTCCGGACAGGAGGGCATGCAGGTAAGATGAAACTGAGAAGATCAAGCAAAATGAATGCTGACAAGGGTGTTTGAAAGAAGATGGTGTAGCTGTACATTGTGGCCACACTTTAGTGTGGAGTACAAGAGAAATGAACATTGCAAAGCAGGACTGCAGAGTTAATGTGCCAAGGTTCTGGATATACATAATTCATATTTTATGAAGATGTTTTGGCCGAGATACGGAGACAGCCTGTACTCAGACTCAGTTAATAAATGGTACCTTACACCAGTGGTTCTCAGCTTGTGGTTCACGACCCAATTATGAGTTGCAGTCTCTTCTGATAAGGTCAGCAAAAGGGAAAACAACCCTAAATACAAATGCTGTTAACTATATTATTGAGTATAGTTACATATATTAATGTTGTTCTACAGCCTAAATTACACAGTTTGAACACAAATGTGACCCTGAACCACAAAAGTCTTAAGTAGCATGGGTATATTTGTAGCAATGGCCAACAATACATTGTATGGGTCAAAATTATTGTTTTTTTCTTTTATGCCAAAAATCATAGGATATTAAGATTGTGTTCAATTAAGATACTTTGTAAAATTTCTTTAGTAAATATTTCAAAGCTTGATTTTTTTATTAGTAATATGCATTGCTAACTAGGGCTGCAACTAACGACTATTTTAATAGTCGACTAGTCACCGACTATTGAAACGATTAGTCGACTAATCGGATGATTATTTAATTTTTCTAAAATTTAGCATGAGATTGTTTTAATTATGTGGAAAATGATAGTAAACAAGAAAGAAGGGGGTACTTCAATGAAAAATGCATATTTTATTGAACTTTGCTGCTGATAGGCCGATTCATACGAAAGTAAATAAAAATGCCCTGTCTAAAACCAATTAGGCACAGTGCTCGGTCAGTATAGACATAAATGCATAAATAAAGAAACTATCATTTTTTTAAAGGACAGGCACATTTGTTTTATAAGAAAAAATAAATTAAAATCAAACATTTTCTTCCTGTAAACCAGGGGCAGGCACATTAGCAGCAATAAAACAGTAAACAAAAATGTACATCCAAAACAAAACGTATTGGCTTCCATGTTATTTAAATCTTACCGAGGCGAGCCAAACTCCGTTTCATTCAACTGTCCGACGTGCTTTCTCTTTAAATGTTCGTGCATCACCGAGGTGCTGCCGTGATGCGCAAGGACTGCTTTGCAAACCATGCAGGACAGGTTTTTATTCGCCGTAGCAGGCTAAAATGCTCCCAAACTTTACGCCTGTTTCACACATACTCAGTCTGCAGTCCGTGTACGTTACGTATGCTGTGCAGAAGCAGCACGAACTCGTTTTGCTTTCACACAGAACGCGTTTGCAGTTCGTGCGTTGTGAACGCTAATCCGACATGGGTGCAGAAAAAATACGCAGCGCATACGCACTGCAGACGGAATATGTGTGAAACGGGCGTGTTTTGGTACGCGCAGCTGCTGCCATGGACGCCGCCATTTCTGTATGTTATCGCTCAGCATAGAAGCTAATGCGCATGTGCGACTCTCGGCAGAGAGATGCCTCACTCGGTCGGAAAAAACATGTCTGGCGACAACATCGACAATGAAATTCATTGTCGACTATTTCTATTATCGATTTTTGTCGACAATGTCGATGAATCGTTGCAGCCCTATTGCTAACGCCATTTAGACTATTTTAAAGGTGATTTTCTCAATATTTAGTTCTTTTTTTATTTTTGCACCCTCCGATTCCAGATTTTCAAATAGCTGTATCTCATCCAAATATTGTCCTATTCTAACAAACCATACATCAATGGAAATCTTATTAAGCAGCTTTCAGCTGATGAAATCTCAATTTCAAAAAATGTACCCTTATGACTGGTTTTGTGGTCCACGTTGACGCATATGAATTTAGAAGCCACTGGCTGTGTCCAAATTCAGGGTCTGCATCCTCCTTAGGATCCTTCCTACCAGGTCTTCGGAGGAGGGGTCCTCCGAAGACCGCAAAACCTGGAAGTAGGTGTCAGTGAATTTGGACAGCCTACCCTTCTTTCAGTTCCCTCCCTTCCCCGTTGCTCGTATCCTATCGCCTAGCAACCGTGACAGCGCTAAGCAAAAAGTAAGGTTATCTGTACTGCACAAAACAAAATAACTGCTCTTTCGTCCCAAAAAGCGTTAAAAACAGCTTCAATCACTAACAAGAAATTAGCTGTGTGTAAGGGGATATTCACACAGGCAGTAAGAAAGCTAGTTTACAAAAGTGATGTTTTTTAACATATAAACATACAAATGTAAAAAAAAATAAGTTTAACGCTAAAACCAAAGGCCTAACTAGACAACCGCTGTAAAAAATATTTTTTGAAACGCCAGTTTTTTTAAAACTTGCATCATTACTACCGCTCGTTTCGTCCGCCATTATTTGAAGCGCTCTGCCGAAAGGAATTATGGGATAGGTAGGACGGGAAAGGATCCACCAGACCCATCCTTCCAATTCGGGGAAAAGGAGGACGTATTTGTGGGCCGCATTTGAAGGATCCTACGAATTTGGACAGCCTTCGTCGCGGTGCTGTGACGTAACATCCTTCAAATGAGTCCTCCGAAGGATGTAGACCCTGAATTTGGACACAGCCACTGTTTTGCTTGCAGTGCTGAATAACAGCTATTACAAGAATGTCTTTTTTGTGTGCTTGACAAATCTGACGAAGGCTGTAGGACTTATTTAGATTTTTGGATGACTAGTCAAAACAGCAATATTATGAAATATTTCTTTCTAATTTAAAATAACTGTTTTCTGTTTTAAAATGTAATTTATTCTTGCTCAAGAAACATTTATTATTGTTGAAGACGGTAAACTATTTTTGACTTGGATTGAAAATTGAAATTGATTCATTATTGTCAGTCTTTTATCAATTGAATGTTCAAAAGAACATTTTGTAACATTATAAATGTCTTTTACTATCACTATTATATAAAAAAAATTAGAAAAGAAAGTATAAATTTCCTTAAGTCTTACAGACCCTAAAGTTTTGAACGGTAGTCTACATGTATTCAGTATAAAATGCAGTTATAACTTGGATATGACTTTATAAACTGCTGTTAAAAAAAATTGCTAGAAAGTTTCTAAACAAGGACCACAAGAATGTGATGTAAAGTATATGATACAATATTTTGTTCATTTTTGCAGTAAAGAATTTGTGTACTAAATTAACTTGCCGCTTGATTTAAAGGGCTTTTAAATGATGCCTATTTTCCACAAATTGGTTTGATTGCTTTTTTAGGGCTTACATGAGAAGTCTATAACATACTTTGGTTAAAATTTCTCAATGGTAGTGTAAAACAACACCCTTTTACCTTGTCTCAAACAGCTCTGTTTACAGCGACCCATTTTGTTGCATGTCCCATTAAATGATAATAAGCTACTGCTTACTCCACCCCTCTCTTCCATTCTAAAGTCACCATTCATATTCATGCAGTTATAACTGTTCAAAAACAATTTAAAATACATTTGTTAATGACTTATTAGTCATTAACAAGCACCTTTATAAACCTTCTAAAAAGACAACCTTAAAGTAGTGTAGTGAACACGAGAAAGCAACCACTGCGTCTTCAGCGGCTCACATTTTAGGAGTAAATAATGATATCACACAGCCAAGAATCTGAGAATGGCTTGATCTGAGAAAGGGGTTATGATTTGTAAGGATTAAAAAAAACACTGGGTGGATTTTTATCATTATAGGGGAGGTTGTGTACACATACTGACAACACACATTTATATTCAAACAACATGGAAAAGTGGATTTTGCATCCAATGACCCCTTTAAAATCTGGGTCCTAAAGCAGAACCAGTTGAAAAACTGACTCTTCCCCTTATATATTGACCCATGCCATTTTTAAGGATGGTTAACCTAAATGCACTGTATGCAGTGGCAGCAGTTTTGCTTTGTTTGGGCGATACGCTTCAGCGGTTCATTTATAAAGCGCCCTCCACTTGTTCGTCTCTGGGAGCAGCGTATCTCATTCTGGTTTCTCAGAAAATCTCCGCTTTGCCCACGAATCGCTTACCCACCCCCTTCAGCTCTGTTCTCAGTGGCAGACCTACATAATATACATCCTGTTAAGGTGAGAAGAGAGACAGGAAGCACCGTGAGCTCATCTGTTTGACGCTCTGTCTCATGCGTCATGCAGATTAATTAATTCAGCGCAAGATCTGGACGTAATGAGGCACCACTCTCCTCTGTGTGCCAAAGTGCTCTTCTTATCCAAGATCTCGTTGAGGTCAGCGTTCAGTATTAACAACCCTAATGAGATCTGTCCCTTAGACCATAATGTACCAAACGTAGTAGGGTAATAACTGATCTCACCTGCTTTTTTTTTATGCTTTCTTGAATGACAACGAGGGTGGAGAACATAGCTGATGCCGCTGTCAGGCCAATTGTAACTGATTAAAATCCCAAACGCCATTAGAGGCGACAAGGCGGTATCTGTCATGCTGATAGATGACATGTTAACTGCCTGTCGCGTGCAGCTGTCGAAAACATATGATAAAGAATAGACGGGTGATGGACGGGGAATCATTTTCACCAGATTCCATAGTCAAAAAGGCTTTTCATAATTCTTTTATGCAAAAATGTCTTCACAAGTGTTTTGTCACCAGGTTGATGTTAATCTTTTGTCTTGTGAGTGTATATGTATGCCTTGCCACCATGTTTGTGTGTATGTCTCACTTGATTGATCTTGGGCCTCAAGGCAGATGTCGTCAAAATCCATTTTATATGAAAGTGGTTAAACACTTTAACTAACAACCTGTAACTGTATAGAAAAGGAGTTTATTTTTAAAAGCTATTTTATATTTTTGAGTATTTATCATATGCTTTTGCACAAACATAAAATAAAACCTTTTTTTTTTTTCTTTAAAAGGAACCCAGGTTTTAAGACTTGTATGGCTAAATATAACGTAAATGAAGTCTCTTACTGAAATATGCAGTAGAAACCCCAAGAAAAATGTACGTTATATTAACAATGACGCAGGTCTTTTAGAAAGTTTTATTTATCCACAGGTATCTTCCCATTCTTTTCTCCTCTTCTTATCATTAGGAAAGCAGTGAAGACTTGCATCGCTTCTCTTGCTGCCTTTTGTATCAGTATTTTAGTTTCCGATTTGTGTATTCCGGGTTGTAATGTAGTTAAAAATAGCAGGTAGCACCACTAGCTCACCGAGTGCAACCATTAACGTCATCGAAATAATGACGCCCCCCATAGTCCAAAATATGTATAAAAGTATCTGGATTTTTTCAAATAACATAACTCTTTAATGAGTTTTCTACTTCATATTTTGAAAGAGACATCATTTACATTATATAAACCCATACAAGTCTTAATACCCAGGGTTCCCTTTAAAGTTTTGCCTATTTGTGGACTAGTGCGGCCCATTGCTTTGTTTAAATAATTTTAATTGCACAGAAATTGTAATACTGTACTAACATTTATTGTCTTCACTGTTCTGTTCACATTGTTTTCATAGGCAGTAATGGCCTCTGACTTTGCCCTGCCACGGTTTCGATACCTACAGAAGCTGCTCTTGGTTCACGGCCATTGGTGTTACTCTCGCCTTGCCAACATGATCCTCTACTTCTTCTACAAAAATGCTGTGAGGCCCTGAAGTTTACTAATTTCCTGATTACAGTTAGCATTATTATATCCACCTTTGTCTTCCCGTAAGAGCGGGCACGGCCATTTGTAAATTTTATGGGTCTGGCTTCCGGGCTCATCCGTGTCCAGCTATTTTCAGTTGTACAAAACAGCTTGTTTTGCTGCTCGATATTGCAAATTGGTGTGTCTTACCATATTATTTTAATGTATTATCTTAATTATAAACACTGGTTTGTAGTGCAAACAGTTTACCATTTACTGCACGTTGTTATTCTTCTCATTATTTCCCTACAGCCGTTAATGAACCCAAAGTCTCACCCATAAGCTTACTTCCGTGTTAAAGAAAAAGGTGGATAGGTTGAAGTTGAACTACTGTGAAGTAGTCAATAAGCAATATGGCAGGAGTTATACATGTAACTATACATAACCTTAAATGGTGATAAGTGTTGTATTATACTGAATGAGGTTTATTTTGTGATGACTGGCTTGCTGTGTA
>NC_133372.1:32052814-32073079 GCF_049309525.1 Garra rufa
ACCGGAGGGCGCCCTATTTTTTAAATTTTCCAAATTTCTATAGATATCATGTTTCCTCTATAAATTGTGATTAGTGCTGGATGATGTAAAGTTAAACTGATCATGCTGATGCATTAAAATATTGTTTATTATTTTAATGATTAAATATGAATTTTACACTTATTATTATAAACATACAGATACCCTTCACTTCAGCCATTATAAAAAATATTCTGATCAATCCAGCAGTCAAGTATAATTTTCCAGAGAGCTGTGTATTAATGCATTCAGTTTAGCAGGTTGATGTTTCATGATGTGAATAGTTTACAGCTAGAAGCTCTTAAACGTTGTTGTCTTTTCTTCATATACTCTTTGATTAATGAAGATCTATTCTTGGGAGGTCCTAGAAACGTCTTGGACGTAATGAAGATATATGACTTATAATGAGGCAACAGCTGCAGACCTTATTGTATATATATTTTTTGACTTTCTCTCACCTTCTATTGTGCTGTCTTTCTCACCCTAGATGTTTGTTGCCCTCATCTTCTGGTATCAGTTCTACTGCGGGTTCTCTGGGTCAGCCATGGTTGATCAGTGGTACCTGATCTTCTTCAACCTGATGTTCTCCGCGTTCCCTCAGCTCATCACCGGCACCCTGGACAAAGACGTGTCAGCAGAAACCTTGCAGGAGTTGCCGCAGCTCTACATGAATGGACAAAACTCAGAGGTAAATGCTGATTGGACAGAACATAATTACACCATCCGTGGACTGTGTAAATTGAATTATAATTGAGAGCGAAAAAGACTATTGAAAGTGTAATGTAAATGGTAAATAAAAACCCATGAACAGCGTTTTGCCACATGTATTCACACATGAGTTGTCTGCGCTTTGCAGCATCAGCAGTTCCTCTATAAGCAGATGAAGTATATTACCCGTGCAGCGCTTGCCACAGTTATTGCTTTGATTGTTTTTTGCTGACCCGTTTCAAAATGGGTCTTTTATTCTGTGCTGAGTTTCATGAGGGGGAAAACAGCACGAGCAAGAGCAAACATTTTATAAAAACCACTAATCATCTTGAGAGTGCTGAAATTTTGCAACCTGGGATAATTAAACTGCAGCGGTTGCCTCTGCTTTGCTAACCATATGCCTCTGCAGAGGTCTTCCTTTATTTTTGATTTATTCACAAACCATTTATTTGCTTTCTATGACTCCATTAGTAAAACATCTAATGACATTCACATTATAATAAAACATGGTAGTCTGGAATCGTGGAATGGTTTGTGCCTGGATCTGATTGTTTGAACTTCTTTTACAGGAATATAAACCCTACATGTTCTGGATGAACATGATTGATGCCTTCTACCAAAGCCTCATCTGTTTCTTCGTCCCTTACTTTGTAAGTTTGATTTGAATACTTCGCATTCCGTGCATTCGCTGAAGTTTCCATTCAAAATCCATGGCTGCTCGCATATGTCTTCCTTAAGATGGAGGCCAACTGATCTTAATGGAACTTTTTAGTACAGTATTTACAGTTGAAAAATCCTTCAAATAAGAAAAACGTACTTCCACAAGATATTAAGACTGATTTGAAGAGATTGTGTCTTCACAATTTATGCATTTTGTCTCTAGCACTGGCATGTTTTTTCTTTTGTTTTTGGCTTGTTAATTAATGCTTTAAAGTAAATTTCTTGTTTCAAGAATTTACTTGTTAGGTTTTTTTTGCATTGTGCATGTAAAGTGAAAATACTTTAAAAAGTAGGATCTTGTGTGAATGTCATATATTTGCAGGCTTACGTTGACTCTGATGTGGATTTGTTTACGTGGGGCACTCCCATCACCACCTTGGCACTCATTACCATTTTGCTGCACTTGGGTATCGAAACCAAAACCTGGGTGAGTCTTGTTTTATAATATGCAAAATGTAATAGGATGATGTGATGTAGTGGCTAAAACTCACTCTTCATTGTTCGTCTGTGCTGCTTTTGTAGTGTAAAGATGGATGGAAGCTTGTTAAGATTGGTGTGGGTCTCTTGTTGAACCTGCTTATTCTGTTACTTATCCTAAACATCATTTGCAAAAATGCTGATGAGAGTAGTGAATCTGATTTTAATCTGATTAATGTCCATTTCAGTCAATCATTTGAGTCATTTTTGTATGCTATCAGTTAGAAATATTCAAGGACATTTTACACGTATGTTGTTTATTTGTATATTTATATTGATAGTATACATACAGTTTATATCCCCCTTTCAGAATCTGCAAAATGTTAATTATTTAAAAATCAGGATAAATTTAACTTATTTTGTTTTCAGTGAAGCATGTAACTATCTTCTGTAGCCTTTGAAGGGCAGTACTAAATGGAAAATATATTTATCATTAAACAAAAAACACAACTGTGGATCATTCAGGTAAGAACATAGTATTAAGAATCAAGGGGATGTAAACTTTTGAACGGGTTAATTTTTATGAATTCAACTGTTATTTTTTCTTGTGGACTATATGTAAACCTCTTTTGTGTGAAATATCTTATTCAGGTCAGTACTAAATAAACATCAACTTGTATTTTGTATGATCCCTCCTATTTTGGTAAAATAATGAACAGTTTGCAGATTCTGAAAGGGGGGTTTAAACTTTTGATCTCAACTGTAAAATGATTTTAATGTGATGTACATTTCCAATATAATAGTTTTTAATTATAATTAAAACTTCCACTCACTTAATGAGAAATATTTTTAATATTAAAAAAAATCTTTAAGACCTTTAAAACCTTTTATTATTATTTTTCATACAGTATTATAGGGATAGTTCACCTAAAAAATGTATTTTTGTCATTAATTACTCACCCTCATGTTGTTCCAAACCTGTAAGACCTTTGCTCATCTTTGTAATGCAAATTAAGATATTTTTGATGAAATCTGAGAGCTTTCTGATCCTGTACAGACAGCAACGCAACTACCACAACACATTCAATGCCTATAAAGGTAGTAAGGACATCATTAAAATAGTCAATGTGACATCAGTTGTTCAGCCATAATCTTTGTTACGAGCATACTTTTTGTGCACAAAGAAAACAAAAATAACAACCTGTATTCAACAATTTCTTCTCTTCCATGTCAGTCTCCAACGTGCGTTCACAACTGTACTCTCGTGAACGAGCATCAAAGACTAAATACAGACGTTATTTTTATCGTCTTCACGCACAAAAAGTGGACTATTTTAGCGATATCCTTATTACCTTTCTGGGCCTTAAACATGTCAGTTGCGTTGCTGTTTATGCAGAGTCAGAAAGCTTGGATTTCATCAAAATTATCTTTATTTGTGTTCCGAAGATGAACAAAGGTCTTACGGGTTTGAAACAACATGAGAGTAAGTCATTATTGACAGAATTTTCATTTTTTGAGCAAACTATCCTTTTAATTTTGTTGGTTTAGGTCTTTAAAATATCTTAAACTGCAAAAAAAACTGATTTTTGCAGCCCTGCAGTAACCCTGATACTGACTTTCTACTGCTATGGTATTTTATTATTTTCTTTAACACCTTTGTAGCCAACCCACTTTCTTCATATGTCATTGTTGCTTAAACTTCCTCTAAAACAATCTGTTAGGGTGTCGCAGTATATACAAGCATATATACATCTTGTGTACGATTCATATGACAGAGTTTAGGATTTGGAAATGATGAAGTGCTTTAGCTTTACCGAAATCAAAAACCCATCTCACACACGGGTACGAGTCGATAGAGAAAGCGAGTCTTTCCTTTCTTTCTCCAAGTACAATATGAGGCCGAACACTGTGGCGAGGAAGACCAGGATGATGCTGACACGGCCAGAGACATTTAAGCAGGGAGCCTCCATGATTGGTTTGAACCGGGAGATACTGCGCCATCAGGAGCCATACATCAGCCTGACAACCCATGCAGGCAGCCTCAGTCCAGCCCACTGTGCTCGTCTCTCTCGCTCACCACGGTGGCGTATACATAGCCGTCACGCACAGGGTGGCCAAAGCTCATAGTTGATTTTGCCGACGCGTGTCCTGTGGCGTCTTGCGAACTGCGTTTATGTATGTGTGCAGCCCGTACCTGATTCTCCTCCATTTTCCCCTCTTTTCGTGAGTCGCTGTTTTAGATTTATGAGCGTGAATTGAATTAGAGCTTTTTCCATTACACCGGCGCTGTAAATTTTCAGCTGACAAGTTTCGGTGCGTGAAAAATGTCCTCGGCAGCCTCACTGTCTTTCCGGACATGATGATGGCTTCTGGTGTGAAAGAGGCTGTTCTTCACAGTAAATGGCTCAAGTAGAGAGTAAACGTTTCCAATAGTTGGGCTGGCAGCTTCATCGTTCCACGTGCTGCCCGGAGAAAATGAACACATGTACTGGAGAGAGTGAGGAAATGCCGTTTAGGTCATTTGAGGTGAGGGAAATGTTGAGACCAAAGCACATGTCGGAAGGTCGTCGCCCCGTGCGCATTCGAAGCGAAAGTCAATTTTCATGCGCAATTTCATGCTGACATATTTAAACAAGCATTAAAAACAAGCTTTACTTTATTTACACCGAGTTTTGTCATTGTGACATGTACAGTAGAAAAAAATACAATTAAAGACTGAGTTATGTAATGACTAGAAACTCTTTTGATCCAGTGTTCAAGTATGCCATTTGAATAATGTATGACACGTTTTGAAATTTGTTCTCATTTCGAGTCATTAAGTATCTACTTCAGACAGTTTAGCAACTCTTTGTTAACTCTGCCTTGGTTGTCTGTAATTATTTCCACAGACGTGGATGAACTGGGTGTCGATTGGCTTCAGTATAGCTCTCTTCTTCACTGTGGCGCTGTGCTACAATGCCTCCTGCCCAACCTGTTTCTCTCCTTCCAACACTTATTGGACCATGCAGAGGCTGCTGGGAGATCCTATGTTTTACCTGCTGTGTGTTGTCACACCTATTGCCGCTCTTCTTCCCAGGTATATATATAAGTGTCATTAAACCCTGTTGGAAGTATTTCATTTGAATTAAATGAACTGAGCCAAGCATTTATTTTGCATGCTGAATTACATATTGTCATTCAAATGATGGATTTTTATCAGTTGGACTTGGTGCAGTAATGTTTTAGAGTCCAAATTTAGTAGCATTATAAAGAATTGTATTATTAACATGACAACAGTTTAAAAATCCAGGAAACTATTTCTTATTTCATTTTCTCTTTATTTTTAGAGTTAAGTTAGATTTTGAATCCCAGATTTATAATATAATATTTTATTTATTTTTTTATAATTAATAAGCTAACAATTGATGAAATAATAAAAATACTAAATTAAAATAAATATTTATAAAATATTTACTACTTTTTTTTAATAAAATGCAGCCAAATAAACAAATGTGAACTACATAAATGCATATTTTCTGTCAAAAGGGTTCGACTGACAAGAAAAAAACATTAAAACTGCATTTTAAAATATATGTTTAGTAGGTTCAATAATATTAAATATAACATTTTAATTAATATAACATGGAATTATATTAATATTTTAAAACAAAATTTAAAAAATATTTATAAAAACTTTTGAGATTGAGATTTTTTTTTTTTTTTTTAATGAACCTGACATTAGGGAAATATTAACTTTAAAATTATTTGTCATCAGGGTTTGGCTGACAAGAAAAAAAAACATTTTAAAATAGTTAATAAGCTAATAATTAATTAAATAATAGATGCTAAATTAAAATATATATTTATATAATATTTTAAGATAAATATTTTTTAATAAAATTTATCCAAATTTTAAAAATGCGAAATTATTGAAATATTACCTTAAAATTATTTAAGGTAAATATTTTGTCGAAAGGGTTTGGCTGATAAGAAAATAAAATCATCAACTGCATTTTAAAATGTGTTTAGTAGGTTCATTAATATTAAATCTAACATTTATATTTAATATAATAAGTAATATATTCATATTTTAAAACCAGATTTCCCAAAATGGTGTTCGTGGGACACAGCAGGGAGTTCATGAGTTAATGATTAATTAAATAATAACAAAAAAATTAATATAAATATTTATAAAATGAATTAATTTCCAAATAAAAAAAATGTGAAATTATTGAAATAACTTAAAATCTTAGGGTTTACTTCAAGTAAATATTTTCAATTAATAAATGCAAAATTAAAATAAATATTTATGAAATATTTTAAGATAAATATTTTTTTAATGTAAAATTAAATACAAATTTATTAAAAAAACAAAAAAACAAAGCAAAATTAAGAGTTCGGGCTTGTGTCAGTGGCCATGTAACTGCAGTGCTCATGGGAGTTTTACTTTTTGCTGACTTTTTGTTGTTTTCATGTCTCAGATACTTTTATAGAGCCTGTCAGGGAACTCTATTTCCAAACCCTGTCCACGTGGGAAGACAACTGGACAAACTGCCAATGGACATGCGCAGGATCTTCCTGAGTCAGAGCCAGATGAAGCTGGGCTCCCTCAGCTCACTGTTTCCCCCCCGCGCCCCATTTTTCCCTCTCTGCAGGCCTTTCCAGAAAGACTACAGGCCCAGAGTAAAGCAAGCCCACATAAGTAGCACCAAACAGAAGGAGAAAGCTATATCCAGCCCCATCCCGTCAAAAAGCGTGGAGATGTGGGACACCCCTTTAAGCTCAAAAAACTCTGATAACCATATCACACTCAACTTCAAAATGCAGGAAAAAGTTCAATCCTGCACACAGGGCGCAGACGGCGCCCTGTCTGAAAACTTACACTTCGTGAAGGAACTTTCGAGTCCCATCACAGGCACTCCGCCGTATACCAAAGACACCCCTGGCTCTAGGACTATTTTAGAGAGCTCAGGGTTGGAGGCCCCACAGAGCCCAACAGACCTCTCTCAGGTCGGGTTGCTCACCTCCACTCCGCTGCTTCCTCAAACTGAGACTATGCAGCTCACGTCCCCACCCAGAAGTTGTTTTTTGGGACAAAAGCTGGATGACGAGGACCTTTCAAACCAAAAGTCCCTACTGAAACAGACCGGGGATGTGGGTCACACCCAGTCAACTAGCTGCCTACAAGAACATTCAGACAAAACAACATTTCTATGATGCTTTCTACCTGTTACGCTGATTCAAATTTGCACGTTAGCTTTAAGAAATATTATATATTCATGATTATTTTATAAAGATATAGGTTGGTACTACATATATATATATATTTTAGATGTATAAAGTTTAGAATTAAAGTTTTTTTTGTTGTTGTTGTTGAGAGACAGAGAGTGGCCAGCATATGCAAACTGGATGGTCTATGACTGACTTTTTAGTTTTATTTTTTTTAAAAAGCCATCTCAAAAGTGGAGGAGGTTTGTTTCTCAAGGCAGAGGCAATCCAGAGACATTCCTTTATCTGTTTATTTGAACCTGGATATTCTGGCGCACTTTAAAGAGCCTAGCATTAGACACTGCGGATAGCACTACACTCCCCATCTTAGTACTAAAAATCATGGTACCCTTCAATGTCAGTAGCTACAGAAATTTGAGTCACACTTTACAAAAGCGTACATGAAAAGTCCTGACCTAATACTTAGTTTTTAATAAAGACTAATCAAGAACTAATCATGTGCGACAGGAGTCATTAATAACATTATGTTAGTGCATATTTGTTGTATTATAATAACAATAACTCTATTCTTTCTGTAGCAAAGAATGTGAAGTGGCAAAAAAACGACCTCTGACTTAAATGCCTGAATAACTTTATTCACATCTGCTGTTTCATTTAGAACGTTATTAGATAATCACGCTTTATCATTTTCAATGAATAATCCCATTTAAAATCTAATTAGCGTTTTTTGGCTACTTTAAATTCTTTGTCGTACAGCTAAACTCGTTCAAGCGTAGTTAAAGTGGCCATTCACATGACTCCCTCTGATTCCAGTCATATCTCATCTCATGCTAGCGCTTAATTAGTTCTTGATTAGTCTGTGAGTTCATTCACCATTAGTTCAAGTATTAGTGCATGATTTATGTACCCTATTTGTAAAGCGTTAGCGAAAATTCCTTAAATATGCCTTTAAGTGTTGTTTGTGTTGCTAGATCCCCTGACGACTTTAATTGGTGCTGAGCAAGATATGCACACTTGTTGATTTTATGTTTTTGCTGTTCAAAGGCTATGCATGACACTCTGTTATTGAAGCTCTTAGACATCTACCGTCTAACACAAACTTGCCAGAGCCAAATATTATCACTTTCTTGCTTTTCATGCATATACAGATGGTGCTTGTGGCAGGTTCCAGTTTAAGTATTTGTTTTTTTTGCTGCTGCTGTTGTTTCTACACACATTCCTGCAGGATAGGATTTCACATTTGCCTTTTTATATATAGTCATACTTGTTCAGTCATAGTGCAGAGTGCTTTAAGACATAGAGGCCGATGCATCAAGCTGCTTCGTGTTTATTGACAGCAAAGGATCCTGGGAAGTGGCCTTAAGATTTGACTTTGAAAGTCGTGCTGATGTGCCACTTTACTGGCATTTTTACAGCCTGATCTGTTGATATATATGAATCTTCTGTTATTTGCTATGATTGTGTTTTTGTGCCGTTCACTCTATATATGATCCTTGACCAAAGATGCAAGAAGCATGTGATTGCTGGACATTTGTACTGTAAGCTTGCTCAGTAACCTGATTGCTTTATCAAATAGCAATTTAATTGGCTCAGGGCTGCTATTTTTTATTAAAAGGATATTTCAGCCAAAGTAAGACCTAAACAAGTTTGACTTTCTTCTGTTGAGCACAAAGAAAGAGACTTTTTTTCATTGCATGGATGACAACGAATTGTTTTGGTGTTCCACAGAAGAAGTCATATTGGTTTAAAACTACATGGTTTGATATTTTGGCTGAACTACAGTTGAGGTCAAAAGTTTACATTCCCCTTTCAGAGGGATACATAATGCATGTTATTGTTTTAGTACTGACCTGAATAAGATATTTCACATAGATGTTGTTTACATATAGTCCACAGGAGAAAATAATGTCCCTGTTCAAAGGTTTGCTTCACCTTGATTTTTAATACCATGTTGTTACCTGAATGATCCACAGCTGTGTTTTTTGTTTAGTGATAGTTCATGTTTCGCTTGTTGGTCCTGAACAGTTAAACTGCCTGCTGTTCTTTAGAAAAATCCTTCAGGTCCCACAAATTTCCAACAATGACTGTATGATTTTGAGATCCATCTTTTCACACTGAGGACAACTGAGGCACTTGTATGCAACTATTACAGAAGGTTCAAATGCTCACGGACGCTTCAGAAGGAAAAACAATGCATTAAGAGCAGGGGGTGAAAACTTTTGGAATTTTAAGGTCAGGGTAAATTCAACTTAATTTGTCTTCTGGGAAATATCTAACTATCTTCTGTAACCTCTGAAGGGCAGTACTAAATGAAAAAATATAATATTTAGGCAAAATAAGAGAAATTCACACATCTGCATTCTGTTCAAATGTTTTCTCCCCCTCGGCTCTTAATGCATGATTTTTTTTTTTTTTTCTTCTGGAGCATCAGCAATCGTTTGAACCTTCTGTAATAGTTGCATATGAGTCCCTCAGTCGTCCACAGTGTGAAAATATGCATCTCAAAATCATATAGTCTTTGTTGGAAAGGGTTCAAATACACAAAAATGTTGGAAAATCAAAGAATTTGTAGGAACAGCTATCAGTAAAAATCAGTTTAGGTGCAAACACAGTATTTAGAATCAAGGGGGTGTAAACTTTTGAATGGAATCATTTTTATAAATTCAACTATTATTTTCTCTTGTGTACTATATGTAAACATTTTATGTGAAATACTTTATTCAGGTCATTCCCCTTATTTTGCTAAAATTAACATTTTGCAGATTCTGAATGGGGGATGTAAACTTTTGACCTCGATCTCTTTAAGTGTCTTTTTGCCCTCACGCTCAAGTTACTGTTCCCAAACTGGTCCTATTTTTTTCATGACAGGAATCTTGTTTTGTATGCATTTTGTGTGTCGCTCGCCCTCAGGAACGCCGGTGTACATTCATGAAAACATTCCATTTTAATCAGTCTATAAGGGAATTTACAGACTAGTCTGTGACTTTGTGACTTCTCGTTGTTTTGAAGCGGTAATATGTGTAATGAGCGGTTCGGACGAGCACATGGGCGGTTATCCGCTTGTTCCGCAAGCAAATATTCCACGATTCGGCAAATGTCAGGGGTGTGGCGTATTATAAAATCCCCTAGAGAGATGCTAAAATAGTTTTTATGAGATGATTTGTCATGCTGTGCTCGCATAACCTCAAGGCCTCACCAATCTGTTCGTTCGGAGCTCATTTGGGCAGTCGCTATCAAAACCGCTGATTTATGAACAGCCTACCAGGAGGATTATGAGATCTATTGTGCTCATTACACAACGAATGGTGTGAACAGAATGTGCTCAGACCAAAAAAAAAAAAAAAAACAGGGGTGTTACATTAGAAAGCATCTCGATTGTATTTGCTTGTCATTCGTAAACATAAACTCATGTTTTTTTAGATAACATACGAGTGTTTATAGAGGGCGATGCAGTATTAAGCTGGGTGTGAGCAGGACAAAAAAATAACCCTAAAGAAGCTAATATGAAGCACACATGTACTTTGTCCCTTCGGTTTTTCTTCTGCACAGCTCAGGTTCAGCATTTGAGCAGTATTTTCGTCTCGTGTTGTAATGCATCCAAAATTATTTTATTTTCATAGTGGCAACGTTTGTATGTTCTGAAGTGCTTTAGTATACACAAGACAGTTTTATATGATGTGGAATACATGTTACGTGCCTTAACACTGGAGAACACATATGTAGACGGCAATACATACGGTGAATTTTATATACGTGCGGTATATGTAAAGTTATTTGGAGTTCTATTAATAAATGAGGTTTAATAAACAAAATCCTTTTGGTTTTTAACAAATTGAAGAGATTATGCTGTACTTTTGTTCTGTACTATTTGTTTGTGGTTTTTAAATTGGAATGTGCCAGTACTTGGATCCCAAGTTTCAGGTCTGTCAAGTTCTTGGCCAAGCATCACATGCTGTAATAGAATCCATTCACAGCTGCATTCCAGAGCCTTTCCTTAACTTCAGGGCAGATCACCAGCAGGAATGCCGTCCTTCAGAGTTTGTCATAGCACACATTTAAGCATTGGGTGGACTTTTTGATACTCAGCATGACTTTTATCACTGTCACTGCCATGACTGTTTCTGGCTCATTGTACTGTAATTGGTGTTTGTTATAGTCACACAAAGGTTCAGTTTGTTCTCACTACATTGCCAGCCCTTCAAGAAAAAAACACCTGTTTTAAGTGGTTCACTGACATTTTGGAGGGGTTCGTTAAATTGTTCACTCGTTCTGTGTTTGTTTCTTGACAAAGAACAACTCTTTGTGTCATAAAACGGAAATAAACTGTAAGAAAATGATTCTTGTGTTCTCATTCTCTTGTTTGATTTTCTTACTGAACAGTCCTAAAGTACAATTCAAATATACCAGATGTTTTGGAGCCTACACTCTCTTAAAAAAAAAGGTTCCAAAAGGGTGTTTTTGAAGTGACGACAGAAGAACTGGAACCTTTCAGTGAACAGATCCTAAAAGAATCATTTTAAAGAAAGTTGATGCCAATAAAGAACCTTTATTTTTAAGAGTTTGTGTAAGGAAAACAAATAGTGTTATTTAGTAGGCTATTATTGAGATACTATTATAGTTTTTAAAGGGATAGTTCACCCAAAAATGAAAATTCTGTCATTAGTCACTCACCCTCATGTCCTTTCAAACTCATAAGACCTTCGTTGATCTTCGGAACACAAATTAAGATATTTTTGATGAAATCCAAGAGCTTTCTGACCCTACGTAGACAGCAATGCAACTGACACGTTCAAGGCCCAGAAAGGTAGTAAGGACATTGTTAAAATAGTTCATGTGACATCTGTGGTTCAACCTTAACTTTATGAAGCTACAAAAATACTTTGCATGCAAAGGAAAAAAAAAATAACGACTTTATTCAACAATTTCTTCTCTTCTGTGTCAGTGTTCGACGCTGGACTAGAGTACCACAACGCTTGTTTCTGACGTAGAACGTTCATCTCTCTTAGTTCATCGGCTGAATATTTTGGGTTGAATAAATAAGGCTGGGCAAAAAATTGCAAGTCATCCTCTATGTAGAAATTTCCAGACATGTTTACGACTGTTTTATGTACAGTGTGCGCCTTCTGATTGTGAACATAGCGCAGCGAATCTAGGTTTTGCGCCAGATAAAAATATTCTTGTAGTATTTTCGATTTCATTTATTTATTTATTTTTCCTCAAAAATATTATAAGTACTATAGATCTTTTTCCTGAACGCGGAAGTCACACCTGATTCTTAACCTGAAGAATGCTTTATTCCGTCTTCTGTGTTTCTAGTCAAAGTATCGTATATTCCGAGTTGATAATCGTATGTTAAACCTATTAAAATGTTTTCAGGTCTTATCATTTACTCAGGAAAAAGGTCTATAATTACATTAAGTAATATTTCTGTCACTGTTTCTCTAGTCTCAGCCTCAGACGTCACGCCCACGGAACGTTGGCTAAACGTCTGATGCATATGGTACGCTTAACTGGAAACACTTCAGGAATGTCGAAGTCGTCATCTGATTAGCTGAATTTGATCGGATATCCGGGAGACGCGACTGTCGCGTTTATTTCGGTCCACCGGGAAACAAAGCGCAGACTGATTTACTCGGCGTTTTGCTAAAAGGTGCTTATGCAGACGCCATTGTTGTTATACACATTTGCGACGTTCGCAAACAAATTACTGACTTACTGCTTGTTCTCCCTCTTCTTCGTTATCTTTCAGTGCTGGTTATTTCAATGACTGACTTGTTGCATGCCAGTCTGTTGTTGTGGGGGCATTTCCACGCACAGAAACGTGACGCTGAACAAAACGAACTGTGATTGGTTGTTTGACATGTCGATCAAACGGTCTTATGGGCGGGCCTTGGCCAATGAAAGCTGCCATGAGTTCCAGACCTTTAGCCGTCAGTCTGAAGGTCTGGCTACGCGAGACTACGGTTTCTCAAGTTAAACCGAACTTTTATTTTGACTGGTTGCTGTGAAGACCATTCGGTTTCTGTTTGTATATGATATGAGGATTGTTTTACTCAACAGAAACGGTAAAATGCTCACTAAGTGACTCTCACAGCAGTTCTAGAGATTGTTTATGTTCCTGTACTCAAATATTAAGGCGGCAGAGGATGAACAGAACGCGAGCGTCATCGCGCTTCAGTATGTGATGTGTAACTTATAGACGTTTTTCCTGAACACGGAAGTAAGTCCGACTCTTAACTGAAAGAATGCTTTGCATTTCCGGTCTGCATTGTTTCTAGTCAAATTAGGGTATATTCCGAGCTCATAAACTAATGTTAAACCTATTAAAATGTTTTTAAAAAGCACATGGCTCCATAGCGCCCTCACTTGGCAATGTCGCAATGACCGTCATTTGTCAGTGCCTCACTTTAATGAGTGTGTAGATGACACGAAGCAGCGTACGTTAGCTACATTAAAAATAGATGGACGCTATTTGAATGGGTTCCTATGGAAACCGGAACAGAAAAGCATTCAATCTGACCTTAGAATTCGTAATGGCGGCGCTCATCGTTTACTCAGGAAAAAGGTCCATAGTAAATAAAACCTCGCGTCCGCGCCATTTATTCACACAGACACACGGAGAACAAGCAGGATTCATGGTATTTTTGCTGCTTAATATTCACAGACACTAGTCCATATCGTGTTTTGATGTAAGTGTACTGACCTGGCAAATTCTGTGACATTCCGTGTTAGGGGCAGTTCACATGTTGCGCCTAAAAATGCGTGGAAAACGCTAGGCGCGCCGCTTTCTTCCTTATCAACAAATCGCTCGGGCGCTTGCGCTCTGGAAGCGTCTGCCGTTTCTAAGCAGCCATCAGCTGCGCTCTCCATTAAAAGGAAATTTCAGTAATGGATTTCCACCACCGAAAAACCCTTGCTGTAACTCTGTTACAAGATTTATTTAAGAAGAAAAGAAAAAATAACCGTAGTGTTTGGGTGCACCCAATTCTTCAAAAACGTAAAAAAAACACGGGGAATTTCACCAGCTGATCCAGGAGCTGCTCCTCCATGTTTCTGCTGAGGTTTCAATGTAACGGAAAAACATGAGGAAGCTGATTGGTTGGTTCATGTCACATGACCTGCGGTGCGCTTGCGGCATTCTGAAAAGTTGAGTTTTTGCGGTGCATTGTGGGATTGAATGAGTGCACTCGAGAACGTCCACTATGGTTTCGAACACCACTTAAAATGGCTGTCCCCTCAAATAGTGCCCTATTTGAGGGGACAGCCATAGGGGGCGATTTCGGATACAGCCGAGATGCGAATTATGCGCGCGCAAGCCGCGTGTCTACATTTGAAATAACGAACTTGAGCCCGCAAAAGACACTACATGTGAACGGCCCCTTATACAGTAAATTCCATTTTTATGACTGGATTCCGCCATTCCGTCCGCGTTTTCCATATCGCGAAAATCCTACATTTATTAATTCAAATAGTATCAAAGCATCATTCTCATGACTCATTGACATCCAGGGGCAGGACTGGCCATCGGGAGAACCGGGACAATTCCCGGTGGCATGGCAGCCAATTTGGCCCGCTGCCATTTTTTTATTTTTTTATTTTATTTTCATATATATTGTTGTTGTTGTTGTTGTTTCTGTTGCCTGCCGAATGTACTAAAGTGATTATTTACAAATTCGCCATTCAATAATAATACTCTAATAAATCGTAATCCGGTTTGTCTTGACTGACAATTCGCCACGCGCACGCTCCGGCCATCCGCGCGTCCGCCAAAAGAATGCAAGACTCGAGAATGGAGCGCCCAGGTGGAGCAGAGAGTCGAAACTGTCCTGTTCAGTACTTCATTTACAGGTCAGATACATCTGTAAATAGACTATTGTAGTTTTGTTTACTTAGTTAAACTGCTTGCAAATATTATCAATAGCAGTCCGTTTGCTGAAAAATTAACAAAATGGCATAACTTGTAAAGAGTAGGAACTTAGCAGACAAATATTGACATTGTTTTATAACACGTTTAGAGGGAACTAAGGCTAACAACAATACAACCCTTACAAAAATTAACCATGTTTTCACTAAAAACCAAAAACCATTGTTACTATAGTTAAACTATGGTAACCACAAATTAACAAAGGTTTTGCTACACTTGGTATTTGTAGTAAATGGTATTTGTAGTAAAACTCTGGTTATACAAATTGTAATCAAAATGCCAAAAAAAAAAAAAACGGTTACTACCATACTTTTACCATAGGCCTAATTAAACCATGGTTAATTTTCCTAAGGACAAAACATGACCCATGATAATGCAAAAAAAAAAAAAAATCAGTATTAGGATTTTACTAAAGATATAATCAAGATGTAGCTATTATTGTAGGCCAACAGTTTTGACATTTGGGCAAGATAAAACAATAGCACATGGTCCTAATGTAATACTTACATTTTTATAAAAAGGTAAATGGAAGTTCAAGAGATAATCTTTAATTATTTTGCGTGGCACCAGCCAGTGGATTATACTTTTTTATTGTCCATGGTTTCAGAATTTGTTGTGGGTTTTTGGGATGGCCTGGATGAGTGTGAGATTTCCCCCCCTGAAATTTTGTCCCAGTCCGCCCCTGTTGACATCAATAACATTTTAAGGCACCTTGTTGAATAGAATCTGCTCATGTTATTTAATAATTTTGTTGCTTGACAGTCTTGGATCCAGGGCCGTGCACAGACCTTTTGAGGGGCATGTGCTGAAACTGAAAAAAGGGCACCCAACCCCTCCACCACCAAAAAAAAAAATAACACACAATAATATTCTTATATTTAATTAGTATTAATAACTTTTATACAGATAATATATACATGCATCAGCACATTCGGCAGATAGCCATAAAATCAAAATAGAAATTTCTTAGATTTTACCTAGCTGACAAGGATCACTCGGTTGCTTTGTGTCAAACTCAAATGCAGTTACACCGCGGGTTTTTGACCAGCAAATGTGTGCAATCTGGCCATCATTAAAACGACGACATCACATTACGTCAACATCACACCGGTGTGGTGATGCATTATATAAACCTTTATAGACATACTAGTGTTTATTTCATAAAGACAACTTGCACTTATTCAAACAACAAGATATTTTACCGTTACAAGACGAAGACGTTCATCTGCTTCTGCTCTTTGACTCTGACTGATGTGCTGAAATGTAAGTTCGTGGCGCTCAGGGGGGGGGAGTTGTGAAGTTTGACTGACAAAAATCCCCCCAAAAAAGGGCACTTCTGAGTGTAATTACAAAAAGGGCATGTGCTCTGCACAGGTTGAGCCCTACCTGTGCACGTGCCTGTTTGGATCCCATCGTTTTATGTTGTATAGAAAAGCAGACATTCTGCAAAATAAGTCATGGGTTTGGAACAAGAGTGAGTAAATGATGATTTGTTATTTTTTGGGTGAGCTATTCCTCTCAACCCTGACTTGCCCTAATACACCTCTTTTCTTTTTTTTCCCAAGCTATTCCAGCACATTGTAATCACTCCCTCACAATAGGATCTGTAGGATGGCTATTGCACATGACAGCTGAGTGGATGCAGTCACCTCAGGGAACAGCTGGAGACATTTCCCGTGGGAATGATATACACAACTAGTGGCTGGAAGCATCTGTCAGCTCAAGAACTGCTTGGTCATCCAAAGGCATGATGGAGTTTTGTAATTTTTTAATGCCTTTTAACTGGTGTTACGCAATAGCTTACTTATGACACTTGATGTTAGCCAAGCTTGTCATGGATTGATAGACAACACCCAATGCATTTAATTATTTTGCAGGTTTCAGAATGATTTTTGTAGAATTAGCCATACCTACATCCAGGCAGAATTGGTTTGGCATTTTATTTACCTTGAGTAAAACATCAGCAAACCCAGCCCTAAGGTTACATTTCTGAATAACATTTTTAACCCAACAGTTGTGTTTGTCCATATTTATTTTAAATTTAGGTTGAAACAGCCCAGCATTTTTTAGAGTGCAGCTATTGAAAACAACCCTATTTTTATTGTCTGATTTTTGCTGAACCCACATTTCTCTCATGACTCAAGTTATGTATTTACTTGGAAGAAAACTCTATAAATTTTATTCTAAGCAGGAGTTGGCAAGGCCTTAAGAGCCGAAGATAGAAGATGGATGACATCTGGCCCAGAGTTGCTCTTTCTGGTCGTTGGGTGGTGCATTTAGCATCTGTTGTCCCTCTTCAGGAGGCAGGAAAGAGGTTATTAATGAATTTCCTTTAAAGCACGAAGCAGGGGAGGTTGTGCTGATGCCGCCGTACGGAGCTTCCCTCCGGCCCCTGCCACGGGCAAATTACAGGCCGCCTTCTTTGCACTTTTCAAAATCAACTTCCATCACCCAGACAAGGAGATAATGAGCTTCCTTTACTTGCTAACGTGGTCTCTTTTCAGAGGTTAGCACAGCACACTAGAGATCTTACCTCTGTCTTTTTCCTTCGTTCTCTGTTTGTGGTGATGAAGTTTGTTTTGCCTTTGCACCACTATTATTTGTCCCTCAGAGACCAGTCGTGATATGTGGATTGGAGAGGGTCACGTAGTTTGTCATAAACAGCCACTAAACTCTCAAGAACAGTCAGCTGACCATTATTGCAAAATAAACCCCAAAAGACAGATAAGGACCCTGATGTGAAGTGCAGGTGTCTTTTATTGTCCTGAAGGGGTTTGTTTTGCAATAATGACTGGCTTACTGTACATTAACACTCTTTTATTACTTGCAACGCTTTATAACTTTTTTATTAATAAATCATTACCAAATATAATATCATTAGTTAATGCTTACAAATGTTATTAAACTTTCAATTCCAATTATGCACTTTTAAAAATCCACAAAAAGCTTATGTACTTTAAATGCTAACAAATGCCATTAAAAATTCAATTCATATATTACCTAATGATCTTTCTACATTTACAAATGTTGTGAGGGGAAAAAAAATAATTTTAAGCGCTTCACAAACTATTCATGTTAACATACTATTCATTAACTCACAGTCTGTAGAGGTCATATAGTTGGTCTCCGTTTGTTGCATAGCTTTCTACTGTTTATGCATCTTAATTAATCATTTATTCATGTTTTTGCAGTAGTCAATTAAAGTGGAAACTGTTCATCATTTCTAAATGTTTATAAACATTTACTAATCATTAGTACCTTTATGAGCCGCCATGTCAATGCCAAGATGTATCCCAAATGACCTGAATTAACCCTATTTACACATCTTAACAAATCATTTATTCATGATTTGCAGTACCCAATCGAAAGTTTAGACTATTCGTCATTTGTAAATGTTTATAAACATTTACTAAACATTAGTATGTTTATGGACATTGGACTTTTAGCAATTGTAACAATGTTTGTGTAAAGGGTGGTTAGTTAGGTTTAGCTAAAAGCTTGCTAAAGACATAACACTCATTGTAATTTGGGTGCAAAACATGCTTTTATTGCCTTAACACATACGGTTGAAGTCAAAACTTTACATACACCTTGCATAATCTGTTAAATTTTGATTATTTTACCAAAATAAGAGGGATCATACAAAATAATAGTTGAATTTATAAAAATGACCCTTTACATACACTTGATTCTTAATACTGTGTTGTTACCTGAATGATCCACAGCTGTTTTTTTAAGTGATAATTGTTCATGAGTCCCTTGTTTGTCCTGAACAGTTGAACTTCCCGCTGTTCTTCAGAAAAGTCCTTCAGGTCGCACAGATTTTCATTTTTATTTATCTTTTAGCATTTTTATGTATTTGAACCCTTTCCAACAATGACTGTATGATTTTGAGATCCATCTTTTCACGCTGAGGACAACTGAGGGACTCATATGCAACTATTACAGAAGGTTCAAATGCTCACTGATGCTTCAGAAGGAAAAACCATGCATTTATGAGCCAGGGGGTGTAAACTTTTGAATGGAATGAGGATGTGTACATTTTTCTTATTTTGCCGAAATATTGTATTTTTCTTCAGAAGGTACAAAAGACAAAGATCAGAAGACAAAATAAGTTAAATTTACCCACATCTTCAAATTCAAAAAGTTTTCACCCCCAGCTTTTAATGCATTATATTTCCTTCTGAAGCATCAGTGAGCGTTTGAACCTTCTGTAATAGTTGCATATGAGTCCCTCAGATTCTGTAAACTTTTGACTTCAACTGTATATTAGTATACAACTGTACAGTATATGATTAAACAGGATGTTCCTCAATTCATACATCAACAGGAAAAAACAAATCAGTCATTCAAGAAAATACTAACCCTTTAATCAACCCTTAAACCTACCCATATTAACAAACTTGTCCCTAACCTTGCCCATATTACACCTCAATAACAGCAAAAGTATACATCAACAAAAGCTTTTAATCATTATATAACATCTGAATCATTTGTACAGTTTCAGGAAGTGCATGATCATATGAATTGCAAGCTTAATGATATTTGTAAATTCATATGACATAATGATCTGTTAATCAGTAAATAATGATTAATAAGTTCATTACTAAACATTAACAAGCACATTATCTCGTGTTTCTATTATTGACTAATGAGCTATTAAGCATTATATAATGTTTGTTAGTGTTTTATTAATAAAATTTCTAATATGCTCATTTAGTGCTCTTGGCAAACCTTATTATATTCAATGTTTTTCTGCGTAATATTTGTGTGATACATTTTAAACAGGATTTTTGATAAATAGAAAGTTCAAAAGAACATTTTTACTGTCAGTTTTGATTAATTCAATGTGTCCTCCTGCATTAAGAAAAAAACCTTGAACAGTAGTAGTAAATACTTTTTTGTGGCCATTATACATACAAACATATTTGACTGCAGATTGTCACAACCAACTAATCTGAATCAACTGTCCTAAAACGTCATGTACGAAATTTGAATTGTTAATAGATATTGTTGATATTTTGTTTATAAATGCACACACATATATATATATATATATATATATATATATATATATATATATATATATATATATATATATATATATATATATAAATTTTTCTGTCTGGAACCCTTCCCTTCTTTAAAATGTATGTTTCTTGCTTCCAAAAGCTTCCATCTTCACAAACACAGCGAAAAGGCAACGAAAAGAAGACAGATGTTGCAGTTCTTCTGTTCTAGAGGTAACTGAGGGTTTGCTGTGAAATGTG
>NC_133372.1:32373579-32589692 GCF_049309525.1 Garra rufa
TTTTAATATATATATTTAGTGAAATTATTTAATTATTGCCAGTAGGGATGCACCAAATGTTCAGCAACCGAGCTCATTATAAGCTCTTTTGTTCAAAAAGGCAGAATAAATTAATCAAGGGTTATACTGTATAAATTAGTTATCAGCTAACTTGTCGATCCATCTTGAAGGCTAACCTCTATGAGCAGAAAGATGTTGTGTAAGCTCAGGTGAGAATATGCTAGTCTCGTGAGAACCAAGTTTTGTTTACAGGAGCAAAGGGAAACCAGTCTCCTCTTGGCTTTTATAAAAAAGCATGGATTCTAAATCTTTCAAAATCGTAAACATTTTAAATCAAACCCCATTCAATGTCATTATAAAGCTCAGAGGAGCCAAGACATTTTTTATATAACTTAATAAAAATTAGGGGTGTAACGATACACGTATTCGTATTAAACCATTCGGTACAAGGCTTTCGGTTCGCGTTACATACATAACGATTCAGTTTGTTGGAATAATACTATTCCATTTGGAAAATGAAAGAACATGAAGTGTGTGAAATGTAATGCTTTCAGTGCAACTGTGCTCAATAACGCAGGTTGTGATGGTGAGGTAGTTTGTTAAGAGTTTTCCCTCTTTTCCTCACTTTTTTTCGCTTTTGAATAGCTTGTAAGTGCATGTGCACATTTTACTTTCCATTTTAAATTAGCGTCAATTCGGCGTCAATTGATCGAATTGACTACAACAAAACGGTATGAAAAACTAACTTACGTTAAACATTTTTAATGAATTAACAAAACGAATACAAATACACCATGCTATAGGCCTAATATAAAATAAGAAATAACACAAAGTTCAAATATAAAACACTAAAAATCAGCAAACACGGTGGAACCAAATAAATAAGAAATAAATCATCTTAGATAAATGGCAAAAGTCAAAAGGCCTTTCAAAGTCTAAAAATATTTTTAAAGCTTTGTATTTCGTTTCTAAACTAAATCTTTCACCAACTTCTTGACTCATCAGCTCATCATCGGTTGCTCGACACACTGCATTCTTCAAAGTAAAAAAAGATAATACTTTATAATATTAGTTTTAAGTTTAAAAAAAAATTAAATTTGGAAATTTTTCTGGCATTTCATTCTTTTTGATGTATTGGAAATGTGCCAAACCGTGAATTTTGTGAAACGTTAAACCCCTAATATAAATAAAGATTGTATTTGTCTGATAGGAAAATGTCATATACACCTAGCTTGTGGGTGAGTAAATCATGGAGTAATTTTCTTTCTTGGGTGAACCATCTCTTTAATCTGCACTGACTCTACAAACCAGTTTTGTTTCTGTTGATGACTATCTACTAGGATCATGCATGTTACGTGCAGCAATGTAATTACTAGAATTTATTGTCCATGAGATTCTTAGAAAACTCACGTCATTGATTCCTTTTCCTCCACCACCAACTTTCTGGTCTTTCAAACTCTGTGAAAAAGCACACATGCATAATGCTTTAGCTTTTTATCTATATATTCAAAATTTGGTTACTTTTTTTTCCCCATGGCCCACTACCAAATTGTCTACCCAGGTATAAACCCCTTAGATCTTGTGCCATCATTTAATATCAATTGAACATTAAAATTTGTTTATATGTAATAATGCTATTTTGTTACTTGTTTGACAACACATTCAAACTTAGACTGGAAATACTCACCAAATGTCTGAAATCAGCGACCATGCCCCCATTCATGCTCTCAGCCATATTAAGGGCTTTACTCGAGGTACCCAGCACATTAAATTTCCGAAACCTACCATATAAACACATTAAAGGTATTTGAAATCATAGTCATGAATTTGTTGGGTGGGTTGATGAGAATGTGTTGAGTAAACACTCACCCTTTCAGTTGTGAAGCAGAACTAAAACAAAAAAAAAATGAAGGGAAGAGAGTAAGAATTCAGAGTCCACCAAATGACAAACTTAAAACCATATCAAACCACATCAAACCACAGAAATCTAACAAGCATGACAGATTCTATTCGCCCTATTTTTTAATGTGGAAAGAACTGAAGTAAATAGTAAAAGTGTTTGCTCTACAAACCACTGTGTTCATAATTAAGATAGTACATTAAAGTAATATGGTAAGACACATTGCAATATCAGCAGCAAAACCAGCTGTTTTGTACAGCTAAAAATAGCTGTAAGCGAATGACACCCGGAAGCCAGACCATTAAACTTACAAATGCGCCCGCTCTTAAGGGAAAAATAGGGTGGATAGTCTTAGAAATACCAATTATACCAAATGAGGAAAGAAAGAGAGAGTAATCTTACTTGTTAATAGAGAAAGTCACCTTCATGACATGGTTGAGTTCAGGAACTTTATATAACAATCTGTAGAGAGGAGATTTATTGTCCTTTAAAAAATTAAACAAAAAAAATCTGTGCATACAATAAAGATACAACTACTCAAAGCAGTACAGACATTTGAGGGAAGTGGGTCACTTTCACAAATATTTCCAAGTACTTAGTTCCTTATATCTAATAGGGGTTGTGTACAGGACAATACACAAAAATAACTGAACAGTCGCCATTTCCAAATGTTTGTAAGTATTTCACAAGCCGTATATGACAACAAAGCATTTAGATTGATCATTACTATTGTAAATAGGAGAAATACTACTTTTCTCTGTTTCACAGGTGGTCTGTAATGTGGCGTATAATGTCAGAGCCTTACCTGACTTTGACTGAGAACTGTACATTTGTGCGCAGCACCAGGGGTCCTCGACCTTGCGGCATAAATGGCTGAGACTCTACAACAAATGAGCTAAACCCCCCCCCAACCCAACAAAAAAATTAATCACATGTACATAAAGAGAGAGTTGTGTATGTGTTGTTGTGTACGTGTTTGAGTGTACCTCTTTATCAGCTGGGTCAGTAGAGTGTCCACTCTAATCTTTAAATGGGTTTTTTGGGCTGGGATGGGGTCATTTTCATAGGTCATCTTCCCTACCAGCTCATCAAGCTTCTGTAAGAACTTCTGCAGCTGGAACATGCACTCTATAATTTGAGTGAACCTGCAAGAGGCCATAAACATCTTAAAAATAGACCTGAATGGTGTTTGTACAGATCATCGCTCAGAGAAATCCCTGTGCCGTTACCATTTCTCTAAGTGTTCCAGACTTGTATCATAAGGAGCACCAATGCAGGACTTCTGTTGTCTTTGTTTCCAGTCCACCAGTTCCTCATCTATGAGCGCTGAGCGCAGAATATCAGCAGCCTCCAACATAACCGAGATATCAGACAGGAAGCTCTGAGACAATGAAGAACATCATGGTTCATTTTAGGGATGTAACTATATCAAAATGTCATAATACAATAATATCTCCATAAGAAGTCCACAATATGATAGTTATTGTGATATTTAAAAAAAAAAAAAGACAAATGGAGACCTATTATTTCATATCATCATGTGACCACGATGATATTGAGACAGTTTTGTTATCGCGATACCACAATATTGATAATACATTACATCTCTTGTTCATAAACATTACTTAGTTTTTAGTTTTTGTTTAATTTTGTAAGTAATTTTATTTTCATAGTCTATAATAGAACAGAATAGTATAGAATAGAATAGACATGCACACAAAATTTTCCTACCCTTCTGCATTTATCGAGTGCATTGAGCATCTTCTGAAGTCCTCCTAATTGCTTTTTCTTCTCTTCTTCTGTGCAAGCTAAAGGCATATTAAACATACACATACATATTAACACCACCATATATAATAAAATCAAAATCAGTGAGTTTAAATAAAGCGTGCAGCCTCACAGTCCATACGGTGCGTCTGATATTTAAAATCAAACTCATCCTGATGCTCCTCCAAACACCTTATGCTGTGCTCCATCACCTGTCAAAAAAAACAATGAATCATGCTCTTGAACAAACACAAACACACCAATACGTGTATACTCACAGACACACACCTCTACTTTGGTCTTAAGCTCTTTCAACCTCTTTTCGATTTGTCTCTGGCTCTCCAACTCCATTGCAGCTGGCTGAACCTGCAAGGTCTGCACCTGAAAAATTGAGAGAGAGAGAGAGAGATAATCAGAAGATGCTGATAATGAGAGTGATAATGATAATACTTTAAGGTACTAACTTGCTGTGCAAGCTCTGCATCATTCAAGATCTCTTTCTCCTTCACCAGGAACCAGTTGATAATAGTAGCAAGAGTACAAGGCTCCTCTTGATACTTCTGAAAACAAGCAAATGTATCACATCATTACACAGCTGTCAATGATTAACCCTCTACTTCTGCAATTAAAAACATATTGATAACTATACCCATAAAGAGATTTTTCCAGCTGAGGAACAATAAAACCATTTGAGGTTATAGTTTTTGTTCTCGGTGTAAACAGGCCTTTAGTCCACCCATATAGTTTTTATTTAGCACGGCATTAGACATGATGGTTTTGGCAAGAGAAGTACACTTACCTGAAAGTTTTGTTTGTAGCGTCTGAAATTACGCTGCAGTAGAAAACTGTCTCTCTCTTGTGCAAAACGACTGAACTGATTGTCCAGATTCTCCAAAAGCACCTGAAACAGGAATGCAGCTTGGGAAGAGTCCCGAGAAGCACGTTCCCTGGAACACACACACAGGCTTTGTTAATACTCCTTGATGCAACTGTGTGCTTCTGTTCATGCATGGTTATTATTACATTCTGAAACACAGAACTATAACAATCAATCCACAGGTTCTACTTGTTGCTCACACAGGTACTGCACTCACCAGTCCTGGCCCTCGATCCACGGTGCCAAGTAATGTCTCACTTCCATTGGGAATTCATCTCCGTTGTACAGATCAGAAGCCCTCTGTGAATACACGGTATCCAGCTGCTGCAATCGCTCCCACTGTGTCATTCTACAAATAAAAATTAATATTTTATGTTTGTTAAAAGATCAAGGACTGGTCAGGGCTGGGATTGACTACCACTACTTTGCAAGTCAGATGTCTGAGCTTAAGCAATGTTCCATTGGTTATTTTCAAATACAAGGTAAGGAGAGAAAACTCTGAATTGTTTGAAAGTTGAAGCACAGAATAATAATGCATGGCGTGACTCTTCAGCATGACATTTTTTTAATCTAAGGACAAATGGGGTGGCAAATTGACCATTTTTTGGTCAGTAACAATTGTTTTTGTATGAAAAGCGTTGTAGAGATTCTTCAAAAAATGATTTAGACTGTAAAGTCATTTATAGTTTTCCAAAAGAATCAACTTTTTTTTTTTACCTTCTATTCATCAAAGAATCCTGAAAAATCACTTTCCACAAAAATATTAAGCAATATATAATAATTTAAACCATATTTCACAATCTTACTGTTTTACTGTATTCTGATTTAAAAATGCAGTCTTGGTGAGCATCTGACCCTGGACCACATAAAAGGGTAAATATTTTTGAAACTGAGATTTATACATCATAAAAACAAGCAATCCATTGACACATAGTTTGTTAGGATAGGACAATATTTGGCCAAGGTACAACCATTTGAAAATCTGTAATCTGAAGGTGCAAAAACATCTGAATCACATTTAAAGTTGTCCTAATTAAGTTCTTAGCAATGCATATTGCTAATCAAAAATTAAGTTTTGATATATTTAAGGTAGAAATTCTGGCTATTGCTACAATTATACCAGTGCTACTTAAGATTGGTTTTGTGGTCCAGGGTCACATTTGAGCCATCATAGAATGTTATCAGACAAAACACACAATTCAAATTTCCACATGACCAAAAGTGCCCATGGCTAAAAAACGCTGCCCTGTCAGTGATAAAGTTTCTTCACACTTGCACACGAAAAACAACCGGAAAAACTGACTGAAGAACTGTGTTTTTTACCATAATGACAAAATTTTGACACCTCAGCCATAAAAATGATATGCAGTACTATATACCGTAATCGTGCACTAGCCCATACATCCGACAGCATAATGACTATTAATATCTGTCATATTAGTGTATAACTAAATTATCAATAACTTACCTGAATCAGTCGTCGGCACTTTTGAAGAAGTGATCCTCAAACCTCAGTTTTGCAAAGCGTCTTTTGCATAAAGGAAAGACAAAATAAAGTAACGTTACTGAACTGAGCGTCAGCTGACAAGTAAATAAACACACAAGAAGCACTTCTCAGGAAACCGACGGCTCTTCCAAAAACCTCCCTCTGCTGTGCTTGTAGTAGAGCTCATCGCTTCCAACGAGTTGCCCTTTTTCCCCACCCACAGAATAATGAAACCCCACCCATATTGTTACGCATTTAAACCGATACGTTCGTTCATTGGCGCAGATGGGCACACTGGCCAGTATAATTGGTAGAAGTACCCGTCAATCAAATTCTTCTCAGCGGAGGGTGTTGATAGAACAGCGGTGGAAACGAAACTCACAGGCTCTCTTCTCGCGTTCCAAGAAATGACGAAGTGAAAGTCATGTTATGGAGGGATGTACTACCGCGGAAATTTAAAAGCCCATACCATCTCTTCACGAAAACATTATGAGATCAACATGTGAGAATACGTTTATTCTACATTTCTTTATTTTACACCATGCATATATAAAACACGAGTATACATTTATATAAAAAACAAGGAGTTTAAAAAGAAATACTGGTAACGTTAGAAAACATTTCTATTTGATTTGTAACTGTTATACATCGATTACATATTCATATGCAAATAACTCTCATGACAATTATGCTTTAAAGTTTGGTTTTATGCTTTCTAATCTGTTTATCTTGTATTCTAATGGTGTTCTGTTCCTCCCACTTGCCTGTAACAGTTAAATATTACCCATGCTTGACTTAAGTCAAAGTCTCAGCTGACGCTGGGGAATTTATATGAATCTAAAGTTATAAGTGGCTACTGGTCATTCCTGTTATGCAGTACCTTTTGAAGTCTGTAACTAAATTAAAACAGTATTTCTATAAATACCAGACTATAAGAAACATGCTCAAGCCCAGGTACTATTTACACAGTGACAAGAAAATTGCATAAAATGTCTTTTGAAATAATACTAGGGATGTAACAATATCAAAATCTCGCAATACGATAATTCTGTCAGGACCACTATCGTCAAAGATAGACTTACAATTGGCATACATTTAAGGTTTGGTGGTATGGTTCTGTTCTGGGGAAACACCCCCTGCCCATCCATGCAGCCTAGTAGCAGGGAGAGCATAAATACCCCCCCTAGGGTAAAAAGAACAGAAAACTCCAGTTTCAGTGAACTATCTTACAAAAAACACATCTTACTGTGAATCTAGTGAACTACTGTAATCATCTGGCGCGAATATGAAGCATAACTGGTGGCCATTGCGTTCCCAAACACATGAAATAAATGAGTTCACTGCATTTACTGTGAACTGAGCCGTTCTGAGGCAATGCCGTTCTGAACGAAGTGCGTGCTTCACATTGAAATGTGTGCTTTCAGTTTTAGTTTGTTTGACAGAAACTGTACCAAAGCATAATGGCCCAAAACACAACAACATTTTATGTTAGAATAAGAAGTTTTTCCCAGAATGTTTTTTTTTTTTGCTATCACAATACGATATTGATAATACCGTTACATCCCTAGATAATACTGTTCATTAACTACTATCCACCTTATTCTTGAACGCAGAAGTAAGCCTATGGGCAAAACATCCGGTTCATTAGCCATTATAGGGAAATAACGAGAGGAATAACAACATGCAGTAAATGGTAAAATTGTTTGCAGTTCAAACCAGTGTGCTCATAATTGAGATAATATGGTAAGATACATAAATTTGCAATATCAAGCAGCAAACCAACTATTTTGTACAGCTAAAAATAGCTGGACGCAGATGAGACCAGAAGCCAGATACATACAATTTTAAATAAGGTGGATAATATAGAAAAATCCAAATAGTATACAAATTTCTATAACTTTATCTAACAGTATTGAATGTTGAATGGGGAAAAAACACACACACTGCTACAATTAGCTCACGTTTGTATTATTTTGTCCCACCAACTTCCTGCTGATGTCTTGAAATACATTTTGGATATTAAACTGAATATATTTATTATGGCTGAACATATAGAAATAGAGCATTCTAAACATTATCTACTACAAGTGGAAACATCCTTGAGGCCCTGGAACAATGCAGCTGTTGTTTTTGAATCTCCTCATAGGTTTGTCCTTGGTCTTTTATTGGACAGTGATAGTTCCTTCCTCCCAGCTGTTCTGGTTCATGAGCAGGTCATCTTCCTCTTTCATGCTGTTCAACAGATATTTAATCCCTGCCTTCACACTGGTTTTTAATCCAGCCCCCAACGCATAGCCTGCAACCCCTGCGGTTCCCCCCGTTACGGCCATGAGGGCGTCTGTGCCCAGATCCACAGTGCTGAAGATGGCTCTCTCTTTTGCAGTGTCATAGCAGCTAACCGAAGCATAATAAACAGCTGTTCCCAGATTGTACAACGTGGAGACTGCCGGAATCCACTCCACTACTGTATACACTCGCTCTTCTTTTTCATTTACACAGTGATGCTGAGGAGCCCCGTTTCTGCGCCAGCGTACAGACCTGACCTTGCAATTCAGAATCCAGCTCTCAGAGTTCAATGAAGGCACTACACGGCTTCCACGCCTCAAGATAACACGATAATATCCAGAATCGCCATCCTGGGTCACACCTGCACATTGGAATCCCAAGCTTCCACAAGCCTGCTGTGCTTCTTCAAGACGCAGTGGATTGCTCTGTTCTGTGGCCTGCCCGAGAAACCGACTGCCTTTCACCCTCACCCATCCATTGCATTGCCCCCTAAGCGCAAGTTTACTCTCATCTATATTCTCATCCACCTCAACTAGCTGATGAATGTTAAATATAACAGCCTGTAGGTGGCGCTGTGAATCAGTGTTCAGCATAGAAGGAGTTTGGAATCTATTGTGTGATGAATCCCTCTCTTTTCCTCTCTTGATCAGCACCAGAATGTCCTGTAAAAATTCATGCGTATCATTTTGCCCCAACACCGCGTAGAGTTGCATTACCAGCGCTTGGGCTTCAAACAAACATCCTGCAGACACCAGCACTGGCACCATTGCCAAGCCTAATAGCTCTTGAGAGAAACCATTTCCTCTCCAGCCTCTATTAGAGAGCTCTGCACAGCTTGCATTGCTTTGGAGATCCAGCTGACCTTTTAGAGAGGCTGAGAGGTTTAAAACCAACCGATGGGCGGCAGCAAGATCATCTTCAACCACTTGTTTTTCTACTTGCTCAGTCTGAGACATTTTTGAAGTCACTGAAGGCCTCGGGTTGCTTTGAGGGAGTGGAGCTCTGCCAAATACCACATCAGACAATAAGAGGTGGATGAGAAGTAACCATTTGAGTTTTGAGTTTCTTCCAGTCATGTTGAAGACCTGTAACATTAAGCAAATCATGGTTTCATATTTAAAAGGAGAAGTTAAAGAAAACCCTGGGTATTAAGACTTGTATGGCTTAAAATAATGTAAATTGTGTCTCTCATTAAAATATGTAGTAGAAAACCTCAAAATGAGATTTAAGTTATTTTAAAAATACACATTGTTTTATACATATTTGGATTATTGGGAGGCGCCATTATTTTGATTATGTAGAATGGCAGCTTTTGGCAAGCTACTGCCACTATCACATCAAAATAAAATAAAATACAAATACGATGCCACATTGTGCGGATTTTAATTGTAATTTTCAGTCGAAGAGCAACAAGAGAAGAGATATAAGTAGCGATAAGAAGAGAAGAAAAGAATGGAAAGATGCCTGTAGACAAATAAAACTTCCTAAATATTTTCGGCTGTGTTCTCTCCACTTTACTCCTGAGGCCTTAAGGCTTTTAGTAGACCACAACTACTGAAAGAGCTCACAAACAATGTAAACATACTGACGCTTGTCATGACGCCGCAGGCCATTGAAGGAGTTTCTCAGCACAGATTTCTTTCGATACTCGATTGCTGTTTCATGGAAGACAGTCATACAGGTTTGGAACAACATGAGGGTGAGCAAATGTTTCATTTTAATTTTCGGGTAGACTGTCCCTTTAAGTGTAGTTTGTGCATGCGGTGTCTATGAAGCTGTTTATGTATATACTGTATCTGCACAAATATGTGCAGCTGTAGCTACACCACAGGGGTGAGAACATGAGGTATATATTTGTGTGCTTGATTTTTTCAAAGTGGAGCTGAACAGAAAGAAGGAAGGAAGGAAGGAAGGAAGGAAGGAAATAAAAGAAAAGGGATGAGCAAATTTTTTTCTAAAACTTCTTCTAAAAATTGCTGTGCTACATGCACTTCTTCTCTAAACATACACTCTATGTTTAACATGGTTATTGAAATAAAATTTGTAAAATGTCAACTTAGATTTTTATTTATTCTTTTATTTAAAATAATTTTGTTTTTACCATGTGCATTTCGCTGATGTGAATCTTATTGAATAGTTTGAAATTAAATATTAATTAAAAAGTGTCAATTAACTTGCTCTTCCATCATAAAGTTTCATAATATAATTTTAAATACGTTTCTCAAGCATGCAGTCTGTCATCTAAATACTAATCTACATCTTACAAAGGAAATTATATTTCAACTCATTTGCATGTTACACTTCCTTTGAAATGATTAATCTTCAGATTAATGTGAGATTAATAAAACTCTTACCTTCTGACAATCCCGATAGCACCTCTGTGTTAGAATCCAGCCTTCACAAAAACATATACATCTCCCTCTCTCTCGTTTTGCCCCTTCTCTCTCGCTGGCCCCATTGCCCAGTGATGAATGTGACATCACGTGGAGAGGATCAATGTGTTCTATGGGCGTTTTGTTTATTTATCCTCATGTCCCCTCTCTTCCTCTCATTCTCTCTCTGCTTTCTCTCTTGAAGACCATGGAGGGGTGCAGGGGCTTTGTGTGTGACCCAGATAAATTGCAGAATACTTGTTTCATGCCTGGAAAGACTGTGTGACAGTGTGTGTGTGAGAGAGAGAGAGCAGGATTGTGCACCCATGCATACATTTTTAGCAAAGTGATTATAAAAAAGACGGAGGACTTTATGTTTTTGCTTACAGCTCATTACCCTCACACAAGGATCCACTTGGTTTAGTCATGTTATAGATCATTCTTGTGCTCAGATCACATATTTAAATCAATATACAACACCCAACATCTGCTCAGACTCAGAGATGACAAACCGATATTTGCATAATCTAAAACAGATTTTGATTTTGGTGACTGATGAGTCAGATATAAAAAAAGAAGTAATTGCAAAGTTTACTTTCAGAATGAAAATTTCCTCCTAGATGTTTGTCTTTCTTTCTCCAAATGAAAAGAACTTAAGGTTTTTTGAGGAAACATTCAAGGTTTTTTCTCTAGTGGACTTAAATGGTGGCCAAAGAGTTGAAGATCCAAACTGCAGTTTCAGTGCAGCTTCACATAATTCCAGTTAAAGAATAAGGGTCTTATCTAGCATAACGATTGGTCATTTTCTAAGAAAAAGAAAAATTTATATGCTGTTTAAACACAAATGCTTGTCTTGCACTAGCTTGACCTCATATATTACATAATCATGCATGCATAATGTATGTGGAAGTACCCCCTGCTGAAAAAAACAGCATATGCTGGTTAGGTATGTTTTGGTGCTGGGATGCTGGTTTTAGCTGGTTTATGCTGCTGGTTAATGCTGGTCCTTTGCTGGTTTATGCTGGTCCTTAGCTGGTTAATGCTGGTCCTTTGCTGGTTTATGCTGGTCCTTAGCTGGTTAATGCTGGTCATGTTGCTGGTCAAGGACCAGCATAAACCAGCAAAGGACCAGCATAAACCAGCAAAGGGCCAGCATTTACAAAGTAAACATGCAAAAAACTCAAATGCCCTTTACAAAAAAAGGTAAAACAATGATGTTGGATGATTTTGAAGTTGGAGAAAATGAGATGGCATTTTTCGTCTTACTCTACCTTTTTTAACCTAAGTAGCTACACAGACGAAAAACTAACCGCATGTGATTTTTCCAACATGATTACGCTATGCATAAAGATGCACATTACAGAGATAGCGCTAATGGTTAAAAAGCATATACTAACCTATTGTTTTGCTAGATAAGACCTTTATTCCTCAGCTGTTTGGAAGCGACTTAAACGGCAATTCATCGACTGGCCGCAAGTAGTCTCAGCCTCAGACGTCACGCCCACGGAACGTTGGTTAAACGTCTGATGCATATGGTACACTTAACTGGAAACACTTCAGGAATGTCAAAGTCGTCATCTGATTAGTTGAATTTGACCGGAATTCCGGGAGACGCGAGTGTCACGTTTATTTTCGGTCCGCCGGGAAACAAAGCGCAGACTGATTTACTCGGCGTTTTGCTAAAAGGTACTATGCAGACGCTATTGTTGTTATACACATTTGCGACGTTCGGGAACAAATTACTGACTTACTGCTTGTTCTCCCTCTTATTCGTTATCTTTCAATGCTGGTTATTTCAATGACTGACTTGTTGCACGCCAGTCTGTTGTTGTGGGGGCATTTCCACGCACTGAATCGTGACGCTGAATGAAACAAACTGTGATTGGTTGTTTGACATGTCGATCAAACGGTCTTATGGGCGGGCCTTGGCCAATGAACGCTGCCATGAATTCCAGACCTTCAGCCGTCAGTCTGAAGGTCTGGCTACGCGAGACTAGGCCGCAAGAGACTCTTAGACTCCCCATGTTAAATTGCCCAACATTACAGCAGAAAAAAAAATGTTTACAGCCTGGTACAAAAAGTGGTTTTGGTCTATATCAGGGGTTTTCAAACCTGTCCTGGAGCCTCCCCTGCCCTGCACATTTTGCTTGTCTCTCTCATCTAATACACCTGATTCAAATCATCAGCTCATTAGTAGAGACTGCAAGACCTGAATTGGGTGTGCCTAATAAGGGAGACATACAAAATGTGCAGGGCAGGGGAGGCTCCAGGACAGGTTTGAAAACCCCTGGTCTATATAGCTAATTTTGCCCTTCCTGACAACTGTGAGAAGGGTCCATTTTTTTTTATAACTCATCCAAACCTTAAAGTTCTGCATAATTAAGGGCGTGGCCACTTGAGTGACATGTGGATTGCCGCTGCTGTCACCACTGTGGCGCTAGGTGGGTGTGGTTTCAGCATCCGGCTCCACCCACGTCCCGCCTCTTTGCCCATTTTTGATTATCCGGGAGTGACTCGCAATGGCGCCATTAAAGTTCATTATATCCTTCATAGTTTTCTTCAAAAAACTTTGTTTGCGACTGAAGAAAGAAAGACATGAACATCTTGGATGACATGGGGATGAGTAAATTATCAGGAAATTTTCATTCTGGAAGTGAACTTCTCCTTTAAAAAGTAAATAGTTTAATCATATTTATTTATTTAATTATCCATATCATTGTTATTACTATTATTATTATTATTATTATTATTTCCAGGCTTAAATGGAAAAAAAATATGTTGGACTGTTGGACCCTGCTATATTATATTGCCAACAGAGGGCGTTGCAACATTTCTCACGTAATCATTTCTCCATCAATTCCTCCGGTACATGGATGTAATAGCTGGATGTAATGTAAATAATTGTAAAATAAAAAGTGTCAAATGTTTTAAATTTGATGACTGTTTGCAAAAACCCCCCTTTTTTGACTCAGTAATCAGTGTAATAATCAGACTCACCACAAGTCACCAGAATTTAAACCTGTTTTAGATTATTGGTAAATGTCACAGCATGTTTAGCCAAAGCTTAGCCAGATGAACATTTTCCATAGATGACGTTAACAAATGGATGTCAGCTCAAAGAATCTAACAAATCACTGGGTGGGGAGCTGGGAATGGACCACAAATATTTTTGCCCAAAGAACTGCCATAAATTTTTGTGGCATAGATTTTAGGCGCTGGAAACACTCCTCAGGGATTTTGGTCAATATTGACATCATTAAGGCTGCTTCAGATTTGTCAGATGCACATTCATGATGCAAATCTCAAAGATGCTTTATTGGATTGAGATCTAGTGACTGTGGAGGCCATTTAGTATAGTGAGCTATCAGTGAGCTATGTAAACTGTTGATACAAGGCAGGATGGATCCATGCTTTAATGTTGTTTACGCCAAATTTTGACCCTATATCTGAATATCACAGAAGAAATTAGACCAGGCAATCTTTTTCCAATCTTCTATCCAATTTTGGTGAACCTGTGCAAATTGTAGCTTCAGTTTCATCTTCTTAGCTGTCAGGAGTGGCACTCCTGGTCTTCTGCTGCTGTAGCCCATCTGCTTCAAGGTGTGTAGTGCTTTCAGAGATGCTCTTATGAAATACTGAGACCAGCTCACAGTTGTCTGATTACGTTGGGCCTAATGAATTCCGCTAATGGCTCCAGCGTCAATGCCATCATTTCTCACTGAAGTGAGAAACACAGAAACGGGTGGGAGGAGTGAGGTACAAGCAGAAATATGTAGAAGTGTGATTCTCATTTTCACATGCCAACTTATTGGCCCAAAACACAAAGGGATTTTTACACTTGAGTCACATGTGACACACATGCCGTGATTGCACACAAAGCACCATATCAAGTGTTAATAAACCCTTAAGGGGGAACTCAACATATCACTAATCAAGGGCGATTTTTGTGTGTCAATGTGTGAGATATACCTCCCTCGGTTTACATTTGTCATTATGGATGCCACAGAAGAGTCAAATGTGTTAGACAGAACTTGAGGCAATCTTATTTCATCATAATTGGATCTAATTGGGTAGTTATAATTGGATTACACAAAATTAACTTGAGTAGCCTCAGGATGGGGCATCCACAGGGCAATACATTATTATTAAATCAACCAAAGGATGAACCTTTCTCACACATGTATTCATTTTCACACACATAATATTGTATAAGAGGCATGGAGAAAATGTTTTAGATGCTGTTTTTTATTTTAAATAGTCCCCTAAATCAGTCCAGACTTAAAAATGTGGTACAAGGCATCCAGCAGCAAACTGGCAGTGTTACATTTCCTGAATTTATGAGATTAATTTATGCTGAAAATTGAAAAATTCGATCTCGCACTGCTGCTCATTGTCATGTCATGTGTATGTTTGATGAGAAGTGATTCATCCACTTTGCAAAGTTTTCAGAAACTGAGGTCATCTTGGGATAAGATTTCTATAAGGATGCAAAGTCTAAAGAATGCTCTGTACTTTCAATGACCGCTGACCATGAGAGAGACAATCAAAGTTTCTTTTTAAAATATGGACACAGGAAGCATTCAACCACTATTTTCTCCTTGATCTAAAAACTCAAAGGTGTGTTTGTGTGAGTAGGTGGACGAGGGTCGAACGGAAGCAACCTCTGAATGGTGAATTAAATTGAAACAGAGTGCAAACAAATAAAACATACTAAAAATAAGTGCACCATTAAACGCCACATTTGAAAAGTAAATAATATAAGAAAAAATATTGATTGTAATGACGATAGTGAAGTTTTTTTTTAGTTCTTTGCATTTAGTCTTTCATTGTAATCTGAACACAAACAATATGATTCACAATATGTGAATAAATAATTGGTGACTGAATGAGACCAGAAATACAATAAAAATTCAAGGAAGAAGAAAACGAGAGAGAGGCACTATGTGTGTGTGTCTGTGTGTGTGTGAGAGTTTGTGAGAGTTTTATTTGCGTAAGCAAAAGATGGTAGGTGTCATTCACCATTGAGAAGCACTGACTGGACTAGTGAGTGTGGGTGTACTTCCGAACTGTTCTAATGTTTCACGTCCGCTTCAGCAAACACATGCAACACTTTCTTACAAATGCAAGAACAAATCAGTCTTAAAAGAACTCACGCTTCTTAGTTCCACTGACAATCTATCGTCAGGTAATCACTTGATTTGATGGTATAGAAATGTTTAGAACTGAAGGAATGATTTGTTCTTAATTCAAACAACCAGACTTAATCACCTCAAAGTCCTGTTTTCCAGCTCCACATCCCTTGTATACAGCAAATCCGGCTTCATAAGGAATGTAGTGCGTCGGTGTATCATTAGGAGCTTTCCTGCTTGCTGAGGAATCAAAAGAAAGAAATAAGAATAATTTGAAAAACTAATTAAGCTCTAAAATGTCCAGGGCTTCTCTGTGCAAATACATTTAGTAGGATTTTAAACTCTAAATAAACCTGGAGGCCAATAAAATCTAGTGTAAAAAGGCAATAAGTGAGAGCCCTATTCGGATGGTAATTGTTTCTCATGTGGATGTCTGTAAAACTATAAAAAATATTAAAATAAAAAAGTGTATGCATTGATATGTTGATTTTTTTTTTTAAAATTAGGCCAAGTTCGTTAAATGCTGTCCTTCCACTAAAAAACAGTTCCTGTAAGCAACAGTAAATGGCAAAAGAATGTTCCGATGTAACATGCCTCATCCTTTAAAACTCAAATGAAAAACATATATGATATTTTCTCACACACATACATCTGCTTATCTCTCAGCATCAGCATTTGCGGCACAAACGTAGACAAAAAAAATGTATGTTTGTAGAGTAATTTACATCAGCTTAGAATGCGGCTCAACCTATCAGAATCAAGGAATAGAACTATCCGTTTTATAAAGTTCATTTATCCCTTCACACCCAGTATTTAGTCGACTCAACCTAATGCTGTTCTAAAGCCATATTAAGCTACCTTTTTTCGGATCACTAAAGAAGATTTTAAAAAATGCTTGCACTTGTGCCTTTAATAAATTGTGTCTTTCTATCTTTTTACAAACATGAAATTATCCCATGCAACTCATTTCTTATTCCAAGTGTTCTGAAGGCATACGGTAGGGTTTGCCGAGAAACTAATTGAAAATGTAATCTATTATTAAGCGAACATCTCCAGTCATCGTTTCAAGGCATCAAATTATGCCTTGAAACGCAATACTTTGTTTACTGAGGTGAATATCTCTACACTGCACATTGAATCTTTTATTTACATCGTATCTACATTTTGTTTTGCAAACATGTTTCGGCAATATCAGATGGGGCCCCTTGATTCCCCGGGGCCCTAAGTGGACGCTTACCTCGCTTGTTGGTTAAGTCTGCCCCTGGTGGTTGCTCAGTGATCCACAGAATCACTGGGTGAAGCGTTATAGCTGTAATTTATCGTGAATAAAACACAGCTGCTGACCAATCAGAATTGAGGACAGAATTGGAACTGTTCTATAAAAAACGGTAGGTAATTCGGCCAGAGATTTTTACGCGGATGGTGAGAGATAAACACTGACATTCTGGATTTGGATGCCAATAAAATCACAGAATACTCCTTGTAAATGGTAAAAATAACTTACGTCCCCATGAGAAACAATAGGGTTGAAGAAAGAAAGAAACATCTAGGAGGCTAACTGTTTTTCCAGGACGAAATGGTCCTGTGTTGTCATGGTGAGTGTTTTACTTAATTTGATCAAATTTATTCATTTTTTTCCCTTTTTGCTCGTTAACATACCACCTAATTCACTACTGAACTGTTTGGAATGGAGGCACCTGATTGCCAAAGCCAATCATGATTTTATTTCAGTCATACGCAGGTATGAAATAGAAAAAATAGAGATATAAAGCAATCCTCACACCGAAACAGACTAAACAGGTCAACAGGTCAAATGTCTGTTTCTTAAATAAATGCATAGGCCTATATATTTGAAAGAATATATTAAAAATGTTAAATCTACGCTTTGCTTTAAAGCCACAAGCATTCATCAATCAGGCTCCTACAGATCTTAATCAAGGCAGCACCTTTTCTATAGCTTACCGACAGCTTTGTCCTGATGAAGGACATATCTGTAATGAGGTGAAGTAAACCCAATGGCCAGTATAGATGACTCATAATCCCATTGAATAATAAGAGTTAAACCCAGTCAGACACGTGTCTTTCGGAATCAAATATCTGCTAAACTTACACACTCACTTTAAACGAGTTAGTGTGTAAACCAGAACGCAATGCAAATAACCTTGTCCATTTGCCATCTTGTTTCTTTATAAAATAGATTCTAAAGCTTCAAATTTTCTGCTTAATCACTGCTTCACAAATCTCACAGAAATAAAAAACACAGGTCTTGGACTGAATTTTACATGATGTGAAACTCAAGAGACTAAGATAAGGTGTGAGTTCAGTAGTAATATAATTGACCGCACAAATACGTCAAGGATCTATGTGTTAATGACTTTGCGTCACTAGGATATGTTAGCATCATTATTTGGTTCGTATTGGAGAGCCAGCTTGCCCGAGCTTGTGGGAGCGGAGCGCGCGAACGCTACAAATAAAGGAACGCGCGCACCTGCGAGTCTTTACAGATCTGTAAAGACAGAAGAACCTGAACAGCATCCTCCTGAATACCAGCTCATCTCAGTGTATTTAAAAGGTATTATTACTTCTTTTGTATCACTATTCTAGCTTCATAAGAAATACGTTTTGATTTAGATTTTCTAAATAAAGTTTGGTGCAGGTGCGGATCTGAGGATGTCCTGCGGTTGGTTGCTCGTGTTGTTCTCTCATGTGCTGCTGTTGCTCGCTTGTCCTGGACTATCGCGCAGTGAGCTCGACTATCCGTCATTCAGGGTAAGTACACGTTAAACGACACTTTTAAAAAGCTATTGTCCGTTTGTTAGACGGACTTGCTCTATAAGATTAAAAGGTGCGCTTTGTGCCTTAGAGTTTAATGTGGGCTAGTTGTCACACTTAATAAAAGTTAATATTAGCATACTAAATATTCCAACGTCTCCTGTGGTAAAATAATAATAATAATAAATGATTCATTACTTTTCATCAAAAATTAAATTAAATACTTTTTATGTAAATATATATTACGTTCTTATATAGATTTGTCCACAATAGCATAATGAACGCTGTAGTAATTTTCTTTTTACAGAAATGTGCACATCTATCTATCTATCTATCTTATCAGTGTGCGGTGATTTTCTGAAATGAGGAGGCAAAGTCCTCAAAGTTGTTGTTTTTTTTAATCAAATGTACACACAAGTTAGAATCTCATCAAGTTAGTGTTTTTAAGCATTTTACATTTATTTCAAAATAATAACTGAAAGCAGTGACAGTTTATACAATATATTTTATTTGTGAACTAAGCCATTATTTTTAATAGATAATTTTTAACTATTTTTGAATTTCATCAGTCATCAAAGCTCAGTAAATATTACTCATGGAGATTTTCTCACAGATAATGTTTTCACACTATTTTGAGTCTAATTTTTACGAAACAAAGTGGTTAAATCTAAGTGTGTGAGTTGTTTACTTACTTTTTTAAATTAGTCTTCCATCAACGCCATTTTATTGTTCAATCAGACTGATTCGCGATTTGCACTACACAAGAGGTGGGATTTACCGTGTGAACCAATCACAGCCGATCATAAGCTGTCATATCCAATCATATTGCAATTGCCTCCTCTCACGTGACTTTCCTCGGTGTCTGTTAAAAAACCAATGGTCTCAAGGGAGGCGAGAAAGACGCGGAGTCCCGCTGTACCTGCTGGTGTCGCTGTTGGACAATGTTTCTTTAGAAAAACCAACGATTTATACACTTTTATATTTTTTAATATTGGCGTTGTTTTATTTTTGTACTACGATTTTTTTTTCTCGTGCAATATTTTGAGGAGACACTACCTCTAATATTTCCATGAGTATATATATAAATACCTGTATAATATATTAACCTTTCTTTCCACTAGCATAATGTATGTTAATGTATTTTGATTGTGGGGTCACTTGTTTACTCAAAAGCTTAGCTTGGAGGACAAAATTCACAAAAATACTTAAATAATAGACTATAGATGTTTAATTTGTTAATTTATTGCTGTGTGCTGTTTCCATTTGTGACCCTGGACCACAAAACTAGTCATAAGGGTCTTTTTTTATTTTATTTAGATTTGTATATTATCTGAAAGCTGAATAAATAAGCTTTCCATTGATGTATGGTATGTATTGTATGTATGTATTGTTACAGTAGCACAATATTTGGCCGAGATACAACTATTTGAAAATCTGGAATCTGAGGGTGCAGATCCAGATGAAGTTTTAGCAATGCATATTACTAATCAAAAATGAAGTTTTGATACAGTAGGATATTTACAAATATCTTCATGGAACATGATCTTTACTTAATATCGTAATGATTTTTGCCATTAAAAATGTATCATTTTAACCCATACAATGTATTTTTGGCTATTGCTACAAATATACCCATGCTACTTAAAGGAACACTCCACTTTTTTTGGAAATAGGCTCATTCTCCAGCTCCCCCCGAGTTAATAAGTTGATTTTTACCGTTTTGAAATCCATTCAGCCGTTCTCTTGTTCTGGCGATATCACTTTTAGCATAGCTTAGCATAAATCATTGAATCCTATTAGACCAGTAGCATCGCGTTCAAAAATGACCAACGAGTTTCGATATTTGTCCTATTTAAAACTTGACTCTTCTGTAGTTATATCGTGTACTAAGATCAGCGGAAATGTAAAGCAGCGGTTTTCTAGGCTGATAAGATTAGGAACTACACTCCCATTCCGGCGTAATAGTCAAGGAAGTTTGCTGCCGTAACATGGCCGAAGCAGGCGCATTAATATCACACAGCGCCTGAAATTAGATCCCAGCTAGGTAACTTCCAATGTGACCGGTGCTAAGTTTGTGTAATTCCGGTTGTTGCAGCTGTCAGAGTTGCAGCTGGTAAATTGTTAGTGGCTGGATTTACCTGTGTGTGATTAGCTATGGTTATGTGCATTGTAAGGGGCTGTGATAGTAAGTCGAAGACGTAATCTACTACCATCTTTCATAGAATTCCCACAAAAAAAAAAGCAATTTCGACTAATGAATCAATGGCTGGCTGCTCTGTACATGGATCTCAAAACACCGTTAGAAACGATCAAGAAATGGCGTGTTTGCTCCGAGCATTTTGAACCAGATGACTATTTGGATAGTTTTACCGGTACTACAGCACGGCGTCTAAAGGACACTGCGATCCCAACAATCTTCAAACTAACGTTACAGACAGGACAACAAGGAGCATCGCCCACGGCTGTAAGTGAAACATGATTAATTGCTAACGTTACCTGTGAAATGCAACCCCTGACGACTAGGTTTGGGCGAACAGTTGGCTTAGTATTTGCTATGACCAAATTCCACGTGTGATTGCAAAAGAAAGTTATTGCGAACAGTCGGTGGTGTTTTAAAGTCAGTTTTGAGTAAAAGTGTACATCATGAATGTAAGCCTGAAAATGCAAACTGACAGTATGCATTTAAAATCTTTATATTATATAATGTAGCAGGAATAACTTACTCTTGCGACAGCTGGCCATTAGGTCCACTTGGCGTGTGACGTTTTTTCTAGTTTATTTTGTCAAACCGGAAAAAAAATCGACTATTGCAGGATGCAGCATTGCATCCAAGTCCTCGGATATTGCGACCTGACACTTCCTCATCAGGTAGATCCACCCTTGCCATCGATGGCAATACCTGGTCCCACTCGCGACAACACAGGCACTCACTTTTAGTTGGCATGGGTTGGCAAGCCCCACCAGCGCGAATCTGCTCTCCTCATCCCTTCTGTCCCAGGCAGTTCAGACACACTTTCTTGTCTTTCGCGTACCAAAACCTTAGCTTCAGTGAATTCTGGTTCAAATTGATACGGTTTAGGATCTGCACCAAAGTAAATATCTTCTAAATCGTCTCTCACAAATGTCTCCATGGCGAGGAACGCTGTCTGTGCTGTGCATGCACGTTGGATATGTTGACGGAAGTAAACATTTGCACATGTGCTGTGTGGTATTACTGCGCCTGCTTCGGCCATGTTACGGCAGCAAACTTCCTTGACTATTACGCCGGAATGGGAGTGTAGTTCCTAATCTTATCGGCCTAGAAAACCGTATCTTTACATTTCCGCTGGTCTTAGTACACGATATAACTACAGAAGAGTCAAGTTTTAAATAGGACAAATATCGAAACTCGTTGGTCATTTTTGAACGTGATACTACTGGTCTAATAGGATTCAATGATTTATGCTAAGCTATGCTAAAAGTGATATCGCCAGAACAGGAGAACGGCTGAATGAATTTCAAAACAGTAAAAATCAACGTATTAACTCGGGGGGAGTTGGAGAATGAGCCTATTTCCAAAAAAAGTGGAGTGTTCCTTTAAGACTGGTTTCATGGTCCAGGGTCACATTTAATATTCTGCTGTTTTATGCATACTGGGAATATGGCCACTCAAAAAGGCAACAGATACTGAGAGAATGTATGGAGATGACTAGTATGAATCATAATGACTCCATTAAAACCTTAATGGCCCCATTAATGTGATTCTGACTGTTAAATATGGGCTCAAACAGAGATTTAGTCATGTGTGCACACTAGCAAACTACACACATGCAGGTTCCTACACACACAGACAAACGTTGAAAAAAAATGTGTGCAATCTAAAACTATATATCTCTCACTGCTTTTTAAAATTGTTTTATTGTGTTGTAAAATCAGCTTTCAAAACAGTTCCCTGATGATTTGACTTAAGTTGTTTTTACAGCCTAACTTTAACGATCATCACAGTCTGAAATCTTCATGTTACTGAGTCATTCACATTAGTGCGTCAGACTTTTATTTGCTATTCTGTTTGTGTATACAGGACAACAGCGACCCGCAGTCTGAGCGCAATGAGAAACGATATAATGATATCGATTATGACAGTTTCATCGGTCTAATGGGCAGGAGGAGTGCAGGTGAGACACAGAGATTAAAAAATCCTTTTAATGTCATTAAAAGTACACAAGATGAATAATAAAAATGCCATCATTTACTCGCCTCCATGTTGTTCCACAGAAAAATATGATCATTAAGTTTTTCAAACAACGTGAGGATGAGTAAATAACAGAACTGTGAACCTTCAAGATCAAGGGCATTTTATCTTGGTTTTATTAGTCATTTTTATTTCACAGGAACAAATCGTGACACAAATTCACAATTCAGACGTAAGTTCCAGTTTCCTTCATTAACATACTTTAGTATGATGCACATATTTTTAATTAAAGTCACATCAGAGCTTGATTAGATTTTTCTCTTTGCTCTTTTGTAGCTGATATGAATGACATCTTTATTGGACTGTTGGGACGGAGAAACACAATGTCTGGTAAGTCTGTGATAGGAGATGGAAACAGTGGTCAATATGTATTTGTCTAGAGTAAATTGGAAATAGGACATTTTAATAATTTGAAGTTAACTTATTATTAATTGTCTATATTTATGTAACCATGCGTAAGCAACCCTGGCTACAATGCTTTAGCAGGCAAAATTTGCAAAGTGCAGAAGAATGAAACCCCTGCAGTGAATACACTGACCTCTAGTGGCCACTGTGGAGAATTGTAGTATATAAATATACTAAAAAAATACCTGGTCTTGCATTATATTTTGACTACCAGCTATTCCTGCTTGGAGAGGACAGAGAAGAGGCAACATTTTCTTAAAGGACAGAAGGCTGAGGTGAGAATCTGAGAATGTTGCTGATGATCAACATAGTAAAAGGTTTCTACATAATTTTATTTGATTGTTTTTTTTTCATGAAGGTTTTGCTGTGGTGTATGAAGCCTGATCTCATCTGTCAAGAACTCTGCCATGCAATTCTGCCTTTCTAAAGGAAACAGTAACATAACTATGAGAAAAAAAAGCTGTAAATTTTATTGTCAGTGTGTTCATTGAAGTATATTTTGTCTTTTATATGTCATATAAGATTTCCAAGTACAGAACACACCAGACTCAAATCACACAAAGGATGTAGGAAGACTAAAGTATGCTCATACCTTATTGATTGTAACATATGCTTATTTAATATGTTTTAAACTATACTATTTTATTCATTCATAGAAGAGACCACATTAAAACAGTTTACTGTAAAATAATTCTTTATTTAATATGCTGGTTATTATTCCTCGTTGAATTATTCTTGTCACACATTTGCCTCACACACTCTTTTATAAATAAAAGATTGCTGTGGAAGTACTGTACAGGATTCCCTTTGTACATAAAAGAGCCTACCAACAAAAGAGAAGAAAGCAACACATATACCTTTGGATTAAAGACATGGGGATGAAGGACTGGTTTTAATGTTCGCACTATGAATGGTTCCTACTTCATTATGTAATCCACTACACATCTCCCAAAGTGCAGAAGCAGATTTCTATGGGCCTTCTTCAACGCAATTTCGCAAAACACTGCTCAAACAATGCAACGTCTTCAAGGAAAACTCTACTTCTCTTAAGATTTGCATGTCTTTTTCTCTGCTGAGGATCTGAAATATGCAAACTTAAGTCAACTTACAAAGTAAACTTTATAAAAGGAATGTTTACAAAGCAATTTTAACTAAAGATCTTTTCTAAGGAAATGTACGAGCATGTTAAAAAATTTCTTCTCAACATCTCTCTGAAATAATGGAAATTTACTACTATAGTTACTATCTAACTATTAGATCATACTTAAAGTGGGTGGCACAAGCTCGAGAGTGCTTTTCCTCTTTAACATAACTGCACCGAATACCGCAGACATTTCCATTACTCTGACACTTTCCCAGCTGAATTCACACCACCCATTTATTACCAAACACTCAAAACACCCATTTATTACCAAACACTCAGTCAAAACCATAATCATGCCATTTCAAGATGTACACAGAATTTGATTAGGTACTAAATTAAGGATACTAATACATATATATATGTTGCAACATCTGTATAAATTTATATTTGCTCATTTGATTGAGTTTCAAAACCATTCAATTCTACAGCAAATGCAAAAGTGGCATTGTGCTTATAGAGTGGTCAAAGAACAACAGTGGTTTGTATTCAAATAAAGCTCATTTCCAGTTCAAATAAGTTTATTCTTTCAAATAAAGTTAATTTGAAATCCTTCATAACCGTGGAAAGTGATACTATAAAGCGCACAATTAAAATGTCTGTAAGTGCCAGAAAGATTGTCTGCACTGCTGGCTCTGCTGTAACCTTCAGCTTTATTTTAAATACCATACTGGGAGGAAAAATTCTGTGCATGATTTTAAAATGGTCCTTTCTGAAAGCTTACCAACAACAGCACATTTAAAGGGACAGTTCAACCAAAAATGACCACTCAGCCTCATGTTTTCCCAAACTTTACTTCTTTTGTGGGCGATCTGACCAAAAAATTGTAACTATAGTGTTACATAAAACTCTCTGACAGCAGGTGGCGCTTACCGAACAATAACGATGTAGCGTTACTTGAAGCAGCGGCTGAGCTTTTAAGTACTGCATTAATACGAATTAGACTGAGGTAAAATGAAAAGAAAATACCATAACTTTTCTGAAGACAGTCGTTCCCCTCAAAGATACATTCATATAAACCATCAGGTCAGTACTTACAATTTTCTTCCTATATTTTGCGTATTGTAAACAGCGAGTTTTTTCCGTCTGCTAACGTAACGTTACATGATTTTCTCCTCATCACGTCCGTCTTAAGCGTCGCTGGCTTCTGTTACGGCTGTTTGAAGTTGCCCAGTTAAAGATAGTTGTGTTATTAACAGTTCTAAAAGTTTTCTAACCATTAGTCAGAAGTGTATGCAGTTAACGGACCTCCTTCTCAATTAACGATGTTGTGTATCTTGCTTAGGCCCTTGTGCAGGGTTTTTAAAATTCATACCGTTTGAACCTGTATATTGCCAGGCAGTTGTGACCCAAAACCAGTTGTGACACAAAACCAGTCATAAGAGTCAGTTTTTTGAAACTGAGATTTATACATATTCTGAATAAGCTTACCATTGATGTATGGTTTGTAAGAATAGACGATATTTAGCTGAGATACAACTATTTAAAAAAACTGGAATCTGAGGGTGCTAATCTAAACATTGAGAAAATCAATGTATCAGTTGTCCAAATTATGTTCTTAGCAAAGCATATTACTAATCAAAAATTAAGTTTTGATATATTTACAGTAAGAAATATCATCATGGAACATAATATCTTAACGATTTTTGGCATAATAGAAAAATCGACCATTTTGACCCATGCAATGTGTATTTTGGCAGCTTAAAACTGGTTTTGTGGTCCAGGGTCACATGAATGTTTTTTCTATAAAATAGAGTCCAATCATAACCACAATCAAAAACTAAACATCCTTATTTGTTTTTCAGAGAAAACAATATCAGGTATGAATTGACATGAGTCAATGACGTAGTTTTCATTTTTGAGTGTACTATCCCTTTAAGCACAGCAAATACACATAATTGAGAAACTGAGACATAAAGCACACATCACAGGGGCTGAATAAATTTCACCACTTTGGACAAACAGCTACATAACTGCAAAATCAACAAGTCTAATCTCACGCACAGACTGCTGTAGGAGTTGCCACACTGGCAGTGTGAACTGAAGCAATGCCTGACATTCAATCCCAGATAAACAAAAACCTTCAGCCACACTCCAGGCAATTAAATAAAGCATTGTGTGCTCTGAAAAATCCAATAATTCACAAGCTGCATTAGTTTACACGACTACAAGACCACAATTCCCATTAGCATGGAAGAAAAAACTGTGTATACTTACACAGTCTTATCTACCTTGCTGCCTTTACTTCTTTCTCAGGCACTCATGAACTATTGGGCCAGCCAACAGGATCTTACTAATCCGTATTCTTGCAACTTTCTTAACAGGTTAGCTCGCCCAAAAATTTACATTTTGTCTTCATCTACTCGTGTTGTTTCAAACCTGTATGAAGATATTTTGAAGATTTGTGTGCACCCAGACAATTGCTGGTAGCCACTGACTTCCATAGTAGTAGAAAGAAAATCATACAAGTATGGAACAACTTGAGGCTAAGTAAATGATGACGATTTTTAGTTTTGGTTGAACTATCCTTTTAACTCTCAGAGAAGGTTTCTGTTTTGGTGTCAGTTGAAGGACTACATCCTGGTTAATTTTAATGTTGATGTAATCGTAGTCAAAGCAGATGTTCAACTTTGGCAAAGATATTATAGACTGTAGAAAAAACACAATGTTTGCTGAACTTGTTTGCGAGCTATAAAGAGGAGAGGAGAGGCACTAATTCAAGGAAATGAGCAAATGAAAGGAAAATCAAGGCTCATTTTTTCTTATGGCATTGCTGTTAAATCATAAATTGTGTTTGCTCTGCGCCGTTTTTATGTATGTATTAAAAAAAATTGAAGTGAATGCCAAGTATAATGAATGCAGAGGCAGCCTTGCATGTGGCCCCAAAATATTACCCAATGTTATTACTATTAAGGCAGGCTCTTACACTCATACCCATGAACCATACACCAAACCTTTTTCATACAATTCTGCACTGTCATATATATAAATTTAAACATTCACATGAAAATTCATTATTAAGAGGAACACGTTCCCAAACTGTACCAGTTCATTAACTCACACAAACATGTCATGCACACATTTCTGTGGCACAACATAGAAGACATTTTAAGAGACATTATCCAAAAAAACAAAAACAATGTAAAGCCATCCCAAAAAGAGTTCTTTTGGAAGATTTTAAATGTTACTTTTAAAAATTCCTATGCAAAAAGCTGCTATAACTTTTCATTAAGTTCTGGGGATTTCTTTTCTCCTTCCTGTTTTTCTGCCCCCAGCTTATCTTCTATGTCTCCGATTTCCAATTTGCCTGGGGCTGGGGGATTGAAGTCTTGTATGACACTGGGTTCAGGGGGCTGATAGCGGTATTTGTAGCCAAAGGCACGCAAGTGGTAAGTGTAGTATTCCAGCAGGTACATGTGTGACGAATCCACATAGTGGAAAGATACGGCCAGGTCTGAGCAACACTGTGGGCCCTGAGAGAAACAGAGACAATGATTATTAATATATATATATATATAAGAATGAAGATAATTTACTAACCCCAATGTCATCCAAGATGTTAATGACTTTCTTTCTTCGGTTGAAAAGGGAATAAGTTGAGGAAAACATTCCAGGATTTTTCTCCATATAGTGGACGTCAATGGGGATCAGCAGGTTGAAGGTCCAAATTGCAGTTTCAATGCAGCTTCAAAGGGTTCTACATGATCCCAGCCAAAAGAATAAGGGTCTTATCTAGTGATACGATTGGTCATTTTCAAAAAAAAAAAACCCCCCCACAAATGCTCATCTTGCACTAGCTCTGCGATGCGCATCTATGACTTTATGCATTATGTAATCATGTTGGAAAGATTGCTTGTGATTAGTTATTTGTGTACTTCGGTTCAAAAAGGTAGGGTAGGGCGAAAAACTTCTCATTGTATCCTCCAACATCGTTTTACCTTTTTTTGGACTTTCTTTGCACGTTCGCTTTGTAAACACTGGGTCAGTAGGCACATTGTAGAGCTAGTGCAAGACGAGTATTTGTGGTTAAAAAGTATACAATTTTTAATTTTTTTTTGGAAAATGACTGATCGTTTCAGTCATTTAAGACCCTTATTTCTCGCCTGGGGTCGTGTAGAGCAGTGTTTTTCAACCTTTTTTGAGCCAAGGTACATTTTTAATTGAAAAAAATCACAAGGCACACCAACAATCGAAACTGTCGAAACAATCGAAAAAATTAAACTCTATGATCTTTCATATTTCTTCTTCTTCTTTCAAATAAAAAGTGCAATTAACAATATACAGTCATTCTTATCAAAGTGTCTTGAATAGGAATCAAATAAACACAATGAAAACAGTCTTTTTTGATCTTTCATATTTCTACCTACTCAGTGTGAAACCTGGGCCTGTTTTAGGTGAAATTGAATAATTTCCCACGGCACACCTGACGATCTTTCACGGCACACTAGTGTACCGCGGCACAGTGGTTGAAAAACACTGGTGTAGAGCAGTGGTTTTCAATCCTGGTCCTGGGGACCCACTGCTCTGCACATTTTGTGTGTCTCTCTTATTTAACACACCTGATACAGATCATCAGCTCATAGGAGAGAGATCCATGTACTTAACTGAGTGTGTCAGATAAGGGATACATACAAATTGTGCAGAGCAGTGGGTCCCCAGGACCAGGATTGAAAACCACTGGTGTAGAGCCCTTTGAAACTGCAATTTAGACCTACTATAGATCCCTATTGAAGTCCAATATATGGAGAAAAATCCTGGAATGTTTTCCTCAAAAACCTTAATTTCTTTTTGACTGAAGAAAGAAAGACATGAACATCTTTGATGACATGGGGGTGAGTAAATTATTTGGTAATTTTAAAGAGTAAACTAATCCTTTAAGTCAGTTCTTGACTCCAACTCAGAAGACCTAGAATATAAATCACCAATCAAATGCTAAGAAAAAGTTGGTCCCCATTCAGTGTAATAGAATAGTAAAGAGCCCATATTATGCAAACAAACAGAAAATGACATTTAGAAACATCTGTTGTCATCAAATAAGTTTGGTGACATTGCAGAGGGGGGGAAAAAAAAAAATCAAGGAAACAAGGATTATTACTGCAAATATGATATAGCTGTAAGCTTTTTTTTTTTTTTTTAGTCATCAGGTGACAGTGCTTAAAGTTGCACAGATGTACTCAATAGACTTTGAACTTTGCCAAAACAAACTTGGACTTGGCTTACTTGGTCCAGTGACACAGGGATTAGTGCCTTTAGACATGAGAACCGCATAGTGAATGCTCTTGCACGTCATTTATTTGACTAGGGTGTATGTAAAAAAAGGTGAGATTCACAGCACTAAATGCAAACATAGACTTAAGACTGATTTTATCACCTTTAATATGACACTCTTCACTGTCTACACAAGTAGCATCTGCACTGAAACTCTCATTGACTGATCTGAAACAGGATGTCACAATGCCACAAAAGCAACGACAGAGTCTTCCATATTGTATTGTACATCAGTGTTTAACAGATTATCAAAAAAAGGAACTGTAGGGTGGGGACTTGATTCAGGACATCAGTTGTTGATTGTATTGAGGCAGATCTGAAAGCAAACTTGCAGTCGATTGCAAAAAAAAGGGAGGGTTAAGCTGACAAAATGAAGTCATGTGTCTCTCTGATGACCAGAGAGAAGTCTGTCACTTTAAGTTCTTCTAAAAGATCATGCTACGGCAATTTGATTAAAAAATATGAGGAAACAAAAATATGTGTGGTAGTGTTGGGCGATATGCTCAATTTTCATATCGTCCTGTCGTCAGCCTGTGAGATCGCCGATACACGATACTATCGTGCTAATTTATTTAATAATATGTAAATATCTCAATATGTACTAAATTCCTTATTTGTTTTGTAAGGGTAGTGCATGTGACTTGTGACACAGTTGTGCGTGTACAGAGCGCTGACGGTAGTTCTGTCGGAGAGGATCAAGTTTACTTTCGGTTTCATTCTCTGCTGTCTTCAGGGAGCGGTAAATGTGTGTGTGTGTGCGTGAATGTAAATGAATGTAGCTTTCTTTACCCGTCATATTGCGATAATGTTACCGCTGTATGTCTGATCTTTGTCATCAGTACTTATTGTAGTTCAGTTCGTATTGATTGTGGAGAAGCGATGTGCGTGTAATTCACGTGCATATGTTTAGCGCCATTTTTTCGCATCGTAATTCTAATTAACGCATACAGATGTTACTGAGGTGAATGTTTATGTTTACTATATACAGACAGATTCTGATATCATATTTATTTCAGCCTAAACCACATTTTACTACCTCTGTTATCCTAATGACTGTCTACACACTTAATTTATGCACACTGTATGATGAAAAAACCCATTTTCACTGCACACATCTGCGGCGCTATCTACTCTATGCGTGTGTTTGTACGGCGGCAAGTTTCTGAGGCATCCTAGAACAGACTCTCCGCGCTGCATTGCTAAAGAAAGGTGCCTTTTTGACGCATAATAATAATAATCATCTTACTATCGTCAAAGGCATCAGGAACAGGCGATATCTCTGACTATCATCGATACACGATACTATCGTCTATCGGCACAACCCTAATGTGTGGATAAATTGTTCCCAATAAGATTACTGAGATACATGATACCCCAAGCAAAAAAAAAAACTAAATTATTATACTTCAGACTCACCTGCACAATAGGGTAATAACAGTAGTTCCAATACCAGAAGGTCTTAGGAAATGTGCCAGTGAGATGCGACTCTGGTACGAAAGGATGGAATGTCTCTCTTTGTATGGTGTCTCTGGAGTCTCCTGCCACAACACCTATCTTCTCCATACACTGACCCAGTGCTAGGTCCTCCACTGAGCTAGTGTGAGTGCACACTTTGGTGCGAAAGCCCTCCACAAACCTCCTGAGAGCCTCTTTGCTGAGCACATAACCAGCGCCGCCGCTCATATAGCCCTGTTTTACGTACGGCTTAAACCGTCTGCCAAAATACACCGGGTCCTCCGGAGAGTGGCTGGCCAGAATCCAGCGCAGGTTGTCGACGATCACGTATGTGTCGTCATCTGCTTTGAGGAACCAGTCTGCCTCGTCCCCGTGCTTGTCCATGACATAGTGGAAAGCACGAATGGTTTTCCAGTACAGCTGATCCCGACCTTCCTTGGTGTTAAGGCCAACCGTGGGAAAATCAGGGTCGTCCACAGAGCTTATGAAGACCACAATGTTGCAATGGCGACTCCACGTGGCTTTCACGTGCCGAGCTTTCTTCTCAAGGTTCTTAGGGCCGGTCATGACCCAACACAAAATGCGTACACGCTTATAGAGAGCGTCAGCTAGATTGCCATCCTCACCTACAAGAGACAGACAATGGTTATTTTGAAAAATGCATAAAACAGAAACAAAAATCACACCTCAAGGTCAAACTGCAGGATGAGCAACAGTCACTGGAAGCTCAAACGTATGTGCTAAATAAATTGTGAATAAAATATGAAAAAAGGCTTAAATGTGAATAAATTTAAATCTTTCCATCACAAAGTAAATACATCTTATTAGGAGACTTGGATTTAACCACATGATTCATTCAAGTTTAAGTTTTAGCTGCGCAACGGAGGGACAAAAATCTCCCAGATTTCATTAAAAATATCTTCATTTGTGTTTAAAAGATGAAGAACAACATGAGGATAAGTAAATGATGACAGATTTTTTTTATTTTCTATTAAACTCAAAATACTATTATATAATTTTAGATCATTTATGTACTTATTATTATTTATGTAATTATTTATAAAATTTAAAGCCAGCAAATGGTAGTCACAGATTATTACTTTTGGAATAGTTTATTGATAACCAGCTAATGATAAACATTTTCTGTAAACCTCTTCTGTTCAATTTAGACAAATCTCTCAGGTTTCATTAAAAATATCTTCATATGTGTTTGGAAGATGAAAAACGACACGAGGTTGAGTAAATTAACCCTTAATTTAAAGCCAAAAGGCTTTTAAAATGTTGATAAACACTTAAGAAATCATTTTATTAAGCTCAGAATACTAATTATCTATTTAAATTTACGTCAAGTATTAATCATAAAATTTAGAGCCAGCAAATGGTAGTCACAGTTTATTACTTTTGGGAAAGTTTACTGATAACCAGCTGGGGATAAAACCTTTCTGTTAAACCTTTTCTGTTCAATAGAGGGACAGAAATCTCCCAGGTTTCATTAAAAATATCTGTTTTTTTTTTAAAGATGAAGAATGACATAAGGGTGAGTAAATGACAGAATTTTTAATTTTGGCTAAATTAACCCTTTAAAATCAACTAGGTAAAGCCTAAAACCTTTTAAAATGTTGATAGAAATTCTGGAAAATGGTGGCGCTGGAGACTAAATGGTTCCTGATGGTTTCATATCTGTAAAAGAAAATGTGCCTAATAATTCTGCACACCTGAATATAAGGAGTTTTTCACTTCCAGCCTTCATGGACAATTATATATCACTTCTAAATAATTAAATACAAAATGAATAGTAGTTATTAAGATTGATGTAGTTCGGAATTGGTCAAATGTGCTTGGAAAAAAAATATGACCACAATATCAACGTACCTAATAATTATGCACACAGTGTATATTTAAATTAGTCAAATATTTGTTCATTACATTTTGAGGCAACAAATGGTAGGCCACAGTTTATTACTTTTGGGATAGCTTACTGATAATAACCAGCTGGCGATAAAACCTTTCTGTAAACTTTAACAAGGGCAACATGTTAGATGCGAGCCCAAAATCAAAAGCAAAGTCCATCTCCCAAGGGAGTATCCACAGTCATACATAAACATGCCCATAAAGAGTTTCTCACATAGAGCAGGTTAACCCTATGTCCAATTATAACATCGGGGTGTGATGCTATAGCCACAAATCATGTCATTAAAAGGGTGTAGTAAGCAGACATATGGTATAGATCATCTGGTTCTTCCTGTCTAGCACACCTCTTTTGGGAATGCTTTTATATTTGGTATAATTTGCACAATATGGTTTTGACAAATATCAAGTTAACCATGTGTTTAAGTCAAGAGAGCACAAGGAATGTATTAAATTAAAATAATAATCAAGTTATTCCAGCCAGGTACCTTAACTACCTTAATAGTAAGTATGCTTAAAGACCAAAATGTCATCTCATGTTGTACCAAACCTGTATGACTTGATTTGCAACTATTCACTTCTAATGCATGCTTTGTCACTATGCCTATTATCTTCTTTCAGGTTACACATAATACAGATATAAAGGTTCAGATTATGGCAGGGCGATTGGTTGATTTATTATACATTCTGGCACATTATAGATTGAGTGTTTAACTTATTAATGACTATTCCGTTAATAAAATAATGTGTTTTGCTTATCATAAGCATTACCTGTATGATGAGGATGATTGAGGTTGAAGAGAGCCGACCTCTCCTTCTTCCAGTTCTTGTTTTCTTCTTCAATCATCTCCAGCAGACTTTTGTCGTGGGCCTCGGGCTCACGAGACCCCAAGTTCCGCGTGAACCCAACCTGACGCAGGAGCACGTACAGGGTGCACGTGCCCACCACAAAACCCACGTAGAACGCGGAGCGCGCACCGAGAGCTTTCATCACTAGCTCTGTATGTACAGACACACACCTCAGAGTAACTATTTAGAAGACAGAAACACAAAAAGACTAACTACAGCGAGCAGATGAAGGCGCAGCGTTTGTCAATCCTATCATTTGGTTATGTTCAAGAATCAGACGTAATTAATCCAAATAAAAACGGGAGTAAACCCGATGTTGGGCGGGTAAGTTACGTTACAGTCTGCTTGACAGCAGCTCCGTGATCTATATGACTTTATGACAACGTTGCGATAGGGCAGCTTGCGTCGTCATACCAGGATACAACTAATAACAGCTAAACCCAGTGGGAAATTATGAAGAATTAAAATATTTTAGAAAGAGGGCGTCGTGTAATTGGCGTTTATCAAATTATCGACTTTGCTTTAATACTACAAATTTGATAAGTAAAACAATCAAGTCACTAAAAAATTAAACTTTTAGTAGCACAATAGTCGTGAACTAAGGGGAGGCATTAGCAAACTAACATTTTAAGTAAAACAAGATTAAATAAACTCAAAAATGTTAAGACATCGTCAACTGTTGCTTTTGCTATTACTGAAGAACATACCACTTTCGTTTCACAACATTAATGGAATGTTATTTTAATCTATGAACCTTTTTTATGTTTCTGATAACAAAAAAGTTTCAAAACAAGAAGCTGTGTCATGATTTCAGAGGAAATCTTTTAGCCTAACAAGGTGTCACAATCTTACCAGACAGTTTATTTCCTCCATGGCAGAAGTGAGAAAAACTGCAGGATTCGGTTCCGAGGCCATTTCAGTCAAACTCAGAGAGCTAGCATAACAGTATGGCTGTGCTTTTTCAACTTAAATCCCTGAAATCTGACAGCCTAACCAGGTACACCGGCTTCAAATCATGTCCTGGCTATTTTCTAACCCGGGTTGGTGGATAAAATTAGTCTTCGCTTCAAACAAACTGGCAACGTGCTTTCTATCTTCCTATGTTAACGGAATGTTGTTCACCAAGTAAAAGCCGAGTGGTATGGGGGCGGTTCAGTTCCGTATTATAATTAGTCGACCCCCTTTAGGAGCTACTCGTGTCAGGCTTTGTTTCGTGGACAGTGACACACACCCATGCCACTAAGTTGTGTCGCTTTTATTAAAAAGAAAAAAGAGGAAAATGTTTTAGACTACACCAATCTCAAAACGCATGACCAGCTGTGAACTGTGAACTGTTTGCGTCAGAATTAATGCAGAGCATAAGGAAGCGCGTTTGATTGGATGGATCGCCTGTCAATCTTAGGCTAAACGATTATGTCATTTGAACGGCGGGCTATGATTGGGCCACACGTATCCAACCGTGGAACACATTCCAGAAAGCCAAATCAGGGAGCCAAAAGAATCACTTCAAGAAAAGTTTTAAAGATTATAGTAGCTGCGTCCCAATTCGCCTACTTATACTACGCCCTAAAAGTATGTACTCTTTTTGTGAAGAAAAAGTACATACTTTTGAGTATGTAGCAGAATAGTAGGCAAGCTTTGGGACATACTACTTCGTCATAACTGTGTCTGTAACGGACGCTCTGTTGCTTAGTTACCTTAATCCTGTCACTGTTTAAAATGCCCTGTCAATCATCACAGTTAACATTATCTACATTTCGTTTAATTTAATTTCCTACCGTATTAGAGAGAAATGAAGAGGCACGTTCTTTCAGGAGTCTTTCACACTGAGAACTCTGCTACTGTTTGCATAATTATGCATTTAAACGTTAATGACCAAACCTACCATTATAAAAGTTCATAATGTTGCTGCACATGAAATATAACGAGGATAACATTTAAAAAAATAGTTTTTTATTAGGTTACACACTGATTATTTATCACTCAAACCCCTTTCTTTACCTGTCCGTTGGTCGTGCATATCCTCCATGTTTGTAGTTTTTTAACACTTTTTATGCGTGTTTGTAGTTCTAATCGAATCCTCGTTCACCGCGCAATGTGTTGTGGGCAATATTAGCCGTTAAAGTGCGCATTGATCCGCACTTCGAATTCCGAAGTTAAGTAGTAGACCATCCGGGAATCTTTGGAATACTTTTTTAAACATACTACGATTTGGGACATACTAATTCTATTTTCGAATACTATTTAGGACGTATAGTATGCGAATTGGGACGCAGCAAGTGTTTCACATCAACTACGACTAGCCTAGCCGCTTGTAATCAGGGGAAGGGTTGAGAGCTTTCAAGTCGTGTCGGCTTCCTCAAATGCATGAGCACAACCTAATATGAAAATGAACGAAATTTACATAAATAATTTTGGTAACGTATTTTTCTCATTAAATAAAGCATTTTATAAAAATAAATTAACTTTTAATTTTAAATATGTCAGTAACGGGATTAAATTATATTTTAATTAGGCCAATATTGTGTTACACACCACTTTATAATATTATACCCATTTTATTCACATTGTATCCACCTTGTTTTTCCAGTAAGAGTGGGTGCGGCCATTTGTACATTTTATGGGTCTGGCTTCCGGTCTCATTTGTGTCCTGCTGCTTGATATTGCAAATTAGTATGTCTTATATTATTTTAATGTATTATCTTAATTATGAACACATCGGTTTGTATTGGTTTTAATGCTTACTGCACGTTATTTTCTTATTGATGCTAATCAACCGGAAATCTCACCCATGGACTTACTTTCACATTTAAGAATAAGGTAGATAAGTATACTATTAGTTATTATATTTTACTGCCAATACAATTGTTACCAGAAGGAAAAGGCTTTTTCCTCACAAAGCTTGCAATTTGAATGTTTGAGGCCTCCAAGGCCATTAAACATAGTTTTAATCTAGAAATTAACTATTATTTATTGTAGACCACAGCATATCATACATTTTATTTTTCAGTAATCTTTCATAACAGAATTTGCAATGCATTTAACAGATTTCTGAGTTGAAACGTTTCTTTAGTAGTACAAAAATGTACAGTTGTGCATCTCGTGGTGACCTTTGAAAACCTAAAGCTGCTGTAAGCGATTTTTTTGAGCCACTGAAAATTTGAAAAAAAAAAAAAAAAAGTTGTTTGGACAAAGAAAAGTAGTTTGCCCTAAACGTATGCCACCAGGTTCGCAGATTTTACAAAGACAGTGTGATGTCTCAAGACTATATTATAAGAATATATTTTCGTTTTGTTTATTGCTTACAGCAGCTTTAACTCAATTCCTCACAAAAAGGGCAAGTGTGCTTACATTAGAAAATAGAAACTGAAAGTATGCCTTAAATTATCAACAAACAAATCAAATGCTGTAGCAACATTATGTACAATCAACCAAAGTATGATGATCATTCAAGACATTTACAACAAAGAGAGCCCTTGTCTGCTGGCGACATGAAAGCAGTAGCTAAACGCAGTAGATTCCCACTGTTTGGCAACAGTTTTTGTCCAGGTTCTAAACTAAGTTTGCACCTTAAAACTGGGCTGGCTGCACAAACAAACCTGTGATAAACATAACTTAAGACAAAACTGAAGCAGTACACTGAATTATTTGCTTAGGGCTAGGCCAGGCTCAGGATTTGTTGGGAGAAAGTAGCTGTAGATGTTTGCCACAGTTGTGAGCCTATGTGAGCCAGTCTGCATTGCAGTGACTCATCATTCATTCATTTAATTTCATCATCAAGGTCTACCGCCATACTGTGAATGTTAATTATCAAAAACATCCATTGAATTCAGATTTTCAAGAGCATTCAAAAGCAACCAAATCATTTGTTTGTCCAAGGATATGACCGTTGGTTCAGGCTGTCTCTGCAAAGCAAACTTTGACACGCATACTAACTGATGTTTTGTCTGCGTGTCAGAGAGGAGAACGGTCTGTCACACAGACATAAAGCGCAACACAAATGAAATGTGTATATTTGTATAGAAAAAAAAATTCCAGATTGAAACCAGGCAAGATATAAACCACTCACAGATTCTCATACAGGATAATCAGAATTCACGGCAGTGGACTGAACCCCAAACAGGGCTCACATGACTAAAACGGTCTAAGAGAGCAGTTTGGTTGCGATGCATGTGACGACCAAGCAGCTCTCATAGTTCAAAGATGGCTGGCTGCCCTTCTTCAGGTTAACAGTGCTTGAAGAGGAAAAGGCTCAAAAGTCTGCTTCATCAGAATCACTGTTTCCTGTCGACTGGCTCTCTTCCTGTTTTTCTCCCCAGACAAATTTGTAGTTATTCTCCAACTCTTGCTGTCTCTTCTGCTCTTTATACACTTCTTCTGTACCTCCCGTCTGCACACAAAAAGAGTAATTTATTTACCTGCTTAGTGTAAGAAATAAAGCATGAAAAAGGGCATTTATATTAAAGGAGTCACATCATACGTTTTTACACCTAAAATATTTATACTACCCTCCTTTTCTCTACCCACTCTATTTTTGCTGCTTTGCCTTTAGTATTTGCCTTTAAAGGCCTTCTTCTTATATTTACTTGTGAACAATGGGTTTTCTGTTGGGTGCAGTGTAAAATTCTGTACAAAGTAAGCAGCACAAGGTTTCGACTTTCCCACATTTCACTCTTACTATTAGCTGTTAAGGTGTGGTCACAATTACTGTTATTTGGTGAATTCTCACAGGTAATTTTCAGTTAATTAAATAGGATAATTAGGAGTTTTGTGTTAAGGTGAAAAAAGCTGCTTGGTTTGAAAATGTCTAATGAGTTAGCTGTGCTTCATGCACTGACACACTATTTACAATGGGCAATTTTACCCTCGAAATTTCACAGAAATGTCACAAATGTGACCGCATTATTACAATGTCTATAAGGCTTTTTCTTAAGTGCCTCACTGTGACTAGGTGGGCTAAGTTTCAGAATACCAAATACAGTTGAGGTCAAAAGTTTACATACACCTTGCAGAATCTGCGAATGGTAATTATAATGCCAAAATAAGTGGGGTATTACAAAATGCATGTTATTTTTTATTTAGTACTGAACTGAGTAAGATATATGTAACATAAAAGACATTTACATATAAACCACAAAATAAAATAATAGTTGAATTTATAAAAATGACCCCTTTCAAAAATTTACATAGACTTGACTGTTCTTCAGAAAAATTCTTCAGGTCCCTCAAATTCTTTGGTTTTCCGGCATTTTTGTGTATTTGAACCCTCTCCAACAATGACTGTATGATTTTGAGATCCATCTTTTCACACTGAGGACAACTGAGGGACTCATATGCAACTATTACAGAAGGTTCAAATGCCCACTGATGCTCCAGAAGGAAACATGACGCATTAAGAGCCGGGGGTGAAAACTTTTGAAGATCAGGGTAAATTTAACTTATACTGTCTTCTGGGAAACTTGTAAGTATCTTCTGTAGCTTCTGAAGGGCAGTAATAAATGAAAAAAGCAGGCAGTTTCACTGTTCAGGGACTCATGAACATGGTTTATGTAAACTTTTGACCTAAACTGTAGGTCTCATTGAGGGGTAAATATGAGCATTTGATTCTATATGATCTCTTTAGTGAACTTGCAGGTAGGTGTTGCTTTTTACACATTGAAGGTGATCACTTGTATATGTGAGTGTATAGATACATACCAGAAGATTGATGAGAAGCTCTCTAAATGATTTTGTATCCTCCTCAGTGAGCCACTGGTCTCCTGCTTCCTCTGCTGTTTTACGGGTTAAAATCTTCACCTCAATCTTTCCTGAAAAACAGGTCCAAAATTCATTAGTCATTATCCGTATGTTAACAATTATGTTATAGTTCAATAACAGAAAGAATACCAAATTATTATTTATCATTCCCATACACACAGTTAATAGAAGAAATAAGTAGTGACAGAGATGTATCATGCAGAAATGGTAATGAAGGCTGTGGAATGTAAAAAAAGGACAAAAAGTGCTGTCATACTTCCAAACTGTCACATTCATTCAGCCTAAACATCATCATTTCTACTCCAAAACCAGAAAAACTAGAGAAACAGCCACCACCCTCTACTGACAAATGCGAGTGTACACGAAACCTATAATGTTGTTTTCTTTCAAAGCCATTCTTAAGACTGAAAAAGACCTCCTCCTCCTTTCTCTGCAACCACACAAGCCAGCATCAAGGGAAAAACAAAATCACTGGCATCTAAAAGGATCGTGAAGCACGTATGTTCCGATGTGTTTTTAGTGGAACAGAGCCAGAGTGAAGAAGCGCTATGTTTGTTTGAGGAAATAAGTTACTAAGAGCAACGCCCAAGCAGAAAAATAGATTTTAGAATGAAAGATAAAGTATTTTCTTCACTCACAGAGACACACACAAGGAAATAAGAATACTTAGGTGTGTGTGTTAGTGTGTTCCGGGCCTACCTTCGGCCTTGATGCCGGCTCTCTCTAGCTGCTCTTTGACCACTTCCTGAATCTGCTGCCACTGGGGGTCGCCCTCGCCCAGTTCCTTCACCTTCACACCCCCCTCATCATCATCATCGATGCCCCCGGTAACCGCTCCTGCAGCCACACCTCCGCCCACCTTATACTTAGTCACCCTGACTTTTACCTGCTCGCCACTGCTCCCCGCTTGGGCTTGGGTGATGAGAGACAGAGGGAAGGGGAGGTTACCGCAGATACAGCGGAAAATTCCCCCTCCCTATTTCACGTATTATAGTCTCTCTCTGACAACATTAATGGCACAACAGTACGACACTGTGATATTAGTGTTAGTGGTGACAATGATTTAGCAAACAGATAAAGTATACAGTGGCCCCGCAAATGAGCATATTTTAATAATTTTTGAAGGATTGTGTCTGGAGTAATGGCTTTTCCATCAGCCTTGGTGAGCATAAGATGCATCCTTCTAAAACATTTAAAGGGAACCCCAGGTATTAAGACTTGAATGGCTTAATATTACATTACTTATATCTCTTACTGAAATATGTAGTAGGAAACCCATAAAAGATTTATGTTATTTTAAAAAATCCACATCGTTTTATGCATATTTTGGACTATGGGGGGCACCATTATTTCGATGACATCAAATGGTTGCACTCCGTGAGCTACTGGTGCTACCTGTTGCTGTTTTCACCACAACAAATAAAATACTGATGATATAAATATTGTTCGGTTTTTTGCACAGACTGATCGTTTTGTGTCTTAAGACCTCAATGTATTGTCACGAGCTACATGGTTTAATTTGGTTTTATCTTTGCGTGTTTTTTTCACTCTCAAAAATTTGGTAAGCATTGACTGTCATTATATGACTGAGAGACTGCACCGGTTTGAGTTAAAAATCTTCCTTTGTGTTCTGCTGAAGAAACAAAGTCACCTACATCTTGGATGCCCTGAGGGTAAGCAGATAAACATCAAATTTTCATTTTTGGGTAAACTATGCCTTTAAAAGTTAAACATCTAAAATTAAGTAAGGTAAAAAGTTCTAGCATCTGTTTTCAGATCATTACTTTTTAGGGCCACTGTATAATGCATATATTCATCATACACACATTAATAGACATTATACTATATATGTATAGTATAATATGCTCAGAAGCAGGTACTATGAATGCCTGGGGTGCAAAGATGAAAGTTACAAGCAATTTAATGAGCCATCCATTCTACCATCTGTTCATTCATGCACCTGTTCACTCAGCATCCGTTCTGTATATTTACCTGGTGTTTTGGGAACCAGGTCTGGGCTGCCAGGAGAAGGGCCTCCCTCTGCCTTATGCTGTGATTGTGTGTTTTTATGCATTTCTGTATTTTTTTCTGTTTCTGGTTCACTCTCATGTCCGGTTTTGTCTTCTAGGCGGTCCAGAAGTTTCCCCAGTGTGTTCTCTAGAGTTTGCGTAGCCTGAGAGCGATCAAACTCGCCCTTAAGACCTTCATTCTCTAACTCCTGCTGAGCCTGGGAGATAAAAACATGACAGAGTATACTTATTGCCAAGTCTTTTGGCTGATTTGTACATGAACAGGTTGTAACAGTAATAACTCGTACTTCCTCTATGATGTTGTCGAACTCTTTCTGCATCTCTTCTTTTATCTCTTCTATCTTGGAGGAGGGAACGGACAGATCTGCCATCTCATCCTCAAACTCTTGCAGCAATCTTTCATCTTCATCCCCTTCCTCTACATCCACCTCACTTATTGCTGCCTTCTCCTCTCTTTTCTCCTCCTCCGCCTCCTCCCCCTGCTCTTCTCTCTTCTGAGACGACTGCTGGCTCTCTTTTTCCAGCTCGGCTTTCCTGTTCTGAACACAGAGCACAGAAATTATTAGTTGATCAATATGTGTTTTTCAATGGGTGAGTGGGCTTGACACAGTGTCTTAGCAACAGTTTATGGTAGGAAATGTAAAAAAAATTGCAAGACATTATGCAATGGCCACAGGCGATTTTGCAATTCTTGCCAAGTTACTTGTCAAAGTTATTGGCTGATATTCTCTAGACAGCTAGATGTTGGCTGAGAAATAAGCGTCTGTCAAAGCCTGTGTCCAGATTCAAAAATACTTACTTTTTGGTTGCTCTCTCTGAGATGTTGTACAAATTTCATGAGGTCTGCAGGGTCTGTGATGATTTTAAAATTAAACTTTTCCTCTCCAAACACTAAAGAGAAAAAGACAGATGAACACAAAAAAATAAATAAAGAAAGTGCACTGCTTTAATTTTGGACAACTTGTTTAAAGGGGTCCCATTATGCTTTTTCTCTTTTTGAATTTTAGTCTGTGTGGTGCCTATATTTGGGCATAAAAACATCTACAAAGTTACACATTCGGACATGTAAATAATTAAATAAAGGCTGACAATAGGACCAACACTGCTGTAGCGCAGTGGTTCTCAAACTTTTTTGGTCGCGCCCCCCTTTAAACCTTAAAAAAAAATCTGGTGCCCCCCCTCCCGAAAATACCTATCCCACCTAAGACTAATAAATGATTTTACTAAACATAATGAAAAATTAATGCTCTCTTAGTAAAAAAAATAAATAAATAAATAAAAAAGCTACAGGAGAAAAAAACTTGAAACATTAAAAAATAGCACAGGGAGAATAACTGTTTTTATTATAATTCTCTATGTTATTTATTTATTTATTTATATTTTTTTGTGGCTTTCATGCTGTCCTAAGGCATAGCAGGGCTTGAAATATGAAATAACTTTTGAATAACTCTTGAAATAACTTTGAGAACCCCACTTTGAGAACCACTGCTGTAGCGTATTATTTTCTCACCCTCCATGCATTAATGCATGCAAAAACTATCCTGGCACTCCCAAGCTTTAAAATGGCATAGACTGGTGTTTCTCTCCATCAGTCCAAAACAAGTCCAAGTGCATCGATACATCATAAAAAGTGCCTCACATGGCTCCGGAGGGGTCAATAAAAGCCTCCTGATGCGTTTTTGTAAGAAAAATATCCATATTTAAAACGTAAGAATCACTTTAATCTAGCTTGCACAGTTGTTCACAGAGCTAGCTGCTTTGGGAAGGGGCATGACAGGACTGAAACGCCGTCTAAGCTGTTCGCCAATCGCAACACAGTGGGACTACTGACCAATCACAACACATTTAGTTTTTCGGAAGGCAGGCCTTCATCAAACCCGGAACTAATCGAGCCATTGTCAGGCTGGGGAGAAAGGTATTGTAATAATGTAAATTATGTGAAAAATAATGCATTTTTCGAACCACCAAGCATGAGAGCATGTTCTAGTGAACCTGCAAAACAAAATAAAGACATTGTAAAAAAGCATAATAGGACCCCTTTAATACTATAATTTTGTATTCATCACAAATGACTTAAACAAGCTCTTTTTAAAATTAATAATAATTGTCTTACTGTCATTTTCATGTAATTGGTTGTCCTGAGGCTCCTGAGGGCTCTGTAAGACAGTTGTAAATCATGATAATGATTAGTCCCCTTTTAGAAAGTGTAAAGGCAATAGAAAGTGTTTATTGAACAGAGGCAAGGGGTGCTTTAAATAAGGCTGTACCTCTGATTCAGGTGTGCTTGACTCTGTGCTTGTTGGTTTGGTAACTCCCTCCCAGAACTCCTTGTCCTCTGGCTCTTCAATCACTGAGCCCCCTCCAGCTACTCCACCTTCTTGTAACACACAAACATGCACACACAAATGCAATACTGTTTGAATGCTGTACAGAATCTGCTAACAAAACAAAAGAGAAAAAAAAAAAGCAAGGCAGAAAAACTAAGACCAAAAAAGACTAACCCGGAGAAAATCTAAATATGCGTAACATAAATTAACAGTAATGTTAACATTAATGCTCATATATATATATATATATATATATATATATATATATATATATATATCTTGCAGAATCTGAAAAATGTTAATTATTTTACCAAAATATTAAATATATTTAATAAAAAGATATTTCACATAAAAGACGTTTACATATAGTCCACAGGAGATTTTTTTTTTTTTTTTTTTTTAAATGACCCTGTTCAAAAGTTTACATACACTTGATTCTTAATATTGTGTTGTTACCGGAATGATCCACAGCTATGTTTTTTTTTTTTGGTTTAGTGATAGTTGTTGATGAATCCCTTATTTGTTCTGAACAGTTAAACTGCCCACTGTTCTTCAGAAAAGTCCTTACGGTCTCACAGATTCTTTGGTTTTTCAGCATTTTTGTGTATTTGAACCCTTTCCAACAATGACTGTATTATTTTGAGATCCATCTTTTCAGACTGAGGACAAATGAGGGGCTCATATGCAACTATTACAGAAGGTTCAAACACTCACTGATGCTTCATAATGAAAAACGATGCATTAAGAGCCAGAGGTGTAAACCGGAATAAGGATGTGTACATTTTTCTTATTTTGCCTAATATCTTTTTTTTCCATTTAGTACTGCCCTTCAGAAGCTACAAAAGATGTTTCCCAGAAGACAAAATAATTTTAATTTACCTGATCTTCACATTCAAAAGTTTTTTTTTTTAAATAAGCAGTGTAATAGTTAGCATTATTTAGTACAAACAAGCCCTAAAAGCACATGGCATCACGTCTCACCACCTCAATGTGACATTTACACAGCGCCACCCAATGTCTTAATTTGTAACTGCATTATTAGGCAAGGGTTTCAGAGATAATGTGGTTGAAAGGGTTTTGGATAGTCGAAGTCAAATTAACCTGACCAAACAAATATAAATAAATCAAATCATTGCATGCTAACCTTTTGTTTCTGACTCTGAAAGTGGAGGCTCATCTGAATGGTCTGCAGGGTCCTCATCTGTTTTATCATCCTGCAATCCATTGTTCTTGTCATCCTTGGACAGGATTTCATCCAGGTTCTTGAGCTCCTCTGAGATCTGCTCCACTTTACGTTTAGTGTCAGCTGAGTACAGAAAAAAGGGAGAGAGAGATACAAAGGGAGATGTCAATGTGCTAAAAATAGTGCTTCAATTAGAGTACAGAGTAAGTTTAAATGTAGGCTGATTGCATCTCTGGAGAGCTCATCTAACAGGACATCGTATGCGCAGTGGGGACATTTTCCATGAATAGTGTAATGACAAATGTGTCGATTTTTAACGCAATTAACGCCCCAGACCCTGCCCTATGTACATCATCTTACATTTAGGTGTGCTGAGCTTGAAGCAGTGCTGCACAGATCGATCAGTTTGACATACTGTAGAAGTACAGCAAGAACAAATCTATACACTTTACTGGTGATAAACATGATGTAACTCACTGCGTGATGTAGCCTGAAGAATGCAGTTACACGCCTCTAAAATTCAAGAGATTGGGACAAAAATGCCCCTGTATGAGGTTTTGTATCATATTTATATCACATGATATAGATAAGCAATATCACCAAGCAATGAATGCAATGTCCCAAATAGCATGAGAGCAAATGTGATATTGATTTTATACAACAGTTCAATAAATAAGAACTTATAAGTGTTATATTGTAGACACACTATTGTTTGTTTTTGCAGTTTTGCCAAAAAAAAAAGAGCTATTTAAGCCACAGCAGAACTGTTTTTGCTGTTTTCCATGCATTACACAATTACTGAATGAATTCACGTTTTGAACGAATACGGTGAACTTATGAGTCAATGGCCCATTCAGAAAGACAACCATTTACTTAATTCCTGAATGAATCACTGTTTGAACAAATCTAATGAATTAAATGAAAGAATAAACCTAATGGTTTTTATTTAGAGTATCATTCCATGTAATTGTACACTACCAGTCAAAAGTTTTTGAACAGTAAGATTTTTAATGTTTTTTAAAGAAGTATATATTTTAAAATGTCATTTATACCTGGGATCAAAGTTAAATTTTCAGCATCATTACTCCAGTCTTCAGTCACACGATCCTTCAGAAATCATTCTAATATGCTGATTTGCTGTTCAAGAAACATTTATTATTATTATTATTATTATTATCAATACAGCTGAGTACATTTTTTCAGGGTTTTTTGATGAATAGAAAGATTTGCATTTATCTAAAATAAAAAGCTTTTGTAACAATATACAATCATTATAATTTCTTTGTTTTTTGAGCAGCAAATCAGAATATTAGAATGATTTCTGAAGGATCATTTCACTGGAGTAATGATGCTAAAAATTCAGCTTTGAAATCACAGGAATAAATTGCATTTGAAATAATAATCATTTTAAAAGATATTAAAATAGATAAGTTATTTTAAAAAGCAAAAAATATTTCAAAATTGGAGGCTTGGTGAGCAGAACAGACTTCTTAAAACATTAAAAATCGTACTGTTCAAAAACTTTTGACTAGTATGGTATGTATGTGTATATGAAAATGAAAAAGTAAATTCAAATGAAATGGAGTGTTTCCACAGAGACGTTCTGAAAACATCTATTAATGTCACGTAGTTATGCAGCACAACAACGAAGGATTGTGAAACCACTCAAATGACCTGCTTTTGAAAGCCTAATAAAAAACTCAAATAAAAATGATTGGCATTCACAACATTGCTTGATTTTGTGTCACTAGCACAATCATTGCAAACTTATTAGACATAGAGGTAACACTTTACAATAAGGTTCATTAGTTAAACATTAGTTAATGTATTAACTAACATGAACTAACCATGAGCAATACATTTGTTACTGTATTTACTAATCTTTATTAACATTAGTTAACGAAAATACAGTTGTTCATTGTTTGTTCATGTTAGTTCACACTGCATTAACTAATGTTAACAAAATTTTAATAATGAAATTAACATTAACACAGATTAATAAATGCTGTATAAGTCCAGTTCATTATTAGTTCATGTTAACTAATGTGGTTAACTAATGTTAACTAATGAACCTTATTGTAAAGTGTTACCGACATAGATGATATATTACCTAATATGTTTTTCACTAAATGACAAGGCCATGATGGAGAGATAAACCTTGTGAACCTTGTGTACTTACAGACTTGAGCCTTGACATAGTCCATGTACTGTTGGGCACTGAGAGCAGGTTGGCACACAATGCCTTGTGGTTTGGCAGTGGAAGGTGGCTGCAGGAGGGGATGCTGGCATGTACGAGAGGTGTGTACTGTTAAGACGTAGCGGCAGGACTGAGGTTCATCTACTCTAGCGATATAATCACTAGAGCCCTCCTCACACACGAACTGTTGAAAAAAAAAACACATTAGTTTATCTTATCATTACCATTGTATTAAAATAAGATTTTAATTGGCCTAAATTGAGTAACATAGCAATAACTCATTCTCAAAAAAACATATTTTCAGTCAATAATAATAGCTTTTGACCTGCACTATATGGGCACTAAGGGCTTTTTACTATTCAATTTCAAAACAACTTTGGCCCTCCCTAACAGCTTCAACTCTGCTGGGAAAGCTTTTTAATAGATGTTGGGAAATGACTGCAGTGGTTTGCTTCCATTCATTCTGGAAAGAATGTTGTTGTAAACTATTGTTCAAATGTTTGGGGTCGGTAGGATTTGTTTAATGGTTTTGAAAGAAGTCGCTTGTTCACCAAGACTGCATTATACAGAAAAACAGTAAAATTGTGAAATACTATTACATTTTAAAACCACTCTTTTTATATTTTATAATGTAGTGTATTCTTATGATGGCAAAGCTGAATTTTTAGCATCCATTACTACAGTCTTTAGTGTCACATGATCTTCAGAAATCATTGTAATATGCTGATTTTGTGCATTTTTACCTTTATAAAGCCATTTTTTTTCTAAAAGTGTGCATCATCTTTTGAGTCAAATTCTTACATTTAATCAGTCAATTATAATAACACATTTAGGCTGTTACCAAACAAATAAAATCAGTATCAACAAAATTCATCTTTGCAGAATGTGTATATGAGGTGGCATTTAGATGTATTTACACGTTTGAAAATATTTTAAAAGTGAAAAGATACTTTGAATGTAAAATTAAAACCTCCAATAGGTGTCAGCAAGTTGCTGTTAAGCAAGTTGTGAGTTATTGCGACTGAAATCACTTAAACGATCAGTTCGTTCAGGAATGAAACACCATCATGTTGCTCAGAGACACGAAACAGTGCTGTGGCTGTGTGTGGAATGATTTTGTTGGCGAAATTAAGCAAAAACAAGAAATATGCTGTCTAAAGCGTAAGTCTTTTAATATTAACTTCTTGTTTATTGAACTGTTGTATAAAATCAATATGACATTCGTAGTCATGCTGATTTTTGAAGGAAAAAACTGCACTCTTTGTGTGATACTGATGAACTACATGAAATATCCACAATTATGTGATCATTCTAAATGCATTTTAATAGACTGAATCATGCAATGAAAGAACACACTCTAAATGCTTACTTACTAGACTTCACGTAAAGTTAATGTAACGTTATGTGTGCACACTGTACCTGTGTTTCAGTTGTTTTTTGCAATATACTCGATAATGTCAAATCGCACATCGTTAAACCAACAATTAGGATATTATAGCAGACGATATCTATCACACACCCATAGTTTGGTTATGTACTGTGCTTTCAGATTGACTTCAATTGTACATTTTCTTTATAACATTGGTGAAGATTTGTGAATGTGTGCAATCTTACTCTGACTTCTGTCTCTCTGGGATTCCCGTTCAAGTCACATTTAGAGCCGTTGATATATGACTGACTATGATACCTCTTTAGCTTATGTTGCTTAGATGCCTAAAAAATAGAAAAAAAATCATATTTAGGTATAGAATATAACTACAAAGATGCATGCAAATAGTACACTTATAAAGATCTGTGTTAGTATGTTCATAATATTGCCCCTTGTGTTACTAATATTAACTATCAGATAAAATGGTTATTATTGGTAATATCAATTTTTCTAGCAAAAAATGAATAACATACAACAAATAAATAAAATAAAGCACATTAACATTTGGACTTACCTTGGCAGTTTCATTGGTCCAGTCAAACTCTGAATCATAATATCCCAAGAACAGCACATCTCCCTTGATCTCAGAATCTGTGATCACAGACATGGAATATTCAAAAAAATAATAAAATAAACATTTAATACTATGAATACACATTAAAGATGACACATTGCTGTGGGCAGTACACCACTATACTACAACTCTATTAGACATGGTAAAACAGAATTTCGACATCATTTTGAATAAAGACATTAATAATTTAACACACCTTCTGAGTGGTATTGCCTGATGTGCTGGCCATAGCATAACTCATAAGTCCACCAGTCTTTGGTCTATTAACAGAATAAAGTTAAACATGTTGAATGTCAAAGTGGCACGTAATTCACTGGCTGCAAATAATGGAAAAAGACTAAGCAAATAGCAATAACTTCATTATCCACACAAACATGGCCACTCCAAAGGCATTTTGCCACTGCCAGTGGTCGTGTATAGAGTGCTTTTACAACGCGTCATCAATCTGCCATATTGGTGGCACTTAATGTAAACAATGCCACTGAACGAAACCAAATTTTCATATTTTGCAGATTATTGCTGCTGAAAATGGTCAATTATTGTCATGCTTTGGGCTGTACTAATCAGTCAGACCAGGAAAAACAATTGTAGTACTATAGACTACCAAAAGTAATAACAAATCAAGGAGAAAAATGCAAAAAATAAATAAATAAATAAACTGTCTGAGGAACAAAAGGCATTTGTGGATTTCCAGGGCAAGAATCTTGACAACATTTGTGTTTGTTCTTATCATTTTCTGTCAGGAAGTTGAAATACGTATTAAAGGAGTAGTTCACTTTCAGAACAAAAATTTACAGATAATGTACTACTCACCCCCTTGTCATCCAAGATGACATGTCTTTCTTTCTTCAGTCGTAAGGAAATTATGTTTTTTGAGGAAAACATTTCAGGATTTCTCTCCATATAATAGACTTCTATGGTGCCTCTGAGTTTGAACTTCCAAAATGCAGACTTCAAATGGCTCTAAACTAGGGCTGGACAATATATCGAACGATATTGTGAGGCGCGTTTAGTCAGTGAAGACGGTACTTTGATTAGTAGTAAATCTCCATCACGTGCGTTCCGCTCAGGTTCCGCTGGATGGAGATTTACTACTAATCAAAGTACCGGCTTCATTGACTAAACGCGCCTCACAATATCGTTCGATATATTGTCCAGCCCTACTCTAAACAATCACAGCCAAGGAAACAAGGATCTTATCTAGCAAAACGATTGGTTATTTTCTAAAAATTTTTTTTTACAATTTATATACTTCTTAACTCACTTTTTACTTTTTAACACACAGCTCTGTGAGTACTCTGTGTAGAGATTAAAAAGTATATAAATTGTAAATGTTTTTAAAAAAATAACCAATCGTTTCGCTAGATAAGACCCTTCTTCCTCGGCTGGGATCATTTAGAGCCCTTTTGAAACTACTAATCAAAGTACCGGCTTCATTGACTAAACGTGCCTCACAATATCATTCGATATATTGTCCAGCCCTAGTTTAGAGCCATTTGAAGTCTGCATTTTGGAAGTTCAAACTCAGGGGCACCATAGAAGTCCATTATATGGAGAGAAATCCTGAAATGTTTTCCTCAAAAAACATAATTTCTTTACGACTGAAGAAAGAAAGACATGAACATTTTGGATGACAAGGGGGTGAGTACATTATCTGTCATTTTTGTTCTGAAAGTGAACTACTCCTTTAAGCTAATATCTTAATTAATACTGCTTGTACGTATCTTTACCACCTTTTAACTTTAGTCTCTCAAAATATTGCAGCCTTTCCTGCTTACTCAGTCCTTCTCTATACGATTTAGCAGCTTCCAAACAATTTTTCCTTGGTTTAGACTGCACACATTTTAGCAGAACAACGTATTCAGTAGTACATTAACCGTGCAATAAATGTTGTTTACATCCGAGTATCACCAATATGGCCGCGCATTCGGGTATCTGACCAAATTGTGACATAAGTGCAAACCCTCTGTGTTCAGTTTTTGTGTATATTCCAGTAGGGCTGGACAATAATTCGATATCAATATATATCGCCATAGATTTTTTTTCAATAACGGTGATATGATTTTTAAACCCATTTCCGATATTTCGATATACATTTGCATTATATATATATATATATATATATATATAATTTTACACATTAGCATTTGTCACTGAATGACGTTCAGTAGTCAGCCGTCAGAAAGAGCAGAACAGAATTGCGTGATGACGTACATCACAGACACGCTGCCAGCGCTCAGCAGCAGTAGTCGGTTAAGCTCCGTTGCGGAAAGTTACAGATGTGGATGAACAAGCTTCCACAAGTAAGAAGGCAGACGAAATAGTTGATATGAGAGGAAAGGCTAATTCAGTGGTGTGGAAGTGGTTCGGCTTTTTAAGTTCGGATAAACTCTGCCATTGGTGAGTTATACCAAAGTCTATAGAATACTGTTTATACACAGTTCATGCAAATACTCGCCATTATATCAGCGCTGACCGCTTCAAATAGATTTTCAAAAAGGCTTTGACTTCGTTAAATAAACATTTTTTGCACGTTTTTTAAATGAATGTGTCTAAAAAGGAAACTTACTGTATTCAGAAAAGTTTCTGTCATTTTCATTTAATTTTTTACTATAACTCCTTATAAAGTTATTCATGACCACTGCGCTACTTTGTGTCCAAATGTTACCAGGAAAATGCGGGAAACAGCACCTCCAGGGCTCGCAAAATCGCTAGTCCGACGTCCCGGGGTGTTTCCAGTCGGCTACCAACATGTTTCACCAGCCTGTCCGACGGGCTATCCTGAAGGAGAGGGCTCCTGCAGGTCCCTAAAAACTCCTCAATTTAGTTGTATCAAATTTAAGGCCATAAAAAGTTGTAAATATGTTAAATAGTAAAAGAAGAGGATTAATTATAATTTTAAGAGGTCTTACATTTGGGGACGGAAAGACGAGAATCGCGATAGGGCTGGATAAAACTTTAAGGATGTCACTGAGTAAATATGCGTACTGCACGTTTCAAAGACAAAACGCGGCACTGATGTCTTTATATTAATGTATCTGAAGGGAACAGACTGTCCTCAGAAATGTGTCGTTGGCATTTTCATTTCATGTTTGATAAAACAGCGTTAATGCTGCTTTGCTTACAGCCGTTACTAGGAAAACCGTAGTATTTCAGCGCTCCTAAAGCGCCCTCTCGTGATAGAGAATTAATTTGCACGTCCAAATTTTCAGCTGTTTTTGGTCAGATTATTGCAAATCTCGACCAATGTTTTTGATGCAGCAAACACACAGAGTTGTAAATGTGAAAGAAGTTAATGTGCTTTCTAAAAATCTAAACAATTAAGACAGTTATATTTATGTTTTAAATAAATATAATACATTATATACTTGATTTATCCCTTTTAATGGTATAAAGGCTGAAATGCCATTGTATAAGATTTTTTTTGTGAAAAAACTGTATCTGAACTGTAAATTATGTAATTTTATGGCTTAATATGGCTAAATACCATACATCGTCCAACCCCACTCATACTGTTCATTTTACTTGTGCAGCTCTTAAAAAGGGTCATACATTGCCTTAGATTGATATTTAAAAATTCTGTAGATACACTGTAAATAGTGAAATAAAATTCATTCCTTGATATTTGTGTATTGAAAATATTTTTGATTGGGCTAGTTAAAATAATTTTCGGGCTACCAAAATCTGAAGAGTACCTGCCCGAAGGGCTACCAGAGATTTAGAAATTTTGCGAGCCCTGAACTCCTTTCTGGAAGAGGATTAATAATAAGTTGGCCTAGTGGCAAACTTTATATTATGATTTCTTTCCCCCTTTTCTGTTCCGGCCAGAGCAATGTGTTTTTGTTGTTGCTCACTCTATTTATTTTATTTTATTATTTGTGTTTCTTTATCTGAAAACTGCTGAAGCAGTTTGTTTGTTGTTTCAATTTATATGAATAATAAGCCTGTTCTAGTTTAAATGGAAATATATTATTGTTAGTAAGCCGAGTCTGAGAGTTTTATTTATTTGACATTTCTTGACATTATTTCACATTTCTTGTTTGTAAAGTCTAAATACAAATAAAAAGTGAACCTTACTTTTTTGTATTGTTTTAATTAATGTTTTTATATAATTTTAATAGGAGGAGCCTGGAGTTATTATAGACTTTGCAAATTCAGTTTCCAGACATTTGTAGGTACAGACATCCATTGTGTGTGTCCTCGGCAGTTTTTTCCTGAGGCTTTTTAATATTGTCCATATCGATATCGGAATTATATTGTATCGACCGAAATTAAGAAATATATCGTGATATAAATTTTTGCCATATCGTCCAGCCCTATATTCCAGTGTGTAAGGTAATGTGACATAGAACTAGAGGTGATGTCTACCTTAACCAGGCATGGTGCAGTTTGCATGGGCTTGAGGAGATCAGGGACTCCTGGGCCACTGTAGCCCTGAACATCAGGTTCTGACACCGGGTCCTGATGAAAACGCACTGCCTGAGCTGGTAAACGACACTCATATAGCTGCTTGTATTTGTTAGAGACCAGCATCACATCTTCCATCTAAAAACAGGAACAGAAAGAAGATGACCGAAACAGAGAAATTAAATTAGAAAAGGAGAACCAGAAAAAGGTGGCCATACAGTTTACACCACATGTGTAACTTTACCATACTTCATATCGTTATAATCATGCATAATCTATAGCATACAGTACCTGTGGAAGCACAGTCTAACATTTTTTTGTCACATAGCTAATTCTCTACTCGTTACTGTACGAGGTATTTTTGTATTGGAGTAATAGACACTTAGTAGGAAACCATGTCACGTAAGCCAACTATCTGATAAGTGAAGCTGTGCATGGAGCTAACAGCTGTCTGTAGCAAATAAACAGCCTTAGCTAATTGCATCCCTGGCCAAAACAACCTTACCTGTCCCATAATAACAGGATCGGGCAGAATCTGTATTCCGTATTTCATTTCATTTAATTCTTCTAAATTCAAAAAAGCAAAGACGGACAGAAGACATGTTAAGAAAAAAACATATAATCCTCTTAACCACTTAATCAAGGAGGAAGCCATAGTTCTCTCATATCGCAAACTAGCGTTGTCAAACGATTTGTTATTTGGTGCAGGTCAATGTGCGCCAAGGAACGTGGATTGGACAACGTTGTGAAAAACTGACACGTGATTGGATAATGTCAACGTCAGTCAAGTTTGAAACGTGTATTCATTGGATAACGAGCGGTAATGGCCACCCACCAGCCACGAAAATGACTTCTATTGGACCCGCCGAGTATTTGCAAATCAACGTTATGTTACGCCTTGGACTCATGGGGTCGCTTTGGAGCATTTGAAAACACACTCGAACACTCAAGAAAGAAATTGTCATTATATTAAAGATAAATAGTATCTTTGTAATTAGCCTATCCATTATCCATCTTTTTTACTCAAAGTTAAATTGTCATTGGGATAAAAAAGTTACAGTTGAAGTCAAAAGTTTACACACACCTTGCAGAATCTGCAAAATGTTAATTATTTTACCAAAATAAGAATTATTTATATGTTATTTTTTTTATTTAGTACTAAGCTGAATCTGATATTTCACATAAAAGATTGCATATAGGCTAGTTCACAAGAGAAAATAATCGCTGAATTTATAAAAAATTACCTAAATGATCCACAACAGTTTTTTGTTTGTTTGTTTTGTTTAGTGATAGTTGTTCATGAGTCCCTTGTTTGTCCTGAACAGTTAAACTGCCCGCTCTTCTTCAGAAAAATCCTTCAGGTCCCACAAATTCTTTGGTTTTTCAGCATTTTTGTGTATTTGAACTCTTTCCAACAATGACTGTATGATTTTGAGATCCATCTTTTCACACTGAGGACAACTGAAGGACTCATATGCAACTATTACAGAAGGTTCAAACACTCACTGATGCTTCAGAAGGAAACACAGTGAATTAAAAGCCAGGGGTATACAGTGTTTAAATAAAACATTAATTTTACTAAGATTTATTAGGAATGTATAGGTTAACAGAGCTCAGAAAACCAGTCATAAGGGTCGATTTAAAAAAAAAATCCATTAATGTATGGTTTGTTAGGGTAGGACAATATTTGGCGATACAACAGTTTGAAAATCTGGAATCTGAGAGTGCAAAAAAAGCTAAATAGAGAGAAAATCGCCTTTAAAATTGTCCAAATTAAGTTCTTAGCAATGCATATTACTAATCAAAAATTACATTTTGATATATTTACAGTAGAAAATTTACAAAATATATTTACAGAACATGATCTTTTCTTAATATCCTGATAATTTTTGCCGTAAAAGAAAAATTAATATTTTGGCCCTTAAAATGTATTTTTAGCTATTGCTACAAATATACCTGCGCTACTTAAGACTGGTTTTGTGATCCAGGGTAATATGGTAGTTTGATAAAAACAGCTCTTCTTATTGAATGATGTCAGATCAGATCAAGAGGTGCAATATATGGAAAAGGTGGAAAATGAGACTTTGCAAGCAAATTATTTTTTCCAGCAGACATATTAAGTGTCATAATCAGACTGTCACGATTTCATGTGAACATTTTTAGCCTACAATGTCATGTTTACCTGTGATTGCCATTATCTGCCTTTGGCCCTAAACAGTGGGATCCATCCCTGTGAGTGGTTTAGAGAATGGTACATCCCCTATTGCCTCTCTGAAAGACGATGACTTTCCATTAAATGGTGCATGGTCTATTATTAATGTGCATATAAATAATGTTGCTTTATGCTACTTGGCTGCTGAACGCTTGAATCTGATTGGTTGACTAACGTTCTAAGTGTGCAAACAACTTTTTAAACATATTTAATTAAGTTATATCCAATGATTAAATACATGAGCTAGAAATCTAGTTAATTCCCCCACAAGATTAATCTCCATTCAGATCATTAAGCATTTATAAGCCCTCTTCCTCTTGTGGTGAGCGGCAGGCGTGAGCGCGTCTTGTAAAGCTGCATCACTCTCTCCTCCTCTCCTCTCTGCTCTCATACATGAGCGCATTTCAGCGCACCGCAGCCCTCCATCGCTATTCAAAGAGAGGGTAGCCCGACTCCTCTCCGCTCTCCTTCGTTCCGTCACAGAGGTGGATGCCATGCCATCGGATTTTCTCCATTTATCAGCTGTTTGCGTTCACATAACAAGCGCACCGGGGATATTTTAAGGGTAGGAGATCCCTCTTGGTGGCGACATTACAGGTACGATTTATCTGAACGTGTTCGCTCGCTTATCCGCCCAGTTGTGATTAGCACTGATATCATTTTCTCAGTCATTTACGGCACATTTCTGCTGCACGATTGAGTGAAGAGAATTAAATATGCACTGCTAAATTAATTGATCGCCACTCGCTCTCTGGTATTAGAATAGAACAGATAGGTTTCTTAGATACATTTATAATGGAATTATGGCTCTGCATTGCCTGATGGAATTTTCTGTGCATGATGTGACATATGGCGACAACAGGCCAAGGGGCTTTCGGTATCCCTCTGTTTTGCTGTACAGGCGGCAGAATGGGCGTTAAACAGTGGCAATGATGAGTACGCCAGTTTATCATGTACCATAATGGCTACTGACTATTTGCCAAGGCTTCTGTCTCGATGGCCAACGGTGCATGCTGTCAGCTGTGCGGCCTATGTGAGGTATATAGTTTACAGTGGGCTGGGAATCACCGCATATTGGCCTTCTGTATAGACTATACCACAGTATCAGGAGGGAAGTCGCATCCACTGGGCTTATACTCTACTGGGGCTGCGCATGATTTTTACCTCCATAGCCAAGGATAAAGTGCTGTAGTTGCTGAATGCAATATGTTTTCCCCCCGTTTTCTTCGAATGTTTACAAAAGTCTGCAAGATCAAAACATTTAGTTCTAGCTGTTGACTTCTTTTTCAGAGGAAACATTTGTAAGTTGTAAGGACATTTACCAAAGTGGTAATGAGTTAAAAAGTAGTTTGCAGTAACATTAAAGGATATTATTGCAGTACAGAAAAGGGCTTTCAGTGTTTTTGTTGTACACATTACATTCTTATGATCAGTAAATCATATTGATAGTACTCTCAGCTCATGTAAAGACTGAGCATTGCTATTATACGTCACAGGAACTGGTGGATTACCACTAGGTCCTGTGACAGTGAACCCATGATCCATGATTGGTCAGTTACCTGGATACGTGGCCGTATTGGTGATACTCGGATGTAAACAACAGCATGGATTGCACGGTTAATGTACTACTGAATAAGTTGTTGTGCTAATTTATGCTGTCTAAACCATGAGGGAAACCATGTCTAAACCTAATTTATGCTGTCTAAACTATGAGGTAAAAAACATGTGTAAACTGATAAATCATATAGAGAAGGACTTAGTAAGCAGGAAAGGGTGCAATATTTTGACAAACTAAAGGTAATAGGTGATAAAGATATGTACAAGCAGTATTAATTAAGATATTAGCCTAATATTTTACCTACCTGACTGGAAATTATAAGAACAAACATGAATGTTGTCAAAAGTCTTGCCCTGGAAATCCTGCTTCAGTCTGGCCAACAACAAACGACTTTTGTTTCTCAGACATATGTTATAACTTTTGGCAGTCTATAGTACTCCACATGTTTTTCCTGGTCTGACCGATTAATACAGCTCAAAACATGATAATAATGGACCATTTTCAGCAGCAATAATCAGCAAAACTTGCAAGTTCCCTTCAGTTCAGTGGCATTGTTTACGTTCACTGCCACCAATATGGCCGATTGATGATGTATACCAATTAATCATTCAGCCAGCCCCAGTAGGGGGTGCATGTAGAATATTGGGGGGGCGAGTGTGGGTGAGCTTCTCTAATCATCTATGCGAAGAAAACTAGAGAGTGCTCTGACCATTTTACTGTAAATTTTTATGAAATTTGGAATTTTGCATGCCTTCACCTTTTTGGGGGGGGGGGGGGGGGTGGTTCACAGTCACAGCATTTAGGCCCCACCTTGCCCATGCCTATGTCCGGGCCCAGCTCTTAGTACTGGTTGTCCATAAAGGTTTACTTTTTAGTAAAGACTATTTTAGTCTTATGGCTGTAGCAAAGTGACCATGGAGTTTCTGCAAAACATTTTATTGCATTTATTGCAACGTTTATTGCATTGTTTCAATTAAGCTAAATGATTATGTTTGATATTAGCTGAATAGTGTATCTTGTAGAAAACCATTTTTTAAATGTCCACACATTTAAAGTAGGTGAGACGCAAACATAGCATACAACTTTCATATGCTAGGGGGTTCAATTTTGCTGCAAATACTGTTTCACAAAGTAAGCAAAACATATTCATAGCAGTTTAACCCGTTGTTAACCACAAGCGATTAACATCTTGGTTACTCGTGTAGCCGTGGCCTAATGGTTAGAGAGTCGGACTTGTAACCCGAAGGTTGCGGATTCGAGTCTCAGATCCGGCAGGGATTGTCGGTGGGGGGTGTGAATAACCAGCACTCTCTCCACCCTCAATACCAAGACCCTTGAGCAAGGCACCGAACCCCCAACTGCTCCACAGACGCTGCAGCATTGGCTGCCCACTGCTCTGGGGGTGTGTTCACAGTGTGCGTTCACTACTGTGTGTGCACTTGGATGGGTTAAATGCAGAGCACAAATTCAGAATATGGGTCACGTCCTTTCCTTTCCTTACTCTTTAGGGAATGGAGACGTCACATTGACTGACATCATGGGGTCTCACTCGGGAGTCCCAATCACCTCTGAGCTTAGAAGAAAAAGCCAATGAGAACTGGCGAATGGAATTTGGATGCCAAGCCACTCCCCTGTACATACGGGTATATAAGATGGTGGCATGCCTTCACTCATTCAGGTTTGTGCTAAAGAGCTGAGACACATCGCAGCATTCAGCATAGTTCAAGATTGCGGCATGAGAGACATAGCGTCTCCGTTCCCTCCTTCAGGGAACGAGGGCTACAAGAGTAACCAAGACGTTCCCTATCAGTCAGATGTTACGTCGACTGACGTCAGCGTTACGTCGAGTGACGTCCCTATGGAAAACGCCACAACCTGAACTGTGTTATGTAATTGAGGTACAAATGAGGTACAAATGCTGACAGGCCAGCATGTCAGTACAAATGAAGCTCAATATGTAACCTTTCCAACGCACTGTAAGCCAGATAATGGGCCCACCAGGGGTGCCAGGGCACTGAAGCAACCATTAGGGGGGCGGAGCACAATGACAAAATGTAAAATCATGTAGAAAAATTGGAAGACTAAGGAAAAAAGGAGGACACAGTGGGAATAAACCGTGGCAATACTGAGACATAAAGCCACGTCTGTAGGGGTGAAAAAGCCCACTATCATACGCAGTGACAAACTACTCCTGTGAAACAAAGTACCCAGAGTTCACCTAGGGAGAACAACTGGGAGATGCTGATGCTTTGGTGCATTCCACGTAAACATGCAGGCGCAAACGGGACACAGCAATGCCAAGGCCTCCTCCAGGCGCAGCGCTCGTAGGTCCACCACTTGATTTCGAAAGAGAGTGTTGAGAACCTTGGCACATAACCGGGCCGGGGTCTCAAGGGACCAAACTCTAAGCATGATTTGTTGACAGAGAATGCGTGCAGGTCACCCATCCTCTTGATGGAAGTGAGCGCGATCAGGAGCGAGGTCTTAAGAGACAGATGTTTCAGATATCATATTTCATATTTCAGATATATCACTTGATTCTGACTGAATCAAGTGGCTCAAAAGGATCCCTCCGTAGTCCAGAAAGGAGCAAGGATAGATCCCAAGAGGGGATGACGTGCGTTCTAGGAGGGTTTAGTTCCCTTGCACCTCTCAGGAACCTGGCGATCAGGTGATGTCTTCCCAGGGATGAACCATCCACTGCATCATGGTGGGCCACGATAACAGCGACGTACACCTTAAAAAAGTGGAGGGAAACAGCCTCCGCTCCAACTTTTCTTGTAAGAAGGAGAGCACCACGCCGACTGGGCATCTCTGAGGGTCCTCTCAGCAAGAGGAGCATCAATAAATGAATAGACCCCACTTTAGAGCATGAGCCTGCCTCATAGAGGGGGCCCTAGCCTGAGTGACAGTATCTACCACGGCCATGGGGAAGGCCAGAGAGGTCTGGTGTCAGATTGTGCCCATCCCCTGGAATCTTCCAGGGTGGGACGGTCACAAGGAGCATAACCAGGTCTGGGTGGGCCAAAACAGCGCAACCAACAGGACCTGCTCCTCATCCTACCTGATCTTGCACAGGGTCTGTGCAAGGAGGCTCACTGGGGAAAAGGCGTACTTGAGTAAGCCTCGGGGCCAGCTGTGTGCCAGTGCATCCGTGTCGAGGGGAGCCTTGGTTAGGGAGAAAAACTGGCAGTGGGAGAATTCCTGGGAAGCAAACAGATCCAGCAGAGCTTTCCCAAATCGACTCCAGATGAACTGGTCCACCTGAGGATGGAGACTCCATTCTTCATGAAGGGTGAGCTGTCGTGAGAGTGCATCGGCTGCACGATTGAGCTGTCCTGGAATGTGAACGGCACCTAACGATTTTGAGCCGTGTCTCTCCAGAGGATTCAAAGCAATCAATTCCCTTAGCAATATCATCATTTTCTTATTTATATCCTCTTGCTTTCTAATCAATCGGATCATTCCCCGTATTTTAAAGAGAATACTTTGATGTCCCAGTTCTTTCTTGTTTCTACCTTCGTTGGTTCATCTTTTCTTGCCTTTTTGTTTTCCTGTCCCAGTCCTTTTTTAAAGTCTTTGGACAAGGAGATTATCAAAGTAATTTTTAGCTTACCTAGTTTATGGTTAATGTTCCCAATTTGGGATTGATCGGGGAATGGCATATATACAGGGTCATCAGACTAGACAGCTCCAAAGATGAACAAAGATCTTACAGGTTTGAAATAACATGAGGGTGAGTAATTAATTACAGAAATTTCATTTTTAGGTGAACTATCCTTTTAAAGGTGCATCCTGGAACCACAAATCCCAATAGAGAACCTTTTTTAAGAGTGTACAGAACATTGGACTGCTTTAATGTACAGTAAATGAATGCACTACAACTGACATGACTAAGGTTTTTTTCTACCTCAGCAGATGGAGAGAGCCCTCCATCAGCCTCATCAGCTACTGTCAGTCACATCAAGATTAAGACATTCAGTACCATGGACCTTTAGGAGCAGTAATGGGACCTTGCTGTACCTCTCGCTCTGATTGGATAGAGTGAGTATATTAAGAAGTGTTTGTGAAATTACTAAAGTGCTTCCTCTCACATTGTTACTAAGTGAAGGGAAATCAAATAAAGGCTAATTAGAAAATTCAATTGAAGTTAATGCTTCATTATTTGGTATAATAGAATGCTAATTTGTGAAGTTTCACATGAAGAACCCCTACCATTTCGGTTCAACCTAATTTAATTACACTAAATTAAGTTTTGTTGTGTTTCTGTTTGTGTTGTAGCTTGTAGCATGCGTTCCCTACGTAAGACTGTGCTGTTAGCTCTGGTAGCATCAGTGGTGCTGGTTTTGGCAGTGCTACATTCCTGGCCCACACGGGTCTACAGCACTGTGGATGTCCGGTACAGACCGGGTCCTGGAGCTGAGCGGCTGCTGGAGGAGAGACTTCCTGAACCGGATCCCAGCACTAGCACCATCCCTTACAGAGTGAGGGAGAGTGTGGCCAGGTCAGTTAGTTTTCACAAGCTTTTGATGAAAAAAAAGTTCAAAAGAACAGAATTTTTTGAAATATAAATTTAACTGTGATTTTTGATCGATTTAATGTGTCATTGCTGTATACAATAATTTATTTCTTTTCAAAAACAGTTTTAATGACTGCAGACTTTTAAACTACAAATTAAAGCTGTTCTGAAATATCTCTAAACATCGCAAATTTATTTATTTTTAACTCAGAAGTAAAATGATGATGTCCTGTAAATCTTTTTTTGTGTTTATATACAGTGGTGGCCAAAATGATCAGAACACTAGTATTTTCACCAGATAAAAACTGGGATTAAGTCAGTTATTTCTATCTTTTGCTGTAGTGTGTCAGTAATAAATATCAGTTTACATTTCTGAACATTCATTTTGCCATTAATTGTAATAATCCAGTGAGATTTTTGTTTGTACAAGGAGTCTGACAACAGCCAGTGCTCCACACAGAAATCTGATCTCATCATCATCCAGTTTGTCTGGAATGATCAAACTGAAACAAACAGAAACAGAACAAACTGAGAGTCTAAATCCAGATGAACTGTGGCAATGTCCCCAAGATGCTTCAAGAAACCTACCTGCAAAGCTACCTGAAAAACTATGCGCAAGTGCACCTAGGGCAAAAGCTGCTTTAAACACACAGGATGGTCACACCAAATGTTGATTTAATTTAGTTAATAGAAGTTGATTGATTAAGAAAATCTATTCATGGCATTATTTTTGACAGCATCCTTATTTTACAGCATTTTTACTCAAGTGCCGAAAATGTTTAACAGTACTTTAGCTTTGCAGGTAGGTTTCTTGAAACATCTTGGAGATGTTGCCACAGCTCTTCTGGATTTAGTCTGTCTCAGTTTGTCCTGTTTCTTCATGTCATTCCAGACAGACTGTATAATGCTGAGACCAGATCCAGGGGTGATAGCGTTCCGGCCCCACGCCGGATTTCCGGCGTACTGTGGCTGCGGAAAAAAAAAATCAGGTTCGCGTATATTGATCTGTCATTTCTCTAAATCTGAGATGTGCAGGTCAGAGAGCAGCTTTAACGCTCAACGACTCAAAGAAGTCACATTCTAGCCGATGAGCCAATCAGAAGTAGGGAAGGGGCGGGCCTTGTGTCTTTGTCAAATAGATTAGGTGCGTTCGACTTCATGCGGCGCTGCGCAGACCGATCGGCGGCTGACTTGAAGTAGTGCATGCCGGTTAGAAATTTTGTCCGACTTGAACCGGCGCCGACGCCACGTGACGTTCACGTGCGGCATCAAAGTAACGCGAGAGCGTTTCGAGAACAGCCGGCTTGCTCAGCCAGCGCAACATTTCAGAAGGGACTGCGCCAGGCTGTGATGACGTCACAGCTTCTCATGATTGGCCACATTCACCACATGACGATGATCACGTGTGTTTCGTGCATAACAAATCAATTTGCATGCCATTTCGTAAATAGTTTACGATCTTTTGACTGCAGTACATTTTTGCCCTTAAATTCTTTATACTGGATTTGTGCATAAGTTTATTATTGTACTTTTTTCATACAGACCACTTATAGTATTCAGCTGCATATTTAAGTAATATTTTTTATGGAATAACTAAAATGTCACAGACATTTAATCTAATGTGGTCAACAATGATTGATGCTGAAATCTGTAGTTGCTGCTTTACTTGCATGTGCTGCATTTCTTCCAACAAAAAAGGGTATTTCTATAGCTTCCAGTTAATCTGCAATAAAGTAGGCAAACGCCACGTGATCTGCCATGTTTGAGAGAGCAACGAGATCTCCAACTTGTCCGACTTGACGGCTCCGTTTTCAGCTCCTCCCCGACTGCTTTCGGCTAATCTCGCCGATCGGTCTGCGCAGCGCAGCATGAGCTCGAACACACCTATTGATACAGGTTAAAGTCCCCCTGAAATCAAAATTAAAGTTTTTTGGCTTTTAGTATGAATATATTAGCCTTAAGATTATCTATAAGCTAGTGTGCTTCAAAACAAAGACAAAATTTGCGTTTACAAGATATGAGCATTCAAAACTCATGTGTCGTCATCATGACGTATTCTCAGTGGGGAACGCAAAGCATTTTGGGAATCCGCGGCACAAACATTAGGCGCCAGACTTGATTGCATGGAGGGAAGAGTTCAAGATGCCGTCTACCTGCTGTGTTATATACTGCAATAGTCGTTCTCACGATAGAAGTGGCTTAAAGCTTAAGAACGGAATATCCTTTTATCGTTTTCCAGCGTGGAATAATAATTGTACAAGCCATGTTTTAGAGGTGACAAAAATGCGACGAATGGCATGGATAACCGCAGTAAGGAGACCCAATTTGTTTCTGTGATCAAAGCTGAATTTTCAGCATCATTACTCCAGTCTTCAGTGTTTGATCCTTAAGAAATCACTCTAATATGACGATCTGATGATCAAGAAACATTTATGATTATCAGTGTTGAAATGAACATCTTTGATGAATAGAAAGTTCAAAAGAACGTCATTTATTTTAAATCTAAAGCTTTGTAACATTAAACACTACTGGTCAAAAGTTTGGGGTCAGTAAGAATTTTATTTTATTTTTTGGGGAAAGAAATAAAATAAATCAATACTTTTATTCATCAAGTTAAACTGATTAAAAGTTACAGTAAAGACATTTATAATGTTAGAAAATATTCTATTTTAAATAAATGCTGTTCTTTTGAACTTTCTATTCATCAAAGAATTTTAAGAAAATTTTGTACACAACAGTTTTCAACATTTATAATCATAAATGTTTCTTGAGCATCAAATCGTCATATTAAACTGATTTCTGAAAGATCATGTGACACTGAAGACTGGAGTAATGATGCTGAAAATTCAGCTTTGATCAAGAAATAAATTAAACTTTACTATATATTCACATAGAAAACAGCCGTTTTAAATTGGAATAATATTTCACAATATTACTGTTTTTTAAATTGTTTTTATCAAATAAATGCAGCCTTGGTGAGCAGAAGATACTTCTTTTAAAAACATTAAAGACTTTGCTGGATAAAATTGTGGTTGTGTGCTGTGCTTTGACCAATATGTGTCCAAGTATTGTTGTGAAGCCATCGTGTTAGAATTATACACCATGCTCACATCTAATATGTAAAAAAAAAATTGTTTTCCAAAAGATTTTGTAATGTCTCTTCTCACATGTAACGTTAATGATTTTTAGCCATCTCTGTAAATAAAATACACAAAGACTGAATGAAATTCTGTCTCAATTACAAACTCAATTACATAACTTGAATAGTAGTAACAACCAACTTAATTTCAGTTTCTTTACATATTTAACATGTTAATACATTTAGATCAAAACATTTACATTATAAAGAATCCATAGAAAAGAACTGGAAATGTATGAGGGTAGGTTGTGGGTGATAAGTTACAGACATGTGCAAGCATCGCACTGCCATGACTCTTCTCTGGCTGGTGCGCTGCTGAGTCCCACGCAACCTAAATGGAACCACTAATAAGGACAGTTCTGATTATCGCAACTTCGTGTGTGTATGCACTAACACTTAATATCATATAGTTGTATATATATATGGGTGCTGGAAGTTGGGCAACAGTTTGACGTCCCTTGACCAGTCGCTCTGCTCGTAAGGATCCAGTCCTTTGATTCCCTTTATTTTCTCGTCATATCTCGTTTTTGCATAAGGATTTAGTTTTAGGCGGTATGATCCGACAATGTTTTCTTTAGCTCGCTGCATTTTGTAGGATTATATTCTGTTTTCACGTTAATTTTTCATTATTTTCATGCCAGATTACTAGCCTGCTATGCCAGCCGGGCCAAACATACCCATAATTCTTTGCGTTCTGAAGAGGTTGCCGCCCATTTGATCACATGTCTTAGCGATCTCTATATGAATCAAGGATTTGGATGATATCACCGTGCACTTCAGTTTCTAATCAAACGTTCTGTCCAATCAAATGCTCTCTAGAATCCGTAGTGTCCCGTCCCCTACACAGAGACGCAATACACGGAGCAGATCATATGTGCGATCGGCATGTATTAAACTACACAGCCTCAGCATGATTATGATCACTATTTCGTTTTAGCAAGAGTTTCATATTGAATCTGTGGGTGATTTATTAGTCTGTGGCTGTCATAAGCTTACAAATGCGGCTTTACTGAGCTCAACGGCTCTGGCCGGAGCAGATATAAATGGAACGCTATTGGCTATTCAAAATAAGTGGGCGGGACTGGGCGATATGTTTTTGTTTCAGTTAAAAGTACGTCACCACATAGAATAACGTACTCGGTTACTAACGTAACCTCGGTTCTCTCTAGAGAGGGAACGAGTACTGCGTAAGAAGTATCTTACGCTAGGGGAAAATCCTTTTCTGCGAGATATTGAAGCCAAAAATTATCCTTAATTTTGAAATAATGTAAAGCGCGTTGCAGCAGCATACAGACATAGGCGAAACAGCTTGCGCGCCTATTGGCTGCTCTGCGGCAACTGCAGCAGCCTATTAGAGCGAGGCCTGACGCGACGCCAGATCCAATGGGGGCATTTCGCGCCCTTTGCGTCGCTTCGCGCCCTTTTCGTAGCTTCCCGCCTAAAAGGGCGTGGTCTAGACCTATAAATATCGCTCATAGGCAGCTATTATCTGGTTTTTCATCATCAAAGCAACCAGAGCGTGCGCATGCACGGCAAGATACGCAGTACTCGTTCCCTCTCTAGAGAGAACCGAGGTTACGTTAGTAACCGAGTACGTTCTCTTACGAGAGGGAACGAGTACTGCGTAAGAAGTATCTTACGCTAGGGGACCCAGTGTAAAACGCCGTGCATGCTGAGATCTGACACCAAAGACCCAAGGGCGAAAGCCCGGGGTTCATACAGTTCATAATCACCTATAGAACTCACAGGGAGTCCGGGGAAGAGGGAGGGGCAACGCCGCACTCTTCCACATAGTGCAGCGTCACTCAGACGCTAAGTAAACGTACATACAGGGCGGGGTTACGGCCTGAGCTGACGTAAGAATAAGGGTCTTCACACAGTTTGCTCAGACACATCTTGTGCTATCACTTTCACTGTCGACCCTAGAGCTGTGCTCAGTAGACGCAGCATTCCGAGCTGATAACATCAGGTCAGACAACACTGAACATCTAGACTGACAGCAATCTGGCCTGTAAGGCGGGAACCTCCAGGTTGTAAAACCTTATAAATGTAGACGGAGAGGCCCAGCCCGCCGCCGTACAAATATCTTGCAAGGCAATCCCACTCGACCACGCCCACGATGAGGCCACGCCCCTCGTGGAATGTGCTCTGACACCTAGCGGGCACTGCATGCCCTTGGAAGCATATGCCAACGCAATAGCATCAACTATCCATCTGGATAAGCTCTGTTTCGACGCGGCCAGTCCCTTGGGACGCCCGTAAAACGAAACAAAAAGCTGCTCTGTCTGTCTAAAAGCAGACGAGCGAGACACGTAAGCTCGTAATGCCCTGACTGGGCATAGGAGGCTCGCGTCCGTTTCCTCATCATTGACCGGTAGGGCTGACAGCGCGATGACCTGTGCCCTAAACGGTGTGTTGAGTGATTTTGGAACGTAACCATGTTTGTGTTTGAGTATGACTTTAGAGTCATTAGGTCCAAATTCCATGCACGTCGCGCTCACAGAGAGTGCGTGCAAATCCCCTATGCGCTTCACTGAAGCGAGAGCCAGCAGAAACACGGTCTTAAGAGACAGGTATTTCAAATCAATCGTCTGCAGAGGCTCGAATGGTCCACCTTTCATGGCCTCTAGTACCACAGAAAGGTCCCATACGGGGACTGTGGGAGGTCTGGGGGGATTTAGTCTTCTAGCTCCCTTCAGGAAGCGAATAACTAAATCGTTCCTTCCTATTGACTGACCTAGCGTTGTGCTCGAGAACGCTGTTATGGCCGCCACATAGACTTTGAGCGTGGACGGGGTTCTGCCCTTGTCCAGCAGCTCTTGTAGAAAGGAAAGCACCTCCATCACACCACAGTTAGTGGGTGACGAGCCGCGAGCTGCGCACCAGCCCGAAAACACTGACCATTTTGAGGAATAGAGCCGTCTCATAGAAGGGGCTCTAGCCTGCGTGATCGTGTTTAATACTCCTTTAGGGAGTTCATCATATATTCGCTGGTGGCCCAGACATGAAGGGACCACAGCTCTGGGTGAGGATGCCAAATCGAGCCGCTGGCCTGAGAGAGAAGGACTCTCCTCACTGGTATCGGCCACGGGACAGTGCTCGTCAGCTGCATCAGCGCTGGGAACCAGGGCTGGTTTTCCCAAAACGGCGTTATCAGCAGTATTGAACATCCTTTTTCCCTGACCCTCTCTATCACCTGAGGTAGGAGAGAGACGGGGGGAAAAGCATAGAGATGACGGCGGGGCCATTCGTGGGCCAGCGCGTCTCTGCTTTTTGAGTAAAATTCCAGACAGTGAGCGTTGTTCGGAGACGCAAACAGGTCTACTTCCGCTCTGCCGAATTTCTTCCACAGTAGTTGTACTGTCTGTGGGTGTAGAGACCATTCGCCTGCTGGAACATTGTTCCTGGACAGTCTGTCTGGCCCTATGTTTAGAAGCCCCGGCACATGCGCTGCTTTCAGCGAGCGCAGGTTGCGCTGAGCCCATACCAGGAGGCGTTCTGCAAGTCTGTATAGGTTTTTGGACCTGAGACCGCCCTGGCGATTTATATAGGAAACCACTGACATGTTGTCCGAGCGGACTAATACATGGTTTCCTTTTATTTGGGGACAGAAGCGCATCAGCGCGTTCTGTACTGCCAACATTTCGAGGCAGTTGATATGCAGGAGCTTTTCCCGTTCTGACCACTGGCCAAAAGACGGTCTGCCCTCGAGCAGAGCCCCCCATCCCGAGGTGGACGCGTCCGTAGACACCACTTTTATTCTCGAGGAAGTCCCCAGGCTTACACCTAACTGGTACCAGTCGATTGCTCTCCACGGATTCAGGGCTGTGACACATTACTGATTGACCGTGATACGAAGCCGACCGGGCGCCCACGCTTGACGCGGGACGCGCGCTTTCAGCCAGAACTGCAGTGGGCGCATACATAGCAGACCCAGCTGCAGAACTGATGACGTTGAGGCCATGAGACCCAGCATTTTCTGAAATTTTTTGAGCGGGACAGACGCGCCGCAGCGGAACGAGCCCGCTGTGCGCTGAATGTCTGCTGCGCGCTGTGGTGACAGCCGCGCTATCATTGACAGCGAGTCCAATTCTGTGCCCAGGAAGGAAGTTTTCTGACTGGGGGACAGTGAGCTCTTCGCCCAATTGACTCTGAGACCCAAATTCTCGAGGTGATCGAGTAACATGGTCGTATGCTGTACAAGCACTGAGCGAGACTGCGCTAGAATCAGCCAATCGTCCAAATAGTTCAGTATGCGCACGCCTTTCAGTCTGAGAGGAACGAGCGCTGAGTCCATGCACTTCGTAATGTACGGGGTGCCTGGGACAAACCGAACGGCAGGACTGTGTACTGATATGCCTGGTCCTCGAAGGCGAGTCTCAAAAATCGCCTGTGACGTGACGCTATCTGTATTTGAAAATACGCGTCTTTCAGATCCACTGACACGAACCAGTCTCCTTGGCGAACTTGCGCGAGGATTTTTCTGGTCGTGAGCATCCTGAACCGACGCTTCACCAACGCTTTGTTCAGTTGCCTTAGATCTAATATGGGTCTGTGACCCCCGTCTTTATTCGGTACCAGGAAATATCTGCTGTACAGCCCCCCTTCGCTTTGAGCTTGAGAAAGGGGCTCTCTGACCCCTTTGCTCAATAGTTTCGCCACTTCGGCTCGAAGCAGGTGTGCTGCTTCTGTCTGCATTGTGGTCTCGACGCGCGCTGTATAGCGGCGCGGGCGTCGGTGAAACTGTAGCGAATAGCCTCCTTTTATAATGTCCAGCACCCATTTCGAGACCCCTGGAAGCTTTTCCAATGCGTTTGCATGAATAGCTAGAGGCTGAATACGAAGCGCGCTCCGTTCTTTCATTAACGGAGTGGTTTCGGTATGCTGTGGCACCAGAGACGTGCTCGTGACATTCGGGGCGTGGGGCACGCTGATAGCGGGAACTATTATGTCTGTGTGTGTATGTGGTTGTGTGGCAACAGGCACATTTAACACACTGCAAACACCGTTCGCCTGCATACACGTTAGTTTCGTTTGTACAGAAACCTTTTGACGTGCATAATGTGATGTCTGTGGGCACTGTTAAGTGGACACGTTTACCACATGTGAAGCGCAATCGATCTGAGCCGATTTTATGTTCGCAGGGTCTGTATGACAGGTTGTGCTTGTGTGTAGAAATGAGCACTGGAGGAGTGGGCATTTTTGACTACACGTGAAACACCATCGGCCGTGGCCGGGACTCCAGAAAATACACTCTATTGGGGGTTTATCTGGGTAGCCGTGAAAACAGCCTTTGTGTGCAGGCAAGCGGGCGACAGAACCGGCTTGTTGGCTGCAGCAAACACTGGAACAGTCACATTTAACACACTCCAAACATCGTTCGCTTGCATGGAGCGAATGCACGCTGATTTCATGCAAAACGTGCTCGTGATATTTGAGGCATGGGGCACGCTGATAGCGGGAACTATTATGTCTGTGTGTGGATGTGGCTGTGGGGCAGCGGGCACATTTAACACACTCCAAACAACGTTCGCCTGCGTAGAGCGAATGCACTTTTGGTTTCGTTTTCACAGAAACCGTTTGACGTGCATAATGTGGTGTCTGTGGCCACTGTGAAGCGGGCATATTTACCACGTGTGAAGCGCAATCGATCTGAGTCGATTTTATGTGCGCTGTGCTTGTGTGTAGAGATGAGCACTGCTAGTGGGCATTCTTACACGTGAAACACCATCGGCCGTGGCCGGTTGTGAAGCGCAATCGATCTGTGTCGATTTTATGTGCGCTGTGCTTGTGTGTAGAGATGAGCACTGCTAGTGGGCATTCTTACACGTGAAACACCATCGGCCGTGGCCGGTTGTGAAGCGCAATCGATCTGTGTCGATTTTATGTGCGCTGTGCTTGTGTGTAACGTTAGAGATGAGCACTGGTTAGTGGGCATTCTTACGACACATGAAACACCATCGGCCGTGGCCGGGACACCAGACAATACACTTTATTGGGGGTTTATCTGTGTAGCCGTGGGAACGACTTTTGTGTGCAGGCAAACGGGCGACGGAGCCGGTTTGTTGGCTGCAGAAAACACTGGAACAGTCACATTTCCTGGAACTGGACGAGCGAATAACTTTGGTGGGGGTCCGGCAACAGCGGGACTCGTACACCGTCGTTTTCCCAGTTGTGCTAGGACGATTTCGGAGGCTCAGGTTTCAACTCAATCCTGGGCCGCGGGCCGCGTCTGGCGGGGCGGCGGCCAGACGAGAAAAACGTCAGAAAGCGTTAACCACGGGTGCCTCTCAGCAACGGTGAGAGACCATGTTACGCAGCGCTGACGCGGCTAGGCGGCGGCGAAAGCGCGGCGAAGCAGGTTTGACGTCTGACGGCAAGCTTTAGAGGGGAGGGCCGACTTAGCACGCCGTCCAGCGGAGGGCAGACATAAGTGGGCTGCTATCGCTTCTTCTGAGCAGCATGCGCGTTCCCGCTTTGGCGGGAAACGGAAATCAGAATCAGAAACCTCTTCCTCCTTCATGGCCCCCCTCGTCAGCGGCGTCGATGGAAGCGGTGGCAGACAGCGGCCGCTTTGCGTCCGGAACAGAGGCTGACGAGGTCGATGAAGCAGGCGGGCGAACCGGCGAGCTTTGTCGGCTGGGGGAAGTGTCCGGGGCCCGCTGGGCACGGCGCTTTTTACGGCGCTACACCGCGGCGGGCGGGGGAGCAGTCTCAGTGAAGAAGGCAAGGCAAGTCCTCAGAGTCACCATTGGCATCTGCACGAGCCGTATGAAGGCATCTTTAAAAAGACGCTTTGCTCTTTTTAGAGAAACAGTGTGTATCGCAGCGGCGACACACACTGTAGATTATAAAGGATATAGGCGCCGGAAAGCGCAGCAGGAAGGCACGGAAGGCGGCGTGGCCAGCAGCTTCGGTGGCTCGTCCCGCTGAGATGCTTGCAGTCAAACGGCGGCTTCTTATCCGGCTCCAGCGATGCGTGTGCTTCGCTTGAAGGATGAAAAATCAGATAATAGCTGCCTATGAGCGATATTTATAGGTCTAGACCACGCCCTTTTAGGCGGGAAGCTACGAAAAGGGCGCGAAGCGACGCAAAGGGCGCGAAATGCCCCCATTGGATCTGGCGTCGCGTCAGGCCTCGCTCTAATAGGCTGCTGCAGTTGCCGCAGAGCAGCCAATAGGCGCGCAAGCTGTTTCGCCTATGTCTGTATGCTGCTGCAACGCGCTTTACATTATTTCAAAATTAAGGATAATTTTTGGCTTCAATATCTCGCAGAAAAGGATTTTCCCCTAGCATAAGATACTTCTTACGCAGTACTCGTTCCCTCTCGTAAGAGAACGCTGCGTGTTTCAAGGCACTTCAGTGGACCTTTAAGGCAATGCTCCATGCGCGAAGGTGTTTTAGCTCCCATACTGTACAATTGTCTCCTACTGGCAACTCAAACCGTAAGTCATGGCTATGTTTATGAAGCCAGGGGAAGACAAGGATTTCGATAAAGGCATATTTACAGGGCTCGCAAAATCGCTAGCCCGACGTCCCGGAGCTATTGGGTTTTCCAGTCGGGCTACCAACATTATTTGACCGGCTGCCCGACGGGCTATCCTGAAGTAGAGGGCTCATGGGGTCCTTAAAACTCCTCAATTTAGTTGTATCAAATTTAAGGCCATAAAAAGTGGTAAATATTTTAAATAGTAAAAGAAGAGGATTAATTATTTTAAGAGGTCTTACAGTTGGGGACGGAAAGACGAGAATCGCGATAGAGCTGGATTAAACTTTAAGAGGCAATGATTTCATTAAATAAATATGCTCACTGCACGTTTCAAAGTCAAAACGCGGCACTGTTGTCTTTATATGAATGTATCTGAAGGGAACCGACTGTCCTCAGAAACGTGTCGTTGGCATTTTCATTTCATGACTGATAAAACAGCGTTTATGCTGCTTTGCTTTCAGCCATTCTTAGGGAAACCGTAATATTTCTGCGCTCCTAAAGTGCCCCCTCGTGGCATAGAATTAATTTGCACGTCCAAATTTTTAGCTGTTTTTGGTCAGATTATTGCAAATCTCGACCAATGTTTTTTATGCAAACACAGAGTTGTAAATGTGAAAGAAGTTAATGTGCTTTCTAAAAATCTAAACAATTAGGACATTGTTTTAAATAAGTGTTATGCATTATATACTTGATTTATTCATTTTAATGGGATAAAGGCTGAAATGCCAATCTATAAGCTTTTTTTGTGAAAAACCTTTATCTGACTGAACTGAACCAACAAGTTATGTGTTAAAAGTGCGTCGCATACATAGTACCTCCACCCCACTCACCTCGGGGGCAAGGGAAAAAAAAGTTCAGGCTCAGGAATTTTTTCCACTATCAGGCCTGCAGATCTCTGTGTGGAGCACAGGCTGCTGTCAGACTCCTTGTGCAAACAAAAATCTCACTGGACTATTACAATTAATGGCAAAATGAATGTTTGGAAATGTAAACAGATGTTTTATACTGACACACTACAACAAAAGATAGAAATAACTGACTTAAAACAATTTTTAGCTGGTGATAATACTACTGTTTTAATCGTTTTGGCCTGTATACATTGTATACAATTGCACACAGAGACCTACATTGTCTACTGTCACATAGCAAACATTTTGCTTCTGGTCAAAAACTGAAGGATTGATTATGTGGTAACTCTTCTCCTTTTCTGCAAGGCTTTTGGCTCGCAACGGGTGTGTTTGTGAAGGAGAGAGCAGAGGGGTCAACCTGCCCTTTGCTCAGCTGTTGTTCCCTAGAGTGTCTGCCCATCCCTTGCACACTGCCTTCCAGGCCTCCCAGCTCCATGAGATGAAGAAACGGCGCGCCAAAGAGTATCAGAGCTTCCAAATGAGGTGCATTTAATCATTTTATGCCAGTGTTCAGTTGTTTGGTTTATAAATCCATATAAAAGTTACCAAATAAATTCTGTATATGTTTTTTTTATGGCTTTAGCTTAAGTTAACGATAGTAACCCTGGTGTGTATAGGTCGCAGACCCCTGCTGATCTGCTGATTGTAGCTGAAGCTAACAACCCTCTGCAGTACCCAACACAGGGTGTGGAGGTTCGGCCACTTAAAACTATCCTTATACCAGGTATTACACTTTTTGTCCCTAGTAAGATTAAAGTATTTCCATGTGACTGAAGAAGACTGTGATGAGACTAAGCATTATAATAATAAATCTTTAATCCAATCTAATGAATATTAAAGCCAATATGAGATGCTCCACTTTTTTTGCAACCCAGGCTAATTGAAAATGTTTTACGTTTCTACAAAACCCGAAATGAGTTGCTCCAGGTCCATTTCACTACTTTTTCCACAAGACGCACTATAAGCTCTGTCAGTTTTCTCAATTGCAGATGCAGGTTTATTCAACAGTTTATTGTTTATAAATCATACACTATGGTAGAAGTGTTTACATAATAATAACATAGTATTGTGCAAGGAACTGCACAAAATTAAGTCTTTATCCATTAATAGTCTTTTTATTTGAGTGAAAAATAAGTTGTTGGTGTTTTACTGCCACTAGTGTTCATTTCTCCTGGAAACTGCAGTGAAATATGTGTATGTTTTGCAGAAATGTAGCCACAGTAATGTACTTTCAATGAGCCTGGATTGCTTTTTTCAGGTTGCAGTGATACAGTCAAACCAAAATTTATTCAGACACCATTTCTCTCATTATCAGTTTATTCGCTATAGTTTAAAAAATGGTAACAAAATATGACAGGGCCTCAAGAGTTAAACTGTGTCACAACAAATTAATCTTGATAATGGCTAGGGGTCGACCGATACGTGTTTTTCAGGGCCGATGCCGATACCGATTATTACAGATCAAATGCACCGATAAACAATATTTTGAACCAATATGTGTCTAGTGTAAAAATGAAAATTGGTAAGATGAGACCACAGGTTTGAAGTATTGGCACTTTTTGCCATTGTACCACCCATACTGACAACATCTCCACATGTTTTGCACACTGCCTTCCCTGGTGTTTGTTGAGTGTAGTACTCCCACACTGCACTTCGTGTCTTCTTCCGTGCATCCATCTACAATAAGGGTAATATAAAGAGATAGTTAAAAGTGGGGCCACTGTATGCTTCCTTATTAAGCCTATGCATACTGTATTAAAGCTAAACAGCTTGGGGAAATATAACTATTTGGCTTCAAATTATTTACATGTTAGAAATGTTCATGTAATAGCATAAGCTATAATAATTTCTCATTAATTATTTTCTGATGGCTAAATCCAATGAGGTGACTATCCAATTCATCATCTAATGCACATCAATTGATTAGCTTAAAAACGCACAATGTGTAATATAAGTGTTAATAATTTAATTCTTCATTTTAGAAGATGTTAAGAAGACCTTTTCATGAAACTATAACATTAATAGCCTATTATAGGCACACTCCATAGCCTAAATGTCTCATTTTTTCGTTATCCTAACCTAGGCCTATGTGACACTACACATTTCCATTAGTTTTAACTTACAGTACAGTGCAAATGAAGGTATAAAAACATTAATTTATCTTTTAATCAATTAAGTTATTTTTTTACAAATGTGTTTACTAATTAAAAGAACATGGAAAACATACGATCAGAATGCGTCCCTGACTGCCTCTTCTATTCTATGCGCCTTATAATGCGGTGCGCCTTATATATGAAAACAGTTTTAAAATAGGCCATTCATTGAAGATGCGCCTTATAATCCGGTGCGCCTTATAGTGCGGACAATACGGTATGCTCGCAGCTCCAGCAAGCGTTCTGTCTGTGGCTGCGTTCGAAACCGCATACTCAATGAGTAGGTACTTCATTTCAATAGGCTATATGTCGAACGTCACCTGACCAACCCCGGAAAACAGGTCTTATTGCTTCCGCTTGTCGGAGAACGTGTTAATAGCCGTAATAAATAATGGCGATATCGACGGACTTTTAAGGTAATCAGTTAAACAAGCCAGCTGTTTTTATTGTGGACGTTTCATTCGATATTTATATATAAATGTTAGTGAAAAGAATAAAAATTAAAAACTTTTATATATCAATCCACATATGTGATGGACATTGGTTATGATCATGTTTAGTGTCTACTTTGAAGGAATCTTGAGTAAATCATGTTCATATTTAAAGAGGCATATGCAAAACGCGTGAACCGGAAGCAACGAGACCTGTTTAGCAGAAAACGGAAGCCTGTTGCGCATAACCCCTATAAGTACTTACTTAACGAGCGCTAAAAGAGTACCTACTCAACAGCCAAATCTCGTTGAGTATGAATGCGTTCCGCCATGTTGACGTTATCATGTGACCTATGACGTTATAACAAGCGCAACAACTGATACGCGCGACCCGAGCGACGGATTTAATTCAACTATCTGTAAATATTTTAATGTTGATGAAATTTGGATTGGTTTAAGTTTTTATATTTTTAACAATGCTAAAATGATCTAGTTTAATCCCTAAAAATATAAATTTTTTATTACGAAAACCCCAAATTGTTGTCTTGAATATGTTAATGTGCAAAATTGTTTAAACCGCATGCAAAACTTAAATATTCGTTTCTTTTTCTTGCTGAATTTCTCTCTAGTTTCATCCCTGAAACTTATAAATCACAAAAACAACAAATTAATTTTTTGAATTCATTATGATTTTATGAATATTATGCTTATTCAAAGATATTTAATCCTTTTTTCTGTATATAATCTTGTACTATGATATGCAAACCCATTATAGTTATGTTTTCAGTCATGATTGTTCTTTGTTAAAGATACTTCAGTCTTTCACTGAGCTTGTATGCCATTAAAAATGCAGTAATATTAATACAAAAATTAGAACAATAGTTGAATAAACACCTCATGGCATCAGTAACACAACCTTACCTAGTACGTTTTCCTCCATGATTGCAATATCTGCACAAAGGAGATGTCGATCAGCTGCTCAAAGATCTTTCTTTGGAGAAGACAGTTGATTTGACACTCAAAAATGTAAGTATTACTACTTAAACATTAAGATTACCCCAGAATGCATTGCTAGCCCGCTCCAACACTTACCAACAATAATGATAAATGCTGACTAATAATTAATTGTATTTTTTTGGTAAAACAAGCATGTTTTTTTTCCAATTAAGTAATGAATGAATGCATAATTTAATGAAACTGTTTTTTGAAAACTGAAACTGCATACATTTTATTTACTGACAACAACAGGAAACATGAATAAATTAGTTAAATAATAAATAAAAGTAACCATGCACATAAATAAAGACACATAGAACAAAGCTTTATTCAAACATATTGGTCTTTTAGTCTGAAGAGGCCACAGCAACATCTGGTCCAGATGAGGCAAAGGGCAGGTGGAGTGATGGAGGGTCTCATCCATGGCACTAGACCATTTCCAGGATGCTTCTGTGGATTTCTCCTTTCTCACTGCACACACCAGTCTGCAGACATTTCAGATCATACAAAGATGCACAAATATAATACAAAAGCTGTCATTTTAACAGCACATAGTCATTTGATCTCTGTATTAGAAGTAACATGATCTTACTTTATATTTACTTTTTCCCCACAAGTCAATCTACATAATAAGCTCATATAACGTCCATCACTCACTCAGATGTCCGTTTCGTGTTGTGATGTGCTCTAGAACATTTTCCTGTCATTTGTTAAATAGACATTTAGTAATCATCTTTAAAATGTATATGGTTTATGTAAATATGCTTTTGAAGACGTACGTGTATTTCCTGGAGCTCAATGTTCGCTATATGTCATAAAATGTGTTTTAGAGCAAAATCACAAATATACTATAACATTACTGTATAACATCTTGACACCTTATGCAAATCAACAGTTTACGATACAGTAGCGCAACAAATACGATTTTAAGACAGGGAACCGTGTTTTGGGTTGTAATACTCACATCTGTAAACACCCTCGTTGCGGTTCCCAATCATGTTCGATGAAGACGTTTTGGCCTCCTGTGGCCTCCTGGGATTGAAAAGTGTGCATCAGATGAACACTTCAGAATCTGGGCTGAAGCAGTAGGACATCCAGGGATTTCTCGCCTACTCTTTTATGAATACTGAGGTTTCGAACGTACTTCTTTCTTCACATACTCTTTTTCCCTACTATATAGTAGGTAAGTAGGCACATTTGGACGCAAATTAAGTATACGTTCGTTCGGATCTCGCGGGAATTAGTGCATTCGCCTACTATTCTCGCCTACTCTTTTATGAATACTGAAAATTCAAACATACTTATTCACTCGCCTACTGCTTTTTGCCTACTATATAGTATGGAAGTATGCGTTGGAGCCAAAGATTTCAAAATTAAATTATTTTTATCGGCAAATCGGTTTTGAAAATAACCGATTCCGATAATCGTAAAAATGCTTAATATTGGTGCCAATAATTGGTCGGGCCGATAATCGGTCAACCCCTAATAATGGCAGACAACTTTGATAGAAAGGTATGTAACAAAACATGGTCAGGTCAAAGTGTCAAATCAAATTTTTGGTCCCAATTTTTTATCGGTTTTACTGGTAGTCCACTGTATGAAGAATGTTTTGGTATAACACATCGAGGTTTACTTTATTTTGCTATCCTCATTTACATAAATGAACTATAGTGTCCTGCATGCACTAGTAAATAAAAATATTTATATCTGTTAATTATTTATTATATCTGGTGTCTGAGTAATTTTTGGTTTGACTGTATATGCAGTGATAGTGTGATATATATGTGTGCAAATATGTTTGTACAGAATAATAATGTGAAGCTCATGACTCATGATCTGAGAGCACATTATCAAATTACTGAATGGACTGTGACTGTAATAGAAGGTAGTTGAGTGCATTTTCATTTAATTATAGAGGGTGGACAGTAACAATACATGCAGGGCCGGAATTATGCATAGCCGATTTAAGCATGTGTCTATCAAAAGAACCAAAACTCTTGCTGTTAGTAGTAGACGCAGCTGCTAAACACTTAAAAGATGCACAGAGTCAGGTAATTCATACACACTTTGAATAACTGCATGAATCTATTTGCATATCAGCTCAAGCCTCTGTTTTTAGCTCTAAAATGATGTTTTATAATAAGCAACGGGAGGCTTAGGATTAGATTAGCTTTACACACAGGAGCTTATTAAAGGTTTAGGCAATGTTTTACTCACACTCAAGGTATCCTAGGTATATGTGACTTTCTTCTTTCAGTCGAATCCAATCGGAGTTATATTAAAAAAATTGTCCTGGCTCTTCCAAGCTTTGTAATGGCAGTGAGCAGGTGTTTCTGTTCAGCAGTCCAAAAGAAGTTTAATAAAGTGAATCCATCCATAATAAAAAGTGCTCCACACGGAGAAAGAAATTTAAAACGTAATAATCACTTTTCTCAAGTTTGCGCTAACTGTACATAGAGACTGGGTGGATGATGTAGGACGTATGCTTTGCGCATGCACCTCCAAGAAGTGACGAACGAGGAGGCAGAGAGGAGAGAGCAAAACAAAACACAGATTTGGAAGTACAAAAGGAGGATTTGTAAAGAAAAATGTCGGCGATATCGCCAAGCCAAAAGGGCAAGAGGAGACTCTTTTTTATTTGCTAAAGTAACCAAACTTTGCTTCATTTGCTCCTGTAAACAAACATTGTTTTTTGCGAGATCAGGGGTGTATGCGCAACACATACGTCCTATGTCAAGCTAGAGAAAAGTGATTATTACGTTTTAAATATGGACTTTTTTTTTTTTTTTTACAAAAACACATCAATTTGCTACAGGAGGCCTTTATTCACCCCCCGGAGCTGTGTTAAGCACTTTTTATTATGGATGGATGCGCTTTATTGGACTTCTTCTGGATTGTTAAACAGAAACACCCACCCACTGCTATTATAAAGCTTGGAAGAGCTAAGACCATTTTTAATATAACTTAGAATGGATTCGACTGAAAGAAAAAAGTCATATACGCCTAGGATGCCTTGAGGGTGAGTAAATCATGGGCTAATTTTTATTTTTGGCTGAATTAAACCTGACAAATGTCTTGAAATAAAACATGATAAATGTCTTGAGGTGTGGTATAGTATGAGCTGAATAATTGACTCTGGGCCGTTGAATTATTACAAAAATAATGCATAATGGTAATGCAGCGACAATGCTTGAGTCAGTTATTCGTAACTAAATTAAACAGACTTTCTCTGTTCACAAATGAGCAAAGAACTACATTGGATGTTCAGTAACTGAACGCAATCACAACGATTTAGTACTTTGTACTTTTTGTGACACTGCACTGGTTTCCATGGATTAGTATTTATTATGTTTATCGTTTTAGGGTGGTAATATTATATATTAATAGGAAAAGGGGGGAAGGGCAACATTTGTTTTGCCTATGTCACAATAAAAGTTAAATCTGGCCCTGAATACATGGCTGTAATGTGTTTCAGGTTTGGCCTTAAAAGAGCTGCCCCGAGATGTATATACTGTAAGTGATATTATGAATAATTTATGTCTATTTCCTGTGCTTTTGTGTTGTGGATGCTTCCTGAACACTATGTGTTTATTCTTTCTTTGTAGCTGAACTTTTCAGCATCTCTGGGCACATTTAATGTGGCAGCAGAGGTGGAGGGGGTAAAGGTCAGGGGTGATGGCGAGATGCACATGACCCTGAGCAGCAGCCTTTTGTCCAGTCTGAATCGACAGCTTCAGTTCATCACATATACTAACACGCTGTTTCATCCCAGCACAGCTGATACAGGTATGCAGCTTCTAAGTGAAAAAAAAAAACTTATCCCAGATGTACATGTAAACTCAGGACTGGATAATCTTTATTTTGATATGTAGTTTTTATGTGCTTGTGATTCAGTGCAGTTAGACACAGAAGGACATCAAGCTCTGTTTACCATCAAGATTCGTCATGGAGTAACTCCCAAACTCTACAACACAGGCTCTGATGCAGATAAAGGTAAATACGTCAGTGTTATTATTGTTAAAGGGATAGTTCGCCCAAAAATGAGAATTCTGTCATGAATTTCTCACCCTCATGTTGTTCCAAACCCGTAAGACCTTCGTTCATTTTTGGAACACAAATTAAGATATTTTTGATGAAATCTTAGAGCTTTCTGACTCTGCATAAAGAGTAGTAAGTACATTGTTAAAATAGTCCATGTTGAAAATAACCAGTGACTGACACAGATAAGATTTGTTTAATAAAGTCATTATTTTTGTTTGTATTTTCGTAGCTTCATAACACTACAGTTATGTCACATTGACTATTTTATCAATGATCAGATTGCATAAAGTGGTTCCGGTGGACTCAACACTCACTTTCAATCAAGCTATTGTATTCTGCTATAATTTAATGTATTCCATTTACATTTGCCTTTCTGTTTGGTTAATTTCAGAGTATAACATCAGTGCCCTCGTGACCATCGCAACCAAAACCTTCCTGCGCTATGACAAGCTCCAGGATTTAATTGACAGCATACGACAGTACTATCCAACAGTTACAATAGTGATAGCTGACGACAGTGAGCACCCGAAAACAGTATCGGGCCCTAATATCGAACATTATATCATGCCCTTCGGAAAGGTAGGTCACTTCAATGAGTTCATGACTCATTTCTGTCAGTGCAGTACGATGGGATCTGAATGCATATGTCTGTGTCTCAGGGCTGGTTTGCTGGTCGTAATCTGGCCGTGTCACAGGTCACCACTAAATATGTGCTATGGGTGGATGATGACTTTATCTTTACTGCCAACACAAAGCTGGAGAAGCTGGTGGATGTGCTGGAGAAAACCACACTTGACCTGGTGAGAAAATAAACGTGGCATGACATATACAGTATATGAGAATTGTCATTAATGCAAGAGTTTGCATTCATCTTAAAGGATTAGTTCACCTCCAGAATAAAAAATTCCTGGACATTTATTCACCCCTGTGTTATCCAAGATGTTGATGTTTTTTTTTTTTCTTCAGTTGAAAAAAGAAAGTAAAGTTTTTGAGGAAAACATTCTAGGATTTTTCTCCATATAGTGGACTTTCAACAGGTTGAAGGTCCAAATTGCAGTTTCAATGCAGCTTCAAAATGCTCTACATTATCCCAGCCCATCAAATAAAGACAAAACAACCAATACACTTACAATTTAAATATGTTGAGTGGATCAGGTGCACATCACAAGCTTATAACCCCCTTGAGGACTTTTTCCATAGCACAGGAAGCAAGGCGTTTCTTCAGGTCCCTCTTGTGGTGAGGAACTTACACCTTTGGAGGTGTCACAGTCCCCAGTTAAACCTTTAATCAAGGAGGCACCTTCCCACCTCACAATATCTACAGCAACAGGCTCAGTCTCTGTTAATTAAAAAATCTCAAGTGGTGAGACAGATGTAACTGTCTGGGTGTCTGCCCCTTTAAGGCTCGGGGGTTTTCGGGGAATTTCCCTTGCACGGCGCTCAAGTGTATATGCGTGAGGAATCCTCCTCCTAATCATTCTTTTGTTGTTTCTTCCTTTTTAATAACAACCCTTTTTGTTAATGGTAACCGGCTTCGTGTGGTTTTTAATGCACAGTAGGTTACACACTACCAGTCAAAAGTTTTAATGTTTTTAAAGAATTCTCTTCTGCTCACCAAGCCTGCATTTATTTGATCCAAAGTACAGCAAAAACAGTAATATTGTGAAATATTTTTACTATTTAAAATAACTGCTTACTTTTAGAATATATTTTAAAATAATTTATTTAAAGTAATTTATTCCTGTGATCAAAGCTCAATTTTTTAGCAACATTACTCCAATCTTCAGTGTCACATGATCCTTGAAATTATTTTAATAAGCTGATTTGCTCAGGAAATATTTATTATTATTATCATCAATATTTGAAACAGTTGAGTACATTTTTTCAGGATTCTTTAATGAATAAAAAAGATCCAACGATCAGCATTTATCTGAAACAAAAATCTTTTGTAACATAGACACTATACCAGGGTTCCTCAAATCTTACCCTGGAGGTCCAATGCGCTGCAGAGTTTAGCTCTAACCCTAATCAAACACACCTGAGAATGCTAATCAAGGTCTTCAGGATCATTAGAGAATCACAGGTAGGTGAGTTTGATCAGGGTTGGAGCTAAACTCTGCAGCGCATTGGACCTCCAGGGTAAGATTTAAGGAACCCTGTACTATACCATTCAAAAGCTTGGAGGAAAGAAATGTAAAAAATCAATACTTTTATTTAGCAAGGATGCTTTTAATCGATTAAAAGTGATGACAAAGACAATTATAATGTTACAAAGATTTCTATTTGAGATAAATGCTGTTCTTCTGAACTTTCTATTCATCAAAGAAATCTGAAAAAAATTCTACTCAGCTGTTTTTAACATAATAATAATAGACGCTTTTTGAGCAGCAAATCAGAATATTTGAATGATTACTGAAGGATCATGTGACTGGAGTAATGATGCTAAAAATTCAGCTTTGAAATCATAGGAATAAATGACATTTTAAAATATATTCAAATAGAAAACATGTAGAATAGAAAATGTAGACTTGGTGAGCAGAAGAGACTTTTTAAAAAAAAAAAAAACTTAAAAATCTTTAAAAAAAAAAACTTTTGACTGGTAGTGTATTTCCATACATCCTTTATATTTCCAGTGGTACCAAAATATAATTTCACATCTATGTCACATAAATGATACTGCATCATATAATAAAATATCAAAGTAAGAGGCACATAAAAAGAAACAGCACAAAGATTATTTAAAAATATATTTGGACGCTTCCTGGTTAACCTGGTTATTTCTCTAAGACACCTGTGTGAATTTAAGGGGAACTGAATCATTTGTTGGTTGTTGAGTTTATATACCGCTCAAAACCCTCAAAAACAACCACAATACATTTGAACAACCCAGCAAGCTTATTTCAAAGAAATCAGCCTCACCTGCAATTTATGTTGGGTGTTTGGTTGATCTGGGAATCTTCCAGGCGGTGTCCTCGTCTGCTCAGTCAGATCCAGACCACTCTGAACTCGATGATGATGTTACAGGGTTCCAGGTTCAGATAATAGGTTATTAAAATAATTACTCAGAGTCATGCTTAAAAATAAGTATTCGAATCACCATCTGAGATGGTTTCGATTTATTAAAACAAAAAACTCATAAGCAATACATAAAATAACAGCGAGGTAGTCTTCACCCGAGGAATGGCCAAGATTTACATTTTTCCAAATCCATTTATAGTCTCCAAACCAATGTGCCCCCCTCCTTGCACTCACAAGTTTTCAGACATGTCCTCTCTAAAGATAAGCACACACACATTTTAGCTTCCTATACTAGCAGGGGCCTCTTGTTACCATAACAACATTGACTCAGGAAATATCTATGCTGCTTTAGCATCAGTCCTTTAACAGCCAACCGAACTAGCTCTCTTCATTTCTATTGTTACACACTTTAAAACATAAAATAACAAATGCAGGTAAAACAGAATCATTCCACCTTAGAAGTTCCATTCTGTAAACTGGTTACAAAATGCATCTCCTGTTGGGAAGTACAATGAACTCTTCACCTTTTTGAAACACGATAAACTGCACGTACACTTATTATCCTTACATCTCATGACACGTCCTAAGAGGAACTTATATCTCCTCTCTTTGATAACATCTTTAACAAGTCAAAATTTATCTTGTGCAAAAGAAGAAGTTTGCAATCTCAATGTTTCCAAATCAGTTACTAAAGAGCTTAGCTCAGAGCAAAAATTATTTAATGTAATCAATTCTTTCAGCAGCCTCATCATTCTCCTTGCCATTTCTTCTTGTTTTCTAATTAACCTTATTATTTCCCTTAGCTTAAATAGTGTTGTTTGATGTTCCATCATTCGTTGCACCGCGATGTCCGTCTGTGGCGACGATCCTTTTTCTTTTTCTTTTTGATTTGTTTGTCGTGGTCCTTCTGAAGTCCTTGGATAAGCAAATCGTCAAAATCAATTTTCAATGTACCTGAATCATTATAGTTGCCTAGGAAGATTTGTTCAGGAGATTTCTCATATTCAAGTTTTAAAACTCCACTGGGGCCCATTTCATATCTAACTCTTAGGGCTCCAGTGGGATTCATTACATGGTTAAAAATAATTGAAAAGGTTAGTTCTATGGCTGGGCGATAAACAGTATCATATCAAGATTACAATAAAATATATATTGGTAATGATGATGAACTCTAGACAGTTTTACTTGATATGGATTAATCTAAGTATTAGCAACTGATGTCTCAATATATGAGGACATCAACACATGAACTTCATCTCAAGAACTGCTCTGAGAGTCACTTCACAAGCTTTTTACTGTTTCTTTTGAGAAAAACTACCATCAAATACACACTGAAACGCAATGATCTTCACAACAACCCACCAAAAATAAAAGTTGTATAATAAAATAATTATTTTCATTGGATTAAAAAAATATTAAATTGTTTTATTAATTCATTTCATTAGACAAAACACATAATTTGGAGAAAAAATTAACAGATTTCATGGGGCCCTAAATTAAAGGTAGCAACATTAATGGTAAATAATTATCATCATGATAAATACCAATATTGTGTATGTGATCATGTTTTTGGCCATATCATCCAGCCTTAGTTAGTTTTGATAATAGTTATCCTCTAGTTCTGTCTAGTATCATTTGTTTGCACATTTAATGCAAAGAAATTCATACATTTGTAAGTGTGATTTAAATGTCCAAAAGTGTTCAAATACTTTTGCCACCAAAAAAACAATAAGTTTAAAAAGAAAGTTAGACACAGAAGGACAAAATATTTTCCTAAAAGAAGCCAAACAACAGGGCACTTGAAGATTTGCTGTCTCTTCATCAAATTAAATGCGGGAGTTTTTATTTTTAGTGTTGGCAAGGCCAACAGCAGTAGGATTAGACATACTCCTCATAACCTCACTGTCTTGCAGAGCTGTTGAACTATTACTAAGTGGAAATTTCCTGAAATGAGTTTATTTAACTGAACATGTCCTCTGATAAGTTCCTCTCTTCCTTTTGTCCCCTCTTTTACCATGTGCAACACATTATTTCTTATGAGAACCAGAACAAATGTTCAACAATGCAAATCTCAGGAAAGCTTAGCATCAGAGCTAAATAGGCGTTGGGAAAATTTCTCTGTCTCTGGCATTGATTGTTGAGGAATTCAAACAGAGGAGACAATTGTCCAAGGTCAAAATGGTCCAAAAATTGAAGATATTTTTAGAACAGCACATTTGTTTGAAATTTGTTAAATTATTTGCACTCTGCTTACAAAGGACTTTTGAATGGTAAAGTTGGAATCTGTTTGAATCACAAAATATGGCTAAGGAAAGAGTACAATGAATACATTTTACATTACATCTTGCTTTAGGCAGCAGCAGATCTAGGGCAGATTATTGCTCTGGAGTGGGTCAGCTATGTGACCTTTCCAGTGAACAAGTCTTCTATGCGCACAGGCAGCTGGAGTCGCGCTTTACAGAAAGAGACAAACACGTCTGCTTTCATAAAGAGAAAGACAAAAATAGATGAAAGGTGTTTTATATTAAAGTGAAGAGATACCCTGTACTAAAGAGTTAATTCCAGTTCAGTTTATCTTTCCTGCATTGTTCATAGTGTTTGGCTGCTGTGTGTGTGTTTAGGTTGGAGGAGCAGTGCGTGAAGCTACAGGCTACACTGCCACCTACAGACAGACGATCTCAATTGAAGCTGGAGAGGAAGACGGGGACTGTCTGCACATGCGGCGAGGCTTCCATCACATCATCCAGGGCTTTCCTCACTGTGTTGTCACTGATGGAGTCATCAATTTCTTTCTTGCCAGGACAGATAAAGTGCAGCAAGTGGGCTTTGACCCCCGGCTAGCCCGTGTTGCGCATTTGGGTGAGTTTTCAATTAAGTCCAAACACAAACGTAGATGATTCTAGTATTGTATTTTGCAGCAAAATTTTACAAAAACAGTTAGGGGGATGCACCAATATTACATTCTGAGGCAAGATACTTATAAGCTGATGATTATTTAGTGTTATGCTGCTAATTATGCTATGGCCAGTATTAAAACTATACTATTTTATTTAATTTTAGGCAAGTATTTTACAGTGTTCATTTTGAAATTTTTATTTTTATAGATTTGTATTTTTGAGATTATATTTAAAATATTATATTTAACAGTGTTACGAAATTATTAGTCTGTTTTAAAAGACACACGACCAGTCAAAAGATTTGTAATGTTTTTTAAGGTCCAAAATACAAAAACAACATTTTTGAAATATTTTTACTATTAAAAATTTCTGTTTGAATATATTTTAAAATGTAATTTATTTCTGTGATCAAAGCTAAATTTTCAGCATCATTACTCCAGGCTTCAGTGTCACATGATTCTTTAGAAATCATTTTAATATGCTGATTTGCTTTTTAAGAAACTTTTTTTTGTTATTGTTGTTTTCAATATTTTAAACAGTTGAGTACATTTTATTCAGGATTCTTTGATGAATAGAAAGATCCAAACACCAGCATTTATCTGAAATAAAAAAGCTTTTGTAACATTATTCACTGAAAAAAATTATCTCCTGTGTTAACACGCTAATTTTGACTGCAGTAATATATATGTACTGTATGTGTGTGTGTGTGTGTGTGTGTATATATATATATATATATATATATATATATATATAGTATCTCACAAGGGACAATACTATAGAAATGAAACTTGGATATATTTTAGAGTAGTCAATGTGCAGCTTGTATAGCAGTATAGATTTATTGTTCCCTGTAAATTACTCAACATACAGCCATTATTGTCAAAATAGCTGGCAACAAAAGTGAGTACACCCTAAGTGATAACAGCAGTATGTTGTTTAACCATGCAAAGCCACATGTCCTATTCATCATGTTTATGTTTTTGTCTGCATGACAGGACCATACAAAGTTGTGTATCTTGTATTAGAGCAGTTAAAATTTGGTGCTTTAAGTACAATGCTCTCATAATGACCACTGGATGTTCAACATGGCTTCTCATGGCAAAGAACTCTCTGAGGATTTGAGAATTAGAATTGTTGCTCCCCACAAAGATGGCCAAGGCTATAAGAGGTTCAGTAACACCCTGAAACCGAGTTACACTACAGTGGTCAGGGTCATTCGAAACATGCCTTGCAAGGGTCGATCAACGAAGTTGAGCACTCTTTCTATGCATCAGGTGCAGAACCTGGCTTCAAAAAACAGATGCATGAGTGCGGCCAGCATTGCTTTAAAGGTTGAAGAAGTAGAAGGTCAGATTGTCAGTGCTCAGACCATACGCCGCACACTGCAACAAGTCGGTTTGCATAGGCGTTGTGCCAGAAGGAAGCCTCATCTGAAGCTGGCTCACAAGAAAGCCTGCAAACAGTTTGCTGAAGACAACCTATCCAAGAGCATGAATTACTGGAACCATGTCCTATGGTCTGATGAGACTATAAGATAAACTTGTTTGGCTCAGATAATGTCCAAAGTGTGGATATATATACACAATATATTGACACTTTGGACAAGTTCATTTAGGATGTACTCACTTTTGTTGCCAGCTATTTTGACAATAATGGCTGTATGTTGAGTAATTTACAGGGAACAATAAATCCATACTGCTATACAAGCTGCACATTGACTACTCTAAAATATATCCAAGTTTAATTTCTATAGCATTGTCCCTTGAGAAGATATACTAAAATGGTTGCTGAAATGTGAGGGGTGTACTTACTTTTGTGACATACTGTATATTTGATTAAAGTGACAGCAGTTGTCATAATAAGAAATTACAACAAACATTTCCTCATTTCCCTATTTTGTTTTCCAGAGTTTTTCATCGATGGGCTTGGCTCCCTGCATGTTGGGTCATGTGATGATGTCATTGTGAACCACGCTACCAAGATCAAGCTGCCGTGGGGCCAGTCGGAAAGCGACAAAACGTACGCGAAGTTCCGTTACCCTCCTGCATCATCCGACGCGACGCACACCAAAAATGGCCTCTTGTACTTCAAAAACCGCTTCCAGTGTCTAACACACAACTGAACACACCCTGACTATGCCTTCTTCCCTTTCTCTCATCCTCCCTCAAACGAACACTCTCTCCCTGAGTAGCTAAAGGGGCCTGTGAAGACACTGGAAGTCTGCTGTGTATGTACTGTATATGGTCCCCAGCGAGTAGGGGGGAGTTCAAATAGGCCTCTTCTTTTGGAAAGGGTCATAATGTGATCAAACATGACTGACGGATGAGATGCGCAGTGATGGCTGACGAAGATTTTTTTGATACCTGAAGATGTCGTATTTTTGTGTCTCCTTTCTTTAGCTTTATTTTTGTTCAGAAGAATTCTTTAGATACAGATCAAACCATTCCGTAAATTATGCACAGCCGTCTTTCTCTCCTCAGCCAATCATGTTTCAGTATCACATTTTAAAGGAAAAGTGAGTCCAAAAATGAATTCTGCCATCATTTACTCACATCAATTATGACAGAATTTTCGTTTTTGTGAACTAGTCCTTTAACAGATGAGAATACAGAAGAAGTTTCTTTTGAAACTGAAGAACGAAGACTGCGGAGGTAAACATTTTAAACCATGACTTTTAGAATTTTTTAATCCAGTTAAAGGGAGACACTTTCTTTGGGACATTCACATGGAGCTCCCTGCCTGGCATTAATCATGTGCGTACTTGTGTATGTGTGTCTGTGTGTGTTTTATTGAGGGTCATCTCTCTGTACGTTTGCACTAAAACAAATGGACTTCTATTGGAGAGACTCGACCCTCAGCATCACTAAAAGAAGGAACAGACTGAACATCATTAGCAAGCTAAAACCACAGACAATCCAACATATCACTTTCATTCTCTCTCTCTCTCCCTCTCACATACACACTCTGACAGATTTCTCAGCGAGAGATGGAGAGGTGATTCATTGTACATCAGTAAAATCTGAATTTAATATTTTTCTGTTTTAAAGAGTGACTGTGCCAAAGGCTTAATCACTGTCCTGGTATGACTTGTTTATTGTTTGTACTTTTTACATTTCCTTTATTCTGGGGTCTTTTTAAGATTGTGTCCTGTTGTACTGAAGCATGCAGCCTTGTTTTAATAGCAGCCAGTTGTTCAGCAGCAATGTCCAATGCTGCCTTTTATAAGTTTAGTTAGCAATCACACATCATAAGCATATAGTCCAAAGGCACTTGTAAAGGCTTTATTTATTTATTTATTTATTTATTTATTTATTTATTTATTTGTTAGTTTGTTTGAGATGGATTTCATCCAAAGCCAGTTTTAGGATGGAAAGGTCCAGTCAGTGGCTTTTGCTATGCAGAATGGCAACTAGCAAGACAACTAACCTTACAAAAATAAATATGTGCAAATAACAAACAATATTATCAAATAAAATAGTTATTCAAATATTAGGCTGTATCTGCAGTATCAGACAAAAATATGGACACACCTACTGATTCTTTATTCATTCTATGTATTTTGCACAGATTATAATAGATTTTAATATGAAAATGTCGAACCTGAAAGAAAGGTAAATTAAATTTTATATTCTAGCTTCGTAAAGTAGTCAAACTCTACCCAGTTATCCATTAAAACCTTTTTTTATTAAGAAATTAGACATTAAAAAAGACACTAACCCTGGTATCACAGACAAGTCTTAAAAGAGAAGTTCACTTCCAGAACAAAAATTTACAGATCATTTACTCACCCCCTTGACATTCAAAATGTTCACGTCTTTCTTTCTTTAGTCGTAAAGAAATTCAGTTTTTTGAGGAAAACATTTCAGGATTTCTCTCCATATAATGGACTTCTATGGTGCCCCTGAGTTTGAGCTTCCAGCAGCCTATCGAGAAGGGTCTTATCTAGTGAAACGATCAATTATTTTCTAAAAAAATTACGATATATATACTTTTTAACCTCAAATGCTCGTATTGTTTAGCTTTGTGTGAACTCTGTGTATTCTGGTCCATGACAGTTAGGGTAGGTTAAAAAACTATCATCTCTTTTTCTTCTCCAACTTCAAAATTGTCGCTGTTTTACTTTTTTTTGCAAAGGTCATTTGATCTTCTTGCATGATCACTTTGTAAACGCTGTTTGGTACTTCTGCAGAAACATAGGACTACTTTGAAGTTGGAGGAGAAAATGAGATGGGAGTTTTTCAACATACCCTAACTGTCTTGAACCGGAATGCACAGAGTTCACACAGAGCTAGACGAGATGGGCATTTGAGGTTAAAAAGTATATAAATTGTCAATATATTTAGAAAATAATTGATCGTTTTGGTAGATAAGACCCTTCTTCTTCGGCTTTAGAGCCTTTGAAGCTGCATTTAAACTGCATTTTGGAAGTTCAAACTCAGGGCACCATAGAAGTCCACTATATGGAGAGAAATCCTGAAACGATTCTTCAAAAAACACATTTTCCTTACAATTGAAGAAAGAAAGACATTAACATCTTGGATGACAAGGGGGTGAGTACATTATCTGTAAATTTTTGTTCTTGAAGTGAACTTCTCATTCAAGCCTAGTCCTACACTAAAATGTATATCTGAGCTGTTTCAACCGAAAGAAACTTGCACTGACTGATCTTAAAATATATCAGTGCTTTTGTTTTGTCTTACGATGCACACACCAGTAATGTTTTTTTTTTCTATGGTACATTGATAAAAAATGTCCTAGTTTTCCCAGTTTAGTCTAAACTCTGTCTCTGAAACCAGGCCTAAGTATGTTTAACAAAAATCAACCTTTAAGATCAAAAGCTCATGAAAAGCTCAGTTTAAATGTGTCCAATCCTTGATTTGCACTCTATATTTGATAGAAATGACGTAGGCCTATACAGCCACCTTCTGTAGAGAAAAAGCATATAAGAAGCTGATGTTATTGCTATATAATCCAATGTATAGCATCCTGGTGCATAATTTTGGTTGTTTAATTGCATATTGTTTTGTGTGTGTCTGTCTGTGTGTGTGTGTGTGTGTGTGTGTGTGTGTGTGTGTGAGAGAGAGATATGTGTTTTTTAAACGACATCAAGTGGGCTTTACATTGTCGCTCATGAACAGCATGAGGCCCTAATGACTGTTTGCTGCATTATCCATTGAACCATGAATTCTTCAAATAATGTTCAACATTATGGCCTTGTCAAAGTGTGTTTAAGTATATAATAGTTTTCCCCTCCCTTTCTGTTACACCCTGTCTATAAACGGTGCCATACAGGAGTTAATAAGTGAGTGACTGTCCAGAAAGCCTTAAAAGAGGTTAAGGAAGTGAAAAAAAATTAGTTGTTCAGTACATAATGGTTGAATATAACAAGCAATGGTGTAAAATGGAATTGAAAACTAACTCTTGTGCACTTGTTTTGTATCTTGAATGCTATGGGATGCCCCTCAAAACAGAAAAAAAAGGTATAAAATCCTTTTAAATTATTCTCTATCGCTCTCTCTACCTGAGCTCGTTTCAGTTCTTAAAAAAAGAAGTGGAGGATGCAGTCCTGCAATACTAAGTATAGAGCTGCTATGATTCTGTTAGGAGAATGCTTCCATTTATCTGCCCTGCATATTCAGGTGTAAGCATGAGCGCAAGGTCAAAAAGGAGCATGTAAAAGCATTGGTGTAAGGCTACTTGACTCTTACGGTTAGTTTCAGATGAGCTTAAGGTAATGGGGGCTTGAACAGATATGGGAAGCTGAATATCTGATTTTCTGGCTGTGAAAAGATTGACTTTTTGATGATACTATTTTCTAAAAAAAACCTCCCTGCTTCCTCCTCACTTCACTGCAATGATTTTGTCTCTTCATCTCTGGGTTTCTCACTGTGTCTGCATGACTCCTTATTTCTGTTGGTGTTTTCTATCTCTACCGGTAGGTAGCTAATTCTGTCCCCCCAAAAAGTGTGGCTGCCTATTGATCATTTTTAAAAGAACATAATGTAGTATGCAAAAGTCCCTTAAATATAAAAGGGGAAAAGAGAAAAAAAGACCAATGTTTTTTTTTTTTCCTTTTTTGTAAATGTAAGAAAAAGCATTTGTTGTCGAATGGAATGAGATAAAGGCTTTGGTGATAACATTTTGTGGCATGTCTAATGTTTTCCTGAAAAACTGTAAATCTGGTATGGTAAGGTTATAGAATATAGAAACAGAGACGTCTGAGTTAACTTGAAAATCTTTTATTGACAGCTGTTAAAATGAGTCACTCATTGAATATACACTGCTAATGAAAACGACTACACTGAAATAAGAAAAAGAAACACATTGGAAAACTTGATATTCTGTCTTTTTACAATAAGGATCAAGTACACATACTTGATATTTACAGTACCTGACATGTCAAATGCCTAAAATCAAGCTTTGTCACATTTCACAATTCACAATTTGAAGGATTAGTTCACTTCCAGAATATGAAAATGCCCTGACTATTTACTCACCCCTTTGTCATCCAAGATGTTCATGTTTTTCTTTTTTCAGTCGCAAAGAAATTAGTTTTTTTGAGATTTTTCTCCATATGTGGCCCTGGACCACAAAACCAGTCTTAAGCAGCATTGGTATAATTGTAGCAATAGACAAAAATAAATTGTATGGGTCCATTTTTTTTTCTTTTAGGCCAAAAATCATTACGACAAGTAAAAATCATGTTCCATGAAGATATTTTCTAACGTAAATATATCAAAAGTTAATTTTTGATTAGTAATATGCATTGCTAAGAACTTCATTTGGACAACTTTAAAGGTGATTTTCTCAATCATCTTAGATGATATAGGGGTTAATAAATTATCAGGATTTTTTTATTCTGGAAGTGAACTAAGCCTTTAAGTACTATAGCCTAGAACTAGTTGTAGCTACAAATATAATCTCCATGATCATATTCAATCTTTCATGAATTATATCCTGTGACACAAAGTTACAGTACAACACCTTTGATTTTTGTTATGGTAGCATAAAATGTAATCTTGTAGATTCAAAATACTTGATTGTTACCATTGTCAAATATTGAAGCTTGTCATAGGTTCACAGTTGGTGTGAATTATCATATTAGGCAAGCAGAAGAATAATTTGGTCATAATGGTTAATTAAATCAATTTAGTCTTCTTTTATCAGATGTAATTAACTCGAAAATGGTGTTCTTTTATCTCCTTATAATGTTCTCCTGAGGGTAACAGACAAGTCATTGTACAAGTTGAGGGCAGAGGAAGATGAGAAAATGCCTTTCCAGGACTGACAGAAAGCTGAAAATGATAGGAATATAGTGAAATTATATGGTCGTTTTTAAATGAAATATCAATACTCTACAAAATATAACCAACCTCTCATGATGAAAACGTACCCCTGGGAACCTTTTTTTAAAATACATACCAATAAGTACATATCACTGCAATTTCCAACTGAAATTAACACTAGACGTGGTAAAACACCGACCACTTGTAATCATTTCCGTACGTTATGATTACATTATGTAGCTCAGCCAACACAGAATTGGACTTAGAATGGGGAATCCTTGGGTACAAATCCCTTGAAAAATCTTGTGATGAAAGAGCTATAGCAGGCACTCTTGCAATTGCGTTTTTTTCATCATATTCTCTTTTGTTCATACTATCGGGTAGGTTTAGGTGTAGTGCAGGTGGTACGTAATTTTAAAACGTCACAAAGCATTAGAGTTATAGCACCACTCAATGGATATTTCAAGTCAAGAACTGCTGTGACACATACAAAACCAGTGTCACATAAAATGTACCATATGTACATTAATCTGTTCTGTGGGGAAAAAACAAACACTCTTTTATGACCCAGTGGACATTTCACATTGAATATGTCACAAAACGTACATGACGGTATGTATCTCGCATAAGGTTCCCAGAGGTACATTTTCGCCATGAGACCAGGGTGAATATAACACCATGGGACCAGATGGAACTCTGGATGTGTTTTTGGGCTTTTAACAAACAAATTATGATAATGCAGCTTCACAATCCAGCGAACACTAACCTTTCAATGAGGCATAGAAGGCTTTGAAGAACTCCAGGAGCGCAGGCAGGGCAGACCCTGGCGATCTGTAGAGGCAGAGCTATAGGGTCTCAGGCCAGAGTTCAGTGAGGGCGAAGTTGTCAAGTTCTTTCCCAGGCTGAGAGATTTAATTTCTTTTCTCTGGAACTCAATAGGAGACTGCAGGGCTATGAGAGAAGATGAAACAGAACAGTGTCCATTAAGAGTCCTGCTCTAAGGCAAGGTCAAAGAAAGGTCATGGAAGGTATGACGATGATACCGTTTAAGAAATTGCGCTGTGTCTCCAACATCTGTATGATGTCATTTGCCCAGGTAATTCTGATTTCTGGAGATGATGCACGGAGAATAAATCGGTGCATGCTTCCATCAATATTTCGAGATGTTAACACCATTCGACATGGGTCGTCTGGACAGCGATCCTCAATGCCCAAACAACTAATCTATGAAAGATACAAATATAGAAATAAACATTTCCCTCATATTTGTTTGGCCTACATTCTCCCACTCTGCTTCTCACCTTGATGCTGTTTTTGTAGATGTATCCTGGCAGGGAAAAGCCTTTTTTGCGGTCGATTGGCTCACTGAGGATGACAAGTTGCTCGAAGAGGAACACCCGTCTTTCTTTGGGACGGGAGAGGATGCTGTTCTCATTCTCAATGAAAGTGAAGGTGTCCTGTTGCAGGAGTTTTCCTTGTGCTCTCAGCTGACCCTGTGAACCCAATCAATCATGGGTGTTTCGGGTGAATTTTCAGTCTCAAATATAGGTAAGAGAGCTAATAAAACTATAAAGGAACTATAAATGGCATAAATAGATACTTAATTTATAAATAATGGACTTGTGCTGTGCTCATTTTGGATACTGGAGCAGTCCAAGGTGAAGTAAACCATTTCCATTTCTGCAGTGTATTTGTGTTGCATCTTACCTCAAAACCCTGTAGTCTTCCAACATTCATCATGTCGTTACATCGCTTCGGAACAAAACACATCACCTCCACTGCCCTCTGTGATAAGAACACAAAAAGAGGACAGAATAATAATTCAGTATGTCACCTCATAATGAGTTCACTCTCTTTTGCTAAGTCTTTTAAGCCTGTACAGATGGTACCTCAAAATCTTCGGTTTGTCTGCCTGCTTTAGTGTAGTACTTCAAGAAGTCCTGTAATAAACAAACAAACACTATATAGGGAGAATATTAGATGAACAGATATGTGGATTTTAGCTTAGCTCCTTAATTTATGAAGAAGGGCAAGAATATAGGCAACATTTTAGAGTAGAGGACACATATTCACTATTACCAGCCTTGGTGAGCATAAAATACTTAAACAGTGGTCTAGCTGAAGAATTTTTTAACCTGATAAATGTCTTGGTTGCATTATTTAAACCTTCATTGCCTGACAGAGAGAACCCAATTGAGTCCCTTAATGTCAGTGTTAATGTTATATTGCATGACTAGCCGAAATGGAACAATTTTTGAAAATTTTTTGTAACATTTGAGTAAGTAAAAAGTAGTAAAAACACCCAAATAGTTGAAGTTTCCTATTTGGAGTCCAACCAAGTCCGAAATGGCAAGAAAAAAAAAAAACATGCATAAGAAGTTGCCATATGAGTATGTACTTGTCTACCTTCAGCAGTAGTTGATATTTCATGATTCTCTGAACGGGTTTGATGAGAAGGTCGTTTAGTTGCAGTCTGTGACCCAGATGTTGTCTCAGTTCCTACATGAAGAAAGAGCACAGGACAGTCATAAACCTTTATATCATACACCAAAAAGTAAATATTACCTTAATATATTCAGATTTTATTTGAAAATAAATTACCTCAAAATAGGTTTCAATGTACTCTGAGACGATGTGCTCTGACTTTGGCTTGTTCTGACAGTAAACCACATACATGTTGAGCCGCCTCTCCTGGAAAACACAGAGGTATTATTTCTTAACATACACTACAAGTCAAAAGCCTGGATTTATTTGATCCAAACTATTTATTTGATACAGCAAGAGCAGTAATACTGTGATCTGAAATAAAAAGCTTTTGTAACATTATACACTATATCATTTAAAAGTTTAGAGTCAGTATAGGGTGCAGAGCCAGTGGTGGTTTTGTAGGCAAACATCAATGCCTTGAATTAATTTTATTTTTTTCTATAAATTACATTTTAAAATATATTCAAATAGAAAAGTTATTTTAAATAGTAAAAATATTTCAAGATTTTACTGTTTTTGCTTTACTTTGGATCAATTAAATTCAGGCTTGGTGAGCAGAAGAGACTTTTTTTCTTTTTAAATTACAAATCTAGCTTTTTTAAACTTTTGACAGGTAGTGTAAATTTCAATTTATGCAAGATGGATTACTGCATTTAACTTTGAATATATCACCAGCAGTTTAACTTAGAAGAAGAAATGAAAATAGACTTACATGTTTGATAAACAGTTGTGCCAGAAGGTCAGGTTCACATACACATTTCTCCAACTCTCCAAGAAAATAGCTGAGACAAATAAAAATAAAGTTAGCAGCTATAAGAAGAGCAGGTTGACACACATCAACAGGCAAAGAATCTATCAGTATGTGACCTACTCTTTGTGCCAGTCATAAATCTGTTGAATGTTCCCAAACACAATTTTATCCTTTCCCGCTAAATACTCAGGCACCCCAACACTTTTCATTGTAGCCATATAACCCTGGAAAAAGCAGAAAATGAGAATTAAAGAAGAGAAGGAATAAGATCTACTAACTGAATGCAGTTTATATGTTACCTCCACTACAAGCCCCAGATCTTCCACATATAGCTTCTCCGTCTCTACAAGCTCTGTCAGCACATATCTATGAGTAAGACATAAGGTATGCCAGATTATGAATAATATCTTATTTCAGAAACCATGGGTTTGAGGTCACCATCAATCAAATACCCACATGCTTTTCTCTAAGGCAGTTCTTCTTTCCTGCTCATCATCTTCTGGACGCTGTGATTGTACCTGTGTCTCATCAGTCAAGTAGGGATCTCGCTCTCCAGAATGCACGTCGCAAGACTGATGCCTCTGAAATTGGACTCATTAACCATCACAAGCACAAATCAGCAATTATGTATAAAAAAATACTCATTACAGTCCAGGACTCAGTGTTGTATACCTGCAAGAGATCATTTAGGTATCTTGGGTAATAAGGACTGTCAGGAGACGTTGACCCTGAAAGTTCCACGCAGTCCTGTATTCCACAGAAAGAAAAAGTGTGTACAGTTTTACGATAATATTTCAAAATAACACATTATCACAGTATGTATGTATGTAAATTATATCCATACCAGAGATCTATAGGAGCAGGGAAGTTTTTTGGACTTCTCCGTTGGGCTCAAGGGGCTTTGAGTAGGTGAGAGAGGGAGGAACATATAGGATGACCCTTCTGGGCTCTGACTGGCCTTTGAGCTCTGACCCTTGCCAAATCCACCCAGACTAAGCCTTCGAACTGGGCTGCTCAACCATCTCTTAAGGGCTTTGACAGAGCATTGGGGTGTAGTAGAAGGTTGTCTAATAGAAATAGACTGATGGTTGCTGGGTGAGATTGGAGAGAGGTCATCAATGGAGACAGAGGTTGAAGGTGTATCAGGAGGCAAGGAGACATCGCTAAGCCCTGTCAATGTGTATGACTCTAGAGAGAGAAAGAGAGAGTAAAAACAACATTTCCATATCTTTTCTGTCACATAATTTAGATTCCTTATATAATATTATAGTTTGATTTACTTTATTTATTAATTAACTTTATCTTCTTAAATCTTCTTATCATATACTCTGATCAGATCTTTTAAAATGTATTTTTGTTATGTTATTGTCACAATTTCAAGATGGAGTGCCCAGGAGCTCCTCTAGAGGGCACTCCATTTAAGTTATTTTACTCCACCCCAGACTGCATTTACCAGAAACCCTGGCCTAGGAACCCATTACAGACTCCGACCATTGTCAATCAGAAGGACTATAAATGCTGCACTCTGCCCTTCATTCTGGGGTAAGTATTAAATTAATGTTTGTTCAGAAACGGCCTCCCTAGTCGTAACGGGACAGGCATAAATGGCCTCCTTGGCCATGACAGGACAAACAGAGTTTAGGCCTGGGCTTCTTGGCCATAATGGGTCAAGGTCCGCTTGCCGATGTGCAGTGGAGCTTGTCCTGTTTGTCCTGTAACAACCAAGGTGGTTGTTTCTGAACTCTGTGCCTGCCCTGTCACAGCCATGAAGGCCGTCTGTGAACACTGTGACTGTCCTGTCCTGGCCAAGAAGGCCGGTCCTGAACTCTTTGTTTGTCCTGCAGTGATCAAGGAGGTCGTTTCTGAACCCTCTGACTGTCTAGTCATGGCCAACAAGGGTGTTATTGAGCTCTTCGCCTGTATCATTACATCTAGGAATGCTGTTTCTGAACAAACATTCATTCAATACTCAGCCCAGAATGGGAGGAATCCATAATTGGTCCTTAGGCAGGGGTTTCTGGGAAATGCAGTCCAGGGTGGAGTAGCAAAGGAATGAGATGGAGTGCCCTCCAGAGGAGCATATGGACACTCCAGCTAGAGGTTGTGACAGCTATAAATATATATAAAAAAGGTGAAGATAAAGTAGCACCTGTGATTATCAGAACTCTGCTAGAAAACTATTATAACAACATTTGACAAATTATCAGATTACATTTTTAATTGACTACAAATATTATATCTATATGCAAAATTATATGATCTATTGTGAATATGCACTGATCTGTTGTACTGACATCCACCACGATAAAACAAGGAGTACAATAGAATACTTTAAATTCATTAGAAGTGACCCTTACTTTCCATTAACTCTGGCCAGCCATTAGTGATTTTTTTAATTAATTATTTATAATTTTTTTTTTTTTTTTTAGCATTTTAACTAACAGTATTTTCCCATTAAAGCTGTAAAGTATTTTCATAATAAAAAAATTACAGTAAAATTAAACAATGTTTTTTTTTACTGCAGTAAAAAAAGTTTGCACATCTTATTTGGTGCTCAAGAAACGTTTCTTTTTATTATCACATTTAAAAATTGCTGTGCTGCAATTTTTTGTGTGTAAATCATGACACATAGAAAGTTAAAAAAGAACAGCATGTGAACTTGGCCAAGCCTCGGGTTCGAGCCTCCATTAGAGACAGCAAGCCAACTTCGTTTACCATTAACCATCAGGAATGGACAAGGCAAACATGTGAAAATGTTGTGTATGTTGTGATTTATTAAGAGAATGAGGAGAGACAGAGAGTAATAAGGTTGATATATCGCAAGGGAATTTCCAGCTTCATCACGAATACTCATCTTGCAGTTATTTTTGCTGAATTTTCCACATAGTCATGAAAGGTGGAATATAAATATAACTGGCAGCACATGGAAGAGATTCTGCCTTATAAGCAGATGATACAGCTTAAAATGGTTTGGGTTTTTTTCTTCATGATTTAAAAGCTTTAAAGTGCAAAATGGGGGTAACATGTCCTTTCTGAAGGGCATAAAGGGAAAGAAAGACTATGAGAGAGAACGAGAAACAGAACAGAAGGGATTCTACTTTTTCTGTGTGGAATATGGATTAGCTGTTTCTAAAGGCCACATAACCATAATCCTGCAACAACCATTCACACACACACACACACACACACACACACACACACACACACACACACACACACACACACACAGGTTTACATGTTTTATGGGGACATTCCATAGGTGTAATGGTTTTTATACTGTACAAACCGTATTTTCTATGGCCCTACACCTACCCTACACCTAAACCTAGCCCTCACAGGAGATTGTGCACACTTTTACTTCATCAAAAAAACTCATTGTGCATGATTTATAAGCCTGTTTCCTCATGGGGACCTGAGAAATGTCCAATGTCAAAATTTACTGGTATTCCTATCCTTGTGGGGACACACGCACACACACACACACACACACACACACACACACACACATAATGCATCAGCAACGGATTTTCTTTAGATAATTGATGCAAAATGACACTAACAAAATAAAAAAAACAGTTCAGTATTTTTGCAAACTACAGGTCGAATGCAGGTAATATAATGAAGCAACAGAACAATGGTAATAATTACACTCAATTTACATGCAAGCAATCTTTTTTACGCTTTAAAATGTGATCCTGGACCACAAAACCATATATTAGGTAAAGATCATGTTCCATGAAGATATTTAATACATTTCCTAAAGTAAATATATCAAAACTGAACTTTTGATTACTAATATGCATTGCTAAGAACTTAATATGGACAACTTTAAAGGCGATTTTCTCAATATTAAAATTTTCTCAGATTTTTTTGCACCTCAGAATCCAGATTTTCAAATAGTTTTATCTCTGCCAAATATTGCCCTGTGCTAACAAACCATACTGTAGATCAATAAAAAACTTATTTAGTTAGTTTTCAGATTTAAAGAAAAAAAAAAAAATTCCTTATGACTGGTTTTGTGGTCCAGGGTCACAAATGTGTAATAAAGATCTTATTGTTAATGAATCCTTTTGGTCTAATCAAACATGCTGGGAACAAATTCAGAATGTTCATCCTGTTAAAACAGCAAAGCCAGCCAAAATGCAAATACACCAAAAAAGTACCAATGTGTAAAGTCACAAAGCAGCCAATGGATCTCTTACCTTGCTGTCTGAAGCAGCACTCACACCCGGGCAAAACTTTCTGACAAAAGCGTGCACAGCCACACACCCCAGGGCCATGACACCCCTTCATACCGGCTGAGTAAACACTGCTGTACCACCCTGTAGCATGGCACTGTGATGATGTTTACTCTTACTCTCCTACTCTCAGTTCAGAGGTAATCCTGAGCTCTGAATTTACACGCAACATCTGTATAATCCCTCTGCTGTTATCCACATAGACCCACGTCACATCATGCCTGGGTTCAAAAAGATATTCTCTCAATAGACTGCCTCTTCACCTTCAGTAGGCAACAAGGAGTGTCAGAGTGAAATAATGAAATAGGGAGGGGGATGTAAAAACAGTGATCCTACTTTATTACCAGCTGGTACTGCACTGACAGTCGGTGCTTGAGAGAGGGAGGCAGAGAAAGAGAAGGGTTCCTTGTGTTCTCCACTGCCAATGTACACTTAACCTCTGGTGAAGTCTGTCTCTCAAAGAGAGCACTAAATGGAACTGCAAAAATAATGTCTGTTTCCAAACAAGTCACGATGAAACGGAAACGATGACAGATATTTTTCTATGTATGTAACGCATTTCGTATATACTGTATATATAAGTCAAACGGCTTCTTGATTAAGAAAAAATTTAGAACGGAACTTGTTTTTGTCCATCCTTGTAATTTACTAATAGAGGGTTTGCACTTACGTCACAATTTGGTCAGTTACCCGGATAGGCGGCCATATTGGTGATAATCGGATGTAAACAACAGCATAGATTGCATGATTAATGTACTACTGAATACGTTGTTCTGCTAATTTATGCTGTCTAAACTGCGTGGAAGCTAATATAGTGAGCAGGAAGGGGTTTTGACAAACAATATTTTTTTTTGTAAATATATGCAATATTTTGACAAACTAAAGTTAATAGGTGGTAAAGATACATACAAGCAGTATTAATTAAGATACTTGCCTAATATTTTACAAGATTCTTGCCCTGGAAATCCTGGTTCAGTTTGGCCAACCACAAATGCCTTTTGTTGCTCAGACAGTTTTTTTTTTTTGCAGTCTTTTCCTTTATTTGTTATTTTTACTTTTGGCAGTCTATAATACTCAAAATGTTTTTTTCTGGTCAGACCGATTAGTACAGCCCAAAACATGACAATAATTGACCATTTTCAGCAGCAATAATCAGCAAAATATGCAAGATTCATTCGTTCAGTGCCATTGTTTACGTTCAGTGCTGCCAATATGGACGATTGATGAGGCATCGTGAAAACACTCTATTGATCAAATGTGACAGGTTGCTGGAAGGGAAGATGAACTTAATATTTTTGACTAAAGATTGTATATGAAAACAGAACAAATCAATAAATGATGCACAGATTTATAATAAACATTGAAATATTCTAAAGCAATATAAGTTGTCGATTTTAATTTCATGTGTTTGGACACCCACACTTACAGCCCCTTAAATAATATTGAAAGTGCCATATCCACAGTGTTTACATTATTCGGGTAAGTTTTCCAGTAAAATTCTTAAGTTTACCGCGAAAGTGCGTCGTCTGCGCATGCGCTTCTAACAGCATCAGTGCTCAGTAGGCTACTAAGTAGTCCAAGAAGAAAAAGGTTAATAAAAGCAACAGAAGACGACGGTTGAAGCAGGAAAAGTGATCACGACAGAAGGTCAGGAAGTACCCGCGTTTGTACAATTCGGGTTTTAAAAAGTTAATAAAGGTAACCGGACGTCGTGCTGTCCTCTGCAGGTCATACTTAAAAGCAGTTCACGTGCGTTCAGCGCGTCCGTTCGAATTCATGGTTCATGGAGTCTAGAAAAGGCTAAAACGTTTGATCACGTACAAGACGTAAAGACAGACGAAACGAAGAATACCACAGGCTCTAAACTCAATTCAGGTACTACATCTAAACTCTATCATTTGAAAACAACCCAATATTGCCATCTTATGGAGAAACATAAGAAAAACACTTTCTATAAAAAGTTTTCTAACCTTTTCTCATTTACTAAAACAGTACATCTGTACAGAGTGAAATATTCACTGGAAGATAAACCGTGTCTTGACAGATAAGGTTTCTCGTTCTTGTTTTTGCCCATCTCATGTAGTTTGTTAAAGATTGAGAAAATCATGCTTAAAAAGTCCACAATACAATGTTATTGTTTCTTGTTTTTAGAACGTGACATATTGACAGAAAGTATATACATTATCATTTAACTTGTCTTGTGCTAGCTGTGGAAGAATGTGCTTGCATGTTTTGAGTGTATGTGTATTAAAGAATTCCTGTCCTCTCCTAAACATTATGAAAGGGTATGTTTGACCCCTCACCTCTGCCCTCAGGTATGTGTTTGGGTCTTGAATTCCAGCCTTGTTCTCCATTTTCCCATTCTGTACCCTTCTTTGAACAAGCCTGTTTGTCTTCCAGTAAAAGACTCCCTTCGTTGTGTTTCTGGATCTGAAAGGGTTGTAAAATTTAGTGTTATCCTCCAGCTGAAAGGGTAACCAGATTTACTATCACTGCAGCTATGAAGTACATGTCCATACCTGAGCAATTCACTTGACTCTTAAAAAACACATACCTCCTCAAACTAGACCAACAAGACACTGAAAGTCTCAAGAAAACATTTAACCCCAAAACTAAAAGAAAAAAATATACTGCATAACCAAAAAAGTATATTATTACAATAATTTACCTAATGTATTTGGATGTTTGCATTCCCAATGGTATTTTCCTTCCTGGTTTATGTTTACAGTAAATCAGCATAAATTAAAGACACTCATTAAGCAAGAATGAACAAATGCACAATGCCTACTGTATCTGTTGTAGGAACAGATCCAAATTACAGTGTGCTGGAGGCCTTATCTTTTGTGCTTGGTTTTTCATTTGCAGTAAACATTTGGCAGGTTGGCCTAGTTGGAGCAATCTCAGTATTGAGCCGATGACTTGTTGTGACAAGTTTGGCAGATTTCTATTGATGGCTTTAAGTCTCGACTATGAAGTAATCGTTTTCTGTTTAGAGAAGCCCAAACAGTCTTTCAAAAGACAGCAACTAAAAATACTTAAAACAGATTTTCATGTGGCCCATGTAATTTGTGCTGATGTGTTGCTGGTAAACAGAGAACGTGCATCCCTAGGCATAAGAAAAGAGACACAGACCTGCTTTCAATCACTCCTGTTTTGACTGGTTTATGTGTGTGTGGGTCTGACTTAACAAAGTGTTGTTGGCATGATTGTACATTATTACGGTATTGCTAAAGCATCCAAGCTATTTACACAAACGCAACAGAGTTTAATGTACATTAGTGTAAAATACATTAATGTACATTATTACAAGAACACACATCTAAAACACATAATTTAGTATTCTCTATGCATATTCAAATCAAGTCAATACACACTATATTTGGGGGAAAAGATCTCCAAAAGTGGCCTAAAAATGAATCATTTTAAATAGGCAAAGCTGTATAGTTATGGATCTGGATAGAGTTAGTGTAATTAAAATTAGAATTTTATGTCTATGTACAGTACGTTCTCATTTAAAAATAAATCTGTGTGTGTGTGTGTGTGTGTGTGTGTGTGTGTGTGTGTGTGTGTGTGTGCGTGTTGGCTCACCCAGTGTTGATTATTCAGGGACAAGGATGGGAGAGTGTTTGATAAAGATGTCAGCAGTTGTTCTGTGTTTCCCTGAAGTTTGGCCAAACTCTTCATCTTCCTCTTTCTCTGTCTTCAGATGAAATGTTTGGCTGCTTGTTTTGTTGTGTCTTCTCTACTGGTCCAATACTGTCCCGCTTAATCCCCACTCAGCTCTTCCTGACTCACTGACACACATTCTTATCTTCTCTCCCTCTGCTGTCCACCACTCATTCCCTCCCTCTTCTACAACACCCTCTTGCTCCATCTTGACATCCCAGGGACAGAGAGAGAGAGAGAGAGAGAAAGAGAGTTTTAACTTAGAGGATTAATTAAATATGAACTTAACTTATTAGTATGTTTTGAGAAGACCTGATGATAAAAAATCTCAAGGTTTTTATTATTCCCTTCAGAATTGCAACAATTAATGTAAGTTAGCTTACGGTTTTGTCTTATTTTTTTCTGTGTACAATGCGTATCTTGTCTTGTATATTCAGTTATTATGCACAAATATTTATAGGTTGTTGTACTACGATGTTGTTGTTAATTACATAATGAGTATTGGTATTTATTTGTGCAACAGTAATCAGTCAAATTTACGTAGGACTGCTTTATGGAGATGGATTGTCCTATTTTGACCGTCTGGAGAGGCAGAAAAAAGTGTTAATGACCAATTAAACACATAAACTGGTCATGTAAGGACATTTTTGTCAGCAAACTACGTCATTCTGTCTTGAAATCTTATCAAAGACAGCTTGTGATTAACTTCTCCTCACATTCCATATAATCCTGAGCTAAAATCAGGATCCCTGTGACATAAAACAACCAATATATAAACAAAGTCCTAAAACTAAAACACACCCATTGCATGTTAAACTTCATCAGCATCACTGTATACATAATCCTTTTAACATTTGTGACCCTGGACCACAAAACCAGTCTTAAGTCGCTGGGGTATATTTGTAGCAATAGCCAAAAATACATTGTATGGGTCAAAATTTGTGATTTTTCTTTTATGCCAAAATCATTAAGAAATTAAATAAAGTTCATGTTCCATGAAGATATTTTGTAAAATTCCTACTGTAAACATATCAAAATGTAATTTTTGATTTGTAATATGCATTGTTAAGAACCTAATTTGGACAACTGTAAAGGTGATTTTCTCAGTCTTTTTGATTTTTTTGAACCCTCAGATTCCAGATTTTCAAATAGATGTATTTCGGCCAAATATTGTCCTATCCTAACAAACTATACATCAATAGAAAGCTTATCTATTGAGCTTTCATATGATGTATAAATCTCAGTTTTGTCAAATTTAACCTTATGACTGGTTTTGTGGTCCAGGGTCACATTTATACTCTAGCGAGCAATAGTATGAATGTGGTTGTTTGTCAGTACGAGATGGAGAGAAAGCAAAGGAGACCATTTTGTGTGTGTGTGTGTGTGTGTGTGTGTACCTGGTGTTCATTACGTTGTGGGTACCAAATGTCCCCACAAGGATAGTAATACCAGTAAATTTTGACCTTGTGGGGACATTTCTTAGGTCCCCATGAGGAAACCGGCTTATAAATCATGCACAATGAGTTTTTTTGAGGAAGTAAAAGTGTGCACAATCTCTTGTGAGGGCTAGGTTTAGGTATAGGGTAGGTGTAGGGCGATAGAAAGTACGGTTTGTACAGTATAAAAACCATTACACCCATAAAACATGTAAACCCAACGTATGTATGTGTGTGTGTGTGTGTGTGTGTGTGTGTGTGTGTGTGTGTGAGAAAGGTGATTATGCTCTGAAAGCCTATGTTGGATCTTTTCTGATCCTGAAAGGCATTAGTCAGTCTAATGTCCTGAGGTGTTACCGAGCATGTATACACCCCTCTGTGATCACACACTACTACAAACGCAATGAAGACGTGAAGCTGATGGTTGTATTTTCTGCAAGCTGAGGTTTCTGATAATAAATTGTGAAAGTTGTTTAAGGGTATACCAGCATTCACTGAAGAGACTATTTTCTTCTGAAATGTGAACACAGGTGAGTTATATTCCATATTTATATAATCTCTGTTTTAAATCATGTTTAAAATGTTTGTGCCAAACTGTCAGTAAGCATTAAAATGCATCTCATTTGTTCACCAGAGCACTAAAGAGAATATTTTTGCTTTATTGTTGTAATCTTTGGTTTGTATTATGCTATTTATTTTAAGTGACATGCACAAGTGGAGAAATGTTTAATTTTTTGCTATTTTGAGACATAGAAATACCACTTGTGTAACTTAACTTTCACAACTTAAAATGGTTGTATAAAAATAATAGTAGACTTATTTAAGGTAATGTGTGTTTTTAGAGTGTACCGTATATAAGCCTATTTACAGGTATATGTGTATTTTAAGCTTGAGCAGGTCAGATTTAGCACTGACAATTAAAGCACAGCTCTCCCAAGCTAAATCCAGAGCTATGAAAACTCCTGATTTTCTTAAAGGGATAGTTCACCCAAAAATTAAAATTTGATGTTTATCTGCTTACCCCCAGGGCATCCAAGATGTAGGTGACTTTGTTTCCTCAGCAGAACACAAAGGAAGATTCTTAACGAAAACCGGTGCAGTCTGTCAGCCAAATAATGGACGTTGATGGGCACCAGACCTTTAAAAGTAAACAAAAACATGCACAGACAAATCCAAATTACACCCTGCGACTCGTGACGATACATTGATGTCTTAAGACACGAAACGATCGGTTTTTGCGAGAAACTGAACAGTATTTATATAATTTTTTTACCTTTGATACACAGCCACATCCATCTTGCCTGATCACGAGCTTGTCATCCGGATCGTTACACATGTACGCGCTCTGGCATAGTATACGCAAACAGCAGAAGCGATCTCTCGCATGAACACAACACTCATTGTTTACACAGAGCACAGAGATTGTGGGTATAGCGGCTATTCAAAATGGTAATTACTTGCGCATATCCTGATTGTTCAAACCAATTTAAAGCTAAAAGATTACGTTTGCCCAATCATCCGGGACTTTTCACCGATTTCCCCTTATACTACGCCAGAGCGCGTACACATGTAACGAGTCGGATGCAAAGCTTGTGCTCAGGACAGATGGACGTGGCTGTGTATCAAAGGTAAAAAAATTATATAAATACTGTTCAGTTTCTCTCAAAAACCGATCATTTCATGTTTTAGGACATCAATGTATTGTCACGAGTCACAGGGTGTAATTTGGATTTGTCTGTGCATGTTTTTGTTTACTTTTAAAGGTCTGGTGCCCATCCACCTCGATTATTTGGCTGGCAGAATGCACCGGTTTTCGTTAAAAATCTTCGTTTGTGTTCTGCTGAGGAAACAAAGTCACCTACATCTTGGATGCCCTGGGGGTAAGCAGACAAATTTTCATTTTTGGGTGAACTATCCCTTTAAATCAGAAGCTTTTGAGTTAATTGAATGGTATTGGTTGCCATCACTGACAGTGCTTTGTTTGTTTATTTGAAGGTTATTTCACTCGGTTACAGACCCTTGTGTTTTATCTCCATTTGTCTGTTTACCTCAAGACAGGGGCCATAAACCCTTGGAGTGCATTCCTTCATCTCAGGTTGCTGACCCACTACAACCATGTTGGAATACTTTCCTCAGATGCCAGCAAAAATGGTGTAGGCAAGATTGAACTCTGAAGACATGGCAGCAGCTCAAAGCTCTGCCTTTAAGGACCTAAACCTGGGGTCAGGCCCGGACGAGGATGAAATCTCATTGTTGGAAGAAGAGTCAGACTCTGGGAGTGTGCTCTCTGATGATTCTGTTCTCCCCGATTATGAACAAGAGGAAAGGAAAAAGGGAACTGCCAACACACTATATGAGGCTTGTGTCCAAAATGACCCAGAGGCGCTGAAGAGAGTGTTGGAACGAGGTGTGACCTATGATGAGGTCATGGAAGTTGACATTAATGGCAGAGTAAGACAAATTAGTATTATAGAGAGCATAAGATAGACTGACTAATCACAGTCTGTTGTAACTTAAAGGGATAGTTCATCCAAAAATGAAACTTCTGTCATTAATTCCTCAGCCATATCTGTAAGACCTCTATCTTCGGAACACAAATTAAGATATTTTTGATTTAATCAGAGAGCTTTCTTACCCTGCGTAGACAACAATAAAACTACCATGTTCAAGGCCCAGAAAGGTAGTAAGGACATCATTAAAATAATTAAAATAGTCCATGTGACATCATTGGTTCAACCGTAATGTTATAAAGCAGTGGGAATAGTTTTTGTGCACAAAGAAAACTAAATAATGACTATTCAACAATTACTTCTATGCACATTCACAAGAGTACCATGAGACATGTGGGACTTGAACGTGTCAGTTGCGTTGCTGTCTATGCAGGTTAAGAATTTTATTGATATATTGATACATAGGATTTCATCAAAAATATCTTAAATTGTGTTCCGAAGATGAACGAAGCTCTTGCGGGTTTAAAACAACATGAGGGTGAGTAATTAATGACAGAATTTAAATTTTTGGGTGAACTATTCCTTTAACAGCATGAGAGAGTCTATTGAAGTAATGTTAACAGAACTTATTGAACTATTTTTAACTGCTCAGAACAGTTTCAGATCTTTTTATTAGTGCTGTTGATTATAAACATTTTATCTGTTAATGTGAAGTGTCCATGTACTATAGCATATAAATTTATTTCTCTTTACCTTTTTACCCGTTAAAGAAAAATATTGATAGAGGTCTTTGTAACACACCGTGATTCTCTCTTGTAGAATGGATTAGTGGTGGCTGCATATAAAGGCTTTCTTCCAATTGTTTACGAGCTGCACGGCTGTCCGCATCTCGATATCAACCACCAAGACAATGACGGCAACACTGCTCTAATGATGGCAGCTCAAGCTGGTCAGTTGTTACACGTGTGATATCAATTTACTATCTTGATGGAAGTTAGATGAACTGCTGCCTGGATTCTGCTTGCAGTAATAGCATTCCAGCTAAATAGCTGAATGCAATAACTCAAATTTACAAAGAATTAAAGAATGACAATGACTTCATGTTAAATCCTATTTGAGTTACTATTTATCGTTTAAAGAGTTAGTTCAGCCAAAAATGAAAATTAGCCCATAATTTACCCATCCTCTAGGGATCCAAAGTGTAAATGACTTCCTTCTTTCTGATGAATCCAATCGGAGTTATATTAAAAATTATCCTGACATTTCCAAGCTTTAGAATTGCATGGACAGGTGTTTTTCTTCATCAGTCCAATAAAGTACATCCATCCATAATAAAAAGTACCTCACATGGCTCTGGGGTGTGAATTAAGGCTTCCTGTAGGAAATCGATGCATATTTATAAGACCAATTTCCGTATTTAAAATGTAATAATTACCTTAATCTAGCTTGCACCAACTGGTCACACATGGAAGCCCTTCTGGGTGGATGACATAGAACGTCAGCGTTGTGCATGTGCCGGTGAGTCTCGCACAAACCAACGTTTGTTTACAGGAGCAAAGGAAGCATAGTTGTTTTTTTAATTTAGCAATGTAATGTCTTCTCTTGGCTTATATCACTGCTTCCGTGTTAGACCAAATGCCGCAAGTTCGATTAAAGTAATCATTACATTTTAAATATGGATATTTTTCTTAGAAAAATGCATACAGGAGGCCTTTATTCACCCCCAGCAGTTTTTATTATGGATGGATGCACTTTATTGGACTTGTTTTGGACTGATGAAGAAAAACACCCAGTAATGCAATATGACAGGATCAATTTTAATATAAGGAAATCATATACACCTAGGATGCTTGGAGGATGAGTAAATAATGGGCTAATTTTTATTTTTCTTATAACCCTTTAAAGACTTTGCCCCATTTCTTTATTTTGTATGTATTCCAAAATACAATGTAAACAGTTTTAAATATTTCTGTACACAGGTCATGTCTCCATATGTAACTACATCATGAATTACTTCCCTGGAGCAGAGACAGAGATCAGAGACAACAGAGGATTCACCGCCCTCATTAAAGCTGCCATACAGGGCAGGAATGATGTCGTGGCAGCTCTTATAATGCACGGTTAGCAGTTGAACACACATGCTCATAGGCTAAAAATGGTCCTTCAGAATTTTGGCATTGCTATTATTCATCACATCACTAGAGAGAAAAAACAAAACCCACATAGCCAATCAAGAATGGCATAGCTGGCATTGACCCAGTTTGCCTCAGTAGCATCCATAAGATTAATTAACTAAGCAGCCAAGCAAAAGATCTGTGGTAGGCACAACATGACAGACAAAGTGATTTCTGACACAGCATTCTTTTTTAGAACTATATTCTATAGCATCCTTCTGATATACAGTGGTGGCCAAAATTATTAGAAGACTAGTATTTTCACCAGCTAAAATTGTCTTTTTTCTGTGTATTTGTAATAATCCAGTTAGATTTTTGTTTCCACAAGCAGTCTGACAACAGCCGGTGCTCCACACAGAGATCTGATCTCATTAACATCCAGTCTGTCTGGAATGACATGAAGAAACAGAACAAACTGAGACAGACTACATCCAGAAGAACTGTGGCAATGTCTTCAAAATGCTTCAAGAGACCTACCTGAAAAGCTACATGGAAAAACTATGCACAACTGCACCTATCATTTTTTAGTTGATATAAGTTAGTTGATAAAGAAAATCTATTTAAGACATTATTTTTGACAGCATTCTCATTTTACAGCATTTTTACACAAGTCCCTAAAACGGTACTGTAGCTTTTCAGGTAAGTTTGCTCTTGAAGCATCTTGAAGACATTGCCACAGTTCTTCTGGATTTAGTCTATCTCAGTTTGTTCTGTTTATTCATGTGATTCCAGACAGACTGTATGATGATGAGATCAGATCTTGTGTGGAGCACAGGCTGTTGTCAGACTCCCTGTGCAAACAAAAATCTCACTGGATTATTACAATTAATGACAAAATGAAATTTTGCAAATGTAAACTGACACAGTATTTCCTACTGACCTACTACAGAAAAAGATAGAAATAACTGACTTAAAGCCATTTTTAGCTTGTGAAAATACTAGTGTTCTAATAATTTTGGTCACCACTGTACTTCTAATAAATATATAATAATTCAGAGCTCTGTATTTTCTTAGGTGCTGATGTATATGCTGTTGACTCCAACCGTGGTAAATGTGCACGTGACTGGGCACTGAAAACAGGTCGCTTTGACACACTGAATCGTCTGCGCCGCCTTGCTCTTCATCCCACAGCTGAACAATTCTGTGACACCTACGTCCCAGAGTGGCCCAGCCTTAAGATGCTGGTCAGCAAAGCAACAGCAAATAAGAGTGCCAGCCAGAAGCTGACTGATCATTTCAAGAGTACTTTCGCTTTCAGTTTTCCACGTGACCCGCAGAACAATGGTGTCATGGATCACATGGTACGAATGACCACCGGCCTACGCAGCCCATTGATAGCCACGGCCACACGGCCACTGTGTCCAAGCAGCCCTCCGCAGATGGGTAAACGCCGGCTTGCTGTGGCTGAGCTGATGCAGAAGCACTCACAGAAGCAGCTGGAAGAGAGTTCAATATGTCATCGCAACAGCTCCATCTCCTCCATTTCTCCTTCTCTCCACTCGGCTGAGTCTGTCTCTTTGTCCTGCTGTGCTGATACAGAGAGGCGTGGCAGTGTGCTGTCCATTGGTCAGTCTGGAATGCGCACATTCATTCCTCGTAGCGTTGCATCAAGACGCAACAGCATCTTCCCCTCTGGCTGTATCCCACAGATCAAAGTTACCAAATCCTCTCAGCCCACCCCGAAAAAAGAGAAGAAGAAGAAAAAGCAGAAAGGTTACCTGGAGCCTCCAAAGTGGAAGTATAAGGAGGCCAAGGATGAAAAGAAGAAAGAGAAGAAAACATTGAAGGAAAAGGAAGAGAAGGAAAAGGAGAAAAAAAGCAAAGAAAAGGATAAGGGATAAAAGAAAAAGCATGATGACTAAGATGCGCTTTCTGAACTCTTTGAAATTGTCTTTAAAGGGAACCCTGGGTATTAAGACTTTTATGGCTTGATGTAACAAATAATATACTGAAATATGTAGTAGAAAACCCATGGAAAATTTTACGATATTTAAAAATACACATTATTTAATCATATTTTAGACTATGGGGGACGACAGTATTTCGATGACATAAAAGGCTTGCACTCTCTGAGCTACTGGTACTACCTGTTGCTGTTTTTACCTCAACACAACTTGAAAAATAAAATACTGATATGATGACCACAGCTACTAAAAAAGCTTTCAGGTGGTGATGGATATAAGCATAGGCTTAAACCAAATGCTGTACCATTGATTCCCCCCCCCCCCCCCCAAGGTGTCTAAACGTCAAGTGAAATCCAGTGTGAAATCTGTACTAAGAAACTCCTTCACTGGCTGCTGTATCATGACAAGGAGTAGCATGTTTACATCCTGCCAGGATGGCATCTAGCATTTCTTTTCTCTGCCATTTGTAAACCTTTTCAGTTGCTGTGGTCTACTAAACGCCCTCAAAGGCATCATGGCTAAAGTGGAGAAAACAAAGAGATGGGTCTTTAGAAAGTTTTATTCTAGTCTTCCCATTCTCTTCTCCTCTTCTTATCGCTAGGAAAGAAATATAGACTTACATTACTTCTCTCGTTGCCCTTCGACTGAAAATTACAACCAAAGGCCGTACAATTTTTTTTTATTTTTTTTTTGCGGTAAAAATAGCAACAGGTATGGCCACAGGCAACAGGTTTTCTACTACATATTTCAGTATAACACAATTTATGTTATATTAAGCCATATAAGCCTTAATACCTGGAGTTCCCTTTAAAAATCTCAATAAGGTTGTAGATGCGCTCAGTTTAATTGTGTGTGGGAAAATGCTTAAAGATGGAATCAGTGAAGCAATGCAGTGAAGAATGCATGGGCCCTGAAAAAAGGAAGTGTATTTTGAAACCTTACTGGTACATTCCTGTCTCTCGAAAATCACTTCCTACTTCCTTTTAGGGCAATTTATCTACATTCATTTCAGTCAGTCTTAAAGGCTATCAAACATTTTAAGGTCTCTGATTGGATGACTTACATGTAGTATAATACCTGAATGTATGCTGCATCTAGATAATCATCACCATCATCAGAACAGAATTATGCTTAACCAAAAATAATACAGTTCGTATTTAACTAATTGATTACTTATTTGCCATCACTGACAAAAAACGAGGAAAAAAATGTAACCAGTTTATTTGCAGAACTATTGCATGCCACAGCAATTGGGGCTATGTGAAACAAACTTCTGCATGCACTAAATCAGGTTGTGTCATTTGCAGTTCAGTTTTCTGTATGTGTTTCATTAAACATAGAGTTGTTTTACTCAAGATGCCTTCAAAAGAGAAAAGGAGATACCAATTAATCATAACCAATCTCCATCTAATATGTTGATTGATATCTAAAACTTTCCTCCTTCTCACTAACATTAGGATATTAAATTTGAATAAATGGCAACAATAGAAACGACCTTAAAGGTTCATAGATATTGCCATCAATTCATAGTTCTGTTAAAGGGTTAGTTCACCCAAAAATTTTAATTATCGCTTGATTCACTCACTCTTTAGGTAACCTAGGTATATACGACTTCCTTCTTTCAGACGAATCCAGTCAGAATGATATAAAAAATTATCCAAGCTTTAAAAATATACATAAAATTAGAAGTTCAAAACCAGGATTGGTAAAGGAAAATGTTGAAAGATTTTGATATAAACCAGGGGCCTCATTTATAAAGACTTGCGTAGAAACCATCCTTGATTTTATCTAAGAACTTTTCTGATTTGATCGTAAGAGCGATTCAGAGAAAACGAACGTACCACGAAATCCATGCGTACGCCAATCATTCGGTTATAAATCACAAATGATCGTGGAATTGTGTGCAGCTGAATGTTCCGCCATCTAAACGCCCCTGCTTAATTAATTAACATATAAAATGAGCTCATTCCTAAAGCAAAAACTCTGTGACAATGGCAAGTAAAAAGGAGCGCAAGAAATCAAATAATAGTGAGGCTGAACTATCTGCAATACCAGGCATTACCACAAGGAAACGATCGTACGCCAAGCTGGAATCTGACGTGGAGATAAGTACTTTTCCACGTCAAAGACGGTTTTTATAATTCTTTACTTTGACGTGGATTTGATCGTACGAACACTCTAAGATCAAATCAGTGCGTAAGAAAGTTTTATAAATGAGGCCCCAGGAGGAGATCAGTTTTCCTTTGCTTAAGTAAGGAAACTTTGCTTCCTTTGCTCCTGTAAACAAACGTTGGTTTTCATGAGCAACGCTGACATTCCACATCATCCACTTGGAGCTGCTTCCGGGTAGGACCAGTTGGCGGAAGCTTGATTACAGTGAATCTTACATTTTAAATATGGATGTTTTTCTTACAAAAACACGCCTGTGCAATTGTAAAGCTTAGAGGTGCCAGGATAATTTTTAATATAACTCTGATTGGATTAGTCTGAAAAAAGGAAGTCATATACACCTAGGATGCCTATGGTGAGTAAATCATGGGCTAATCTTCATTTTTGGGTGAACTAACCCTTTAACACTTACTTAACAAGCGGATACGATGAGACCTGTTTTCCAGTTTGATCAGGTGACGACATTAACCCTGTTCACCTGCTAATAAAATGAACCGTTTTTGGCAGCAACTGCGCTCTCAGGAAAAAATGACAATGCTTTCAATCCTTTGGATTTCTCTCTTATCTAACACGCAGGTCAGTTGATGGAGTCTCTCCTAATAAGCTAATGATTTGAAACGTGTGTTAAATGAGGAAGACATAGAAAACTCTTGTGACTGCAGTTAAGAACTACCGACTTAAAGGTAACTAAAATGTACATGTTAGTACCCTTTGAAAAGGTATTGCCCCAGTAACACTTTATGTATATTTGAATGAGAGTGTGTTGTAGTATTTTGTGCAGTGCGAAAGCTAACACAATGTTATCATGACTTACTGTTTTATGTTTGTAAATATGTATGATCCATTGTAAGATACTGTAAATAGGAGTTAATAAACTGTGTATGCTGTACTACACAAAGATGGTCTTATTGACTTTCTCTGTCCCACCTGTGTATCATCTCTGACAGCACTGCAGGGACAGACGTGAGGCTGAACAGTCAGTAATCTGCTCTCTCCCAGTTATGCAACGCAACCATGTGGAGAGCAGCCATAAATCCATGCAGGATTAGAGATCTAGCCGGGTCGCTCAAGTCAAACAGAGGCCTCTGGCTAAGTTTGGGATCATGAGCTATGGCTTCTAAAGGACACGATTTGGAATCACTTTATAGTTATAAAATGTACGTCAGCAAGGGGGGAGAAATTCTGCGCAACTACTGTATATGTAAAATTAAGGCTGCATTAGTTACACTAGTGCATTTTCATTTTAAAACACAGAACCTTTGCTATGGATACACTTGTCATTTACACTACTCTGGCATTTTTATCCTTCGAAGACAGACTTTTAAAAAATGCTGTTTTAAAATGAAAACACACTAGTGTAAACAGTGCTCGACTGAGTGGCCAGAGACAACAGAATTTTAGCATAAATGAATTCAAATTTAAGATTTAAAAAATATAAAAATTAATTAGATATATATTTTTTTAAAATGTCTAATGTATGGACAGAGGTATCAATATAAATTATGGCTAATTATAAAAATAAGTTAATTGTACTAGGGGGGAAAAAAAATCTATCAATTATATATATATATATATATCACTTGAGATATATAAATATATATATAAATATATATATATCTTAGTATGTAAATGTATTTATTTTTATTCAGTTTTATATGGCTGATAAAGGCTTAAATCAACCACTAAAACAGTTTTTTTTTTTTTTTTGGATATATATATCAAGTGTCCAAAAAAAAATGTTTTAGTGGTTGATTTAAGCCTTTATCAGCCATATAAAACTGAATAAAAATAAATACATTTACATACTAAGACTTGGACTAAAAGAAAAAAAAAATCACATCCGTTTTTTGGGGCCAATGAACTTCCTGTTAGTTAATGCAGTGTTTCACCAGATGGGAATTTCAACACTTCTTTGTTTGTGGATTAAAAAGCAGTTTTCACTTTTATCGTGCCACAGTTTCATTTGCTGTTACCTGTCAGGATGATTCTCCACAATATAGGAGGTAAGTGTTTATTTCATTTTCCTGATGTTTTTAAACTCATTAGAGTATATTGTCCAATGGAGGAACATTTCATGTAACCATTGAATGTAGTCAGTTGCCAGAACATTTAATTTCCAACACACTTTATTTCCAGTTAATTAAATTTATAATAAATTGCAACTAATAGTATAAATTAGATGGTATGAATCAGGGTTACCCAAATAACTTATTTAATTCTCCCCCAGTTCTTCAGAGTAAAAACAAAAAACAAAACAAAAATGAAATGTGTTTATATCACTATTATTGTTTCTACATATATTGTCATAAATCTCCAAGCTTGAGCAGGACTGGTGTGTTTCAGACAGGTCAGTTTGACCAGTATATAAATGTAGAAAGCATGACTTTTCTAATTCTTGAATTTGTGTGATTCACAATAATACATATTTGTGAAGTTCAATTGTGCTTGTAACTAGTATGCCTAAAAACTGTCAAATATAAATATAACTATTGTGTTAGTACATTTCTGAGTTTAATGTCCTGTTTCCCCATGTAAAAAATGTTGCAATATCCATATTTCATGTACTTTAATTTGGGAAAATCCTATTTTTCACAGTATATTGCAATCACTCTTTCTTCATAGCACTAGCTGTGGTGTGCTGGATAATGTGTGTGAGAGAAACGATGTCTCAGGGTAAGAATCATTCACCTACTCCTGTACATAAGTAGTAGCACACATTTGTTCATTGTGTGTGTGTATATATTCGGATCCTTCTAGAAAAGTGCATATATAGCAATAGCATGATGGTCATTCAATCAGATGTGCAATAATATGCATGATATAAGCTCATCATACCTGTAGTAACATGTTTAGAAATCTTAGATTTACCTTTTATTGACCTGCAACATTATCATTCAAATATTTGGAGTTGGTACAATTTCGAAATGTTTTTGTAGTATTACAATTTATAATACCTGCTTTGTATTTTAATACATTTTAAAATGCAACTTATTCTTGTAATGCCAAAGCTGCCTTTTTAATTAATAATTATTGACAGAATTTTCATTTTTGGGTGAACTATCCCTTTAAAACACCCTTATAATCAGTGTTGAAACCAAATGCATTGCTTTGAATGTGGAATTCTTTTCAGTGTTTGCTGAATAAAAAGTTCAAAAAAAGTTTAATTTGAAATTTAAATATTTTATAACATTATAAAACTTTACTGTCACTTTTAACCAGGTTAATGCATTTTTGCTTAATAAAAATATAAATTTCTTCAAAAACGATCTTACACAAGCCTTTTTGTGTTTTAACACAAAAAACTTGCACACAGGAATTTACTTTTGAAACAACGCAGTTACCCTGTTGTGGTTGGTCAGTATAACAAAATCCCTGTTATGGCTTTAGAGATCATATTGAAAGCAGTCATATGATTTGTTTTTATTTAGTGTTGCTTAGGATTTGCTGAATATAATAATTGTCCTCCCTTTTCTTTTTCTGTGCCATTCTCATTCTGTCTCTCATCTCTAGCATATGCTCCAGCCCCTACATTCGAGTATGGATACAGAGTAAATGTAAATAATATTGAGCTCAATGCTATAGTAAACGTTGCTTGTAAGACCCCTTGGAGTGCTCCGTATCCCGTAACTGTGTCTTTGGGCATGTTGGACAGCCCCTCACAGACCCCAGAAACCACAGAATCCTTGGTGACCTCTGAGGTCATCAGCCGAGCAGATACACGGCATTTCACAATCCCTGCGACGGCCAAGTTTGAAGGAAAATTTGTGTGCTGGTACAAATCCACTCGGACTGAATTAAAGAATCCATATTCTAAATTAAGCAACCCTCTTACCTTAGTCGTATGTAAGTTTAATTATGTATATGTCTATAATATATATATGTATATTAGAGTGTGTTTTAATAAATTATGTATTAGAAATTTTCAACTGAAACTTTACTCTGTTTCTCTCTCTCTTTCTCAGCTGCCCTTTCTCCTCCCAATGTGACTGTGCACCCCAATCTTTTCCTTAAGGGTGAAGATTACACTGTGCAATGCGATTCAGTCTACAGCCTACTAGTCACAAACTTCACACTGAGTCTGTATTACCGCATCCTCCCCGTCACCCCCGGAACCAACTGGACCTCTTCTGGATCACTGTTTCTCACGAATCACACTAGTATCATTGTAACACAGAGGAATGCAGTTGTCCCAGTAGAGTTTACCTGCACCATGGAGATGTTGTACAATGGAAAAGTTTTACATTCGTCTCAGTCTAAAATTGAGCAAGCCTTCCCAGGTACAGAAGAGCAATTCCATAAAATTGATGCTTCGAAGAAACAATTTCTGAGCATTCAAGTGTGTATGTATATTTCCTAAAGCCATGGTGTGTTTTCTTTCCTCTGTTCTCCATTAGAAGAGCTTCCGGTTCGGCTTTGGGAGCAGGAACGTGGAGAGAGCTGTCTGGGATATCTGGATATCACGCTCAAAGGCAAGTGGCAACCTGTTTGTCAGAAGGAAGTCGATGCTGAAGCCGATTCATCTGCCGCTGCTGCCACGGCTGAAGTGGTGTGCAGGGAACTGGGATGTGGGCAGGTGCTGGAGTGGCAAAGAGTTCTGGATAACAAACGGTATTTCACACAAACAGTTGGGGGCATCAGATGCAGTGGGAAAGAAAAAAAGATCAAAGATTGTCCAGTGAAGAAAATTGAAGATTGCAAACAGAGAGGCATGCTCTATATTATTTGCTCAGGTGAGACAGTTTTAGATTAACTGTGCAAAAGCATTGGAATGACATTTTACCAGAAAATGTTTTGAGCCACAAAACTCGAATTCATGGGATCTGACTAATCACCTCATGCTTTTTATTTTTCTAATAAATGTCTACCTTTCATTCTCCCTTTTGCCAGATGCATTGCCTCGTCCTAAACTGTCTGTGGATACATATGGTGATGTCTCCGAACTGTATGTCACGGACAAACAAGATGTGAAAATCATCTGCTCCATTCACTCAGCTTTTTTAAAATCAAACGACAATGTAAATCACCCCATTCACGCTTTTACTGTTACTGAATTTTTTACTGAATGGCTTTGCAATTTCATTGCAAATTATGCTTCTGGTTCACAAACAGCAGGTGACATTTCTTTCCTGTTTAGGGGGACATGGAGATTAGAAGGAATGGTGCTTATTTCAGTAAAACATACAACCATCCAGGCTACCCTGCATCTTTCTCACAGTACGCCCCAGTGACTCCAGGAGAGTATGAATGTGTATTCTATCCTAGGACTACGAAAATTATATCAGCGTCTCAGCCCAGCAATTCAGTCTTCATTTACAGTGAGTGTCTATAAACAACTACAATTGTGATGCATTATAAGTGTGTTTTCATGACACGTCATCAATCGGCCATATTGGCGGCACAATACATAAACAATGCCATTGAACCGAACAAAACTTGCATATTTTGCTGATTATTGCTCCTGCAAATGGTTAATTATTGTCATGTTTGGGCTGTACTAATCAGTTGGACCTGGAAAAACATTTGGAGTACTATAGACTACCAAATGTTATAACAAATCAAGAAGAAGAGTGCAAAAAACTGTCTGATGAACAAAGGGCGTTTGTGGTTGGCCAAACTGAACCAGCATTTCCGGGACAAAAATCTTTTTTTCCTTATAATTTACCGTCTATTAACCTTAATTTGTTAAAATATCGTGCCTTTCCCTTCTTACTAAGTCCTTCTTTATATAATTTAGCAGCTTCCAAATGTTTTTTTTATTTGGTTTAGACACCATAAATTAGCAGAAAAACTTATTCAGTAGTACATTAACTGTGCAATCCATGCTGTTGTTTATATCTATATATAAGCATGGCCGGGCATGTGGGAAACTGACCAAACTGTTATGTACGTAGTTTGCACCCTGTCACTGCATCCTCCACATTCAATTTAACTTCACTTCCAACCGTATAGGAGAGAAAAGAAGTTGCATTGATCTCCAAGCCGTGGGTCTTTTTGAGAGAACTCTTCTCATATTTTTTGCGTAATAATGCATTTAAAAGTTAATGGTTAAAGAGATGTTTATAAAAGTTCAAATTGTTGTTGCAGATGAAATATAACACAGATATCGATAAATAAATATTTTTACCAGGTTAAATGTTAATTATTACTAACTCAAATCCCTTTATCTGTTTAACCGTCGGTCGGGCACATCCGCCATGTTTGTAGTTTTTTTTTTTAACTCTTTTTTTGTTTTTTGTTTTAAATGCGTGTTTTCAGTTCTGAACCGCCAAAGTTGGCAATATCCACACTTCAGAAATCTACCTAAAATAGTAGACCATCCGGGGACTTTTGCCATAGCCTTTTCAACATACTATGCTTTGGGACATACTATTCTAATATCACGTACTATTTAAAATGGATAGCATGAACATTGGACGCTGGGATACTCTTTACCTCCTATCTAAACTGTTTAATACAGAATTTTACAGAACAAGCGCCAGGGGGCAGTGCTGAGCTACTACTTTGTATCTGAACTTTACGTTTGTGCACTTTACACTTTTAAAGACATAATTTGTACATAATTGTTACACCTAAAGAAAGAATAGACCCGTTATATTAGTAGACAAATTAAAGATCACAGGACAAGTTGAAATACTATTTGCTTTATCTTGGCAAACCAAGATAAGTACATGTGCATTAGTAATGTTTTCTTATTGCCGTAATACTCCACATATAAGAAGGATCGAGATATTTTTTAAACTTAACTGATGTTCATTTCTGTTTGTCTTTTGCAGTATACAATCCTCCGAATCCTGTGCCAATTGTTGCAGGTGTTCTCACAACTGCTGTTGGGGTAGCAATTATGGTGTATGTTTGTGTATTTAGAACTGCGACAAAAGAAGTACAGACCAATGAATTTCCACAGACCAATACTGAAAATCCAGAAAACAATGCTAGCTATTTACCTCAGCAGCTGGAGGCCAAAGAAGGTTAATTTATGGCCTAAAGTTTGTTTAACGTCACCATGTAAATATAGCATCCCGACAACTTTACACATTAAATATGTTTGATAAATATTGAAAAAGGCTAAGAGATAAGTGAATTTTGTAGTGCGGTTGCACAAAGGGTTCCTAAAAATGTTGTAAGTGTTAAGATAATTTTAAGTTCTGCATTGCAAAATGTTTAAGAAAGTTGACTTTATTGTAATTATATTGAATGTAACTATTTTAATCCTATTAAATATTGTTCTGTCTATAGTTTCTTTGTGGTTCCATTGTCTATTTTTTCAATCCATATGTAGCTCTTTGATGTTAAAACTGCCTATAGTTGGTTTAAAAAAAAATTAAACAAAAGTAATTAAAGACATATCAAGACCGAGTTTGTAGACTCAGATTTATTGTATTAAGATTTTCAGTTGGTGTCAAGTCAATCAATACAAAATAAATCTGGTTGAACATGGTTTCATTTTTGTTGCATTTTCCATTCATAACAGGGACTGTAAAATGTGCTCTGGAAGTAGTTTGAATACAGGGGAAAGTATAAGGTAGTACAGTCACCACGCAGTAAATAAAGCTCTCTGCTTTCAACTCGGCAAGTACACAAAGTTTAGGAGGGATGGTCCATAGAAATGCCACGGTGCCTGTTTTTTGCTAAAACAGATCTCCCCTTGAATGTGAGGTAACTGTCATCAGTTACAGGCTGACAGTTTTTTTTAATCAAACAGGTAGACTAACACTGACAGCCATTGCATAATGACAAAAGTCATATTACAAATACAGCAGGGAGCTTGTAACAGCACAAAACATTCAACCAGGACTTTCAGGACCTGTATAGCACATCCCCGATCCAGTGAAACCATGGTACTGCTGGTGGTTATGCTAATGAGACTGAAATATTATGGTTGTGATGGGCCTAATTGGCTTCAGTGGTTTCTATGTGTATGTATTTCATTCAAGTCTCACTTTCCCCATACATATCAGTGCAGAAATAAAACAATTCAGTGACTGGGAGCACAGATTCTCCATTACATTCTTTCTGGTGTCATTTTAGTGTAGTTGGGTTGATGATTTAAAATGGCAGTGACACCACCAGACAAGAGATTCATGTTATGGGTAACTACCGACAACGCACAGAACAACCTAAAACTTATTTTGTGTTTAAGAAATCATTGTCCTCATCTCCTCATTAGCAGGGGATAGCTGTCTGGCTAGAATATAGCACCATAGATGGTTTGAGTTGTAAGAAGGTTCAGAGTGATCTAGTTGCAGGTTAGGAAGATAGGATGCCAGGAAGGGCTGGGATGGTGTGGCTTCTCCTTAATAGCGTTTACTGCTGACAGAGGTGACGCTGGTTTTGCTGATGGAGCCGCTACCATATCCTGATCCACCACCAAATCCTGAAGAGCCACTGAAACTGCCGCCACCGTAGCCGAATCCACTGCCACTACCGTATCCACCACCGCTACCGAAACCTGCAAGAGAAAGAAAGTTTAGACACATATCCAACATGAAAGAAAGGTTATTGAGAGAGAGAGAGAGAGAGAGAGAGAGAGATTTACCAGATGACAGACTTCCAGAGGACTGCTGCACGTGAATGGTGGCTGAAGCTCCACCGCTGGACAGTCTAGAGTAAAGAAGACAACGGATTTGCTTAGTGATGCTTTTTCAAACCTCAAGGTTTGTCTAGTGAGTGGCAATAGCACAAAACATTCTTTTAAAACTTCCTACCTGCTCTCCTCTCCTTCCAACAGTTTTCTGTAGGTGGCGATCTCAATGTCCAGGGCCAGTTTGACGTTCATGAGCTCCTGGTACTCGCGCACCTGGCGGGCCATGTCTTGCTTGGCCCTCTGGAGGGCGTCCTCGAGCTCCTTGATGCGGAGCTTGGCGTCTTTCACTGCCAGCTCTCCACGCTCCTCAGCCTCTGCGATCTGAGCCTCCAAGTTGGCACGCTAAAATGACAAAAACATAAAGTCAGCTTGTTTACATAAAAACTATGTGAAATACATATGTATCAATGCTTGCTTGCTCATCATTACCTGTCCCTTGACTGCATCAATCTCGTTCTGTAGGCGGGCGATCATGCGGTTGAGTTCTGCGATCTCAGCCTTGGTTGAGCGGAGGTCCTCACCGTACTGTCCAGCAGATGACTGCATCTCCTCAAACTGTAAGATATATTGATTCAAATGAGCATTTGCGTAGCCACAGGTGAGGTGATCTTCAAGAGTTGAAGGTATGAGAGCTTAACCCACCTTCTGTTTGTACCAGCTCTCTGCTTCGGCACGGCTGCGGTTGGCAATGTCCTCATACTGAGCACGCACTTCAGCCACAATGGAGTCCATGTCCAGGTTTCTGCTGTTGTCCATCTCCACAACGACTGATGTGTCCTTAATCTGAGACTGGAGCTCACGCAGTTCCTGCAAATGCAGAACAAACAATCAGTAAATTATCTAGGCTAACAAAGTTTACAAAGTTTTGGTTGGCCAAACACAACAGAATTTAACTTACAGCCTCGTAGACTGCCCTGAGGAAGTTGATCTCATCCTGAAGAGCATCAACCTTGGCCTCAAGCTCGACCTTGTTCATGTAAGCTGCATCAACATCCTGAAAGACAATGCGAGGACATTTTACCCCACTGCTGTTACAGAAAAAACCTTCCGGTCTTCAAAAGAAAAGATAAATGGTCCTTACCTTCTTGAGCAGAACAAACTCATTCTCTACTGAAGCACGCTTGTTGATCTCATCTTCATACCTGTTAAGAGTGAGTAAATCTAGTCAGTTTTTATTCTTTTTTTTGCTTCCATCAGATTATTCAGTTTTAAAATTACAACTCACTTGTTCTTGAAGTCCTCAACCAGGCCCTGCATGTTCTTCAGCTCTCCTTCCAGCTTCATCTTCTCATTTCCAAGCCCATCGAGCTGTCTGCGCAGGTTAGCAATGTAGGCCTCGAACATGGCGTCAATGTTGGAACGAGTGGTCGTCTGTTCCTGGAGGAGACTCCATTTGGTCTCCAGCATCTTGTTCTGCTGTTCCAAGAAACGCACCTGGGAAAACAAAGAAATAAGTTAGTGTTTTTAATGCGATGATTTTCACTTTCAAGCTCCTCAGGGGTTAAAAATGTAGTTGAGAAAGATTGCACTCTGAAATAAAATAGTGAACGAATGAATAAGTGGATTGATGGTTTTGTCCATCTTGTATGAGTCCTTTGTAGTCTTTTTGTGTATGCTCTCTGGAAGCATTGTTTAAGGGAATACAAATGGCCATGAGTCATTTTAGCAGGCATTTTTCTGCAGGGTGGAGTGAGGGAAGGGGGAGGGGAAGGTGAAAGTGGACTGACTGGGTGTGGCAGTGCTGCACACAAGCTACAAACTCCTAGACTGGAAAAAAACTTCCAGTAATGGCCTCACCCAAACCTGCATTGCTTCACAGATAAAACAGTGCACAACAACATTAGAGAAACAAGACCTACCTGCCACACCCTAAGGCAGGTTTTGTGTGTGGCCATATATGACAGCACCTGTCTTTATACATTTTTTCTCTTCTGGATGTATGCAAGCTGCCCTTTTCCTCAAGACTTCTTTGTTGAACTATCTCACAATGTCTCACAAAATCATTAACAATGATTTACATTTGCCTGTTATCTTATACCTCAGAAAAACTTCAAAGGCATTTATTGGCATAGTCTTTGACCTGCTAGCAGGTTATAAAGCAGAGTAAAAGTTGGGAGCATCTGGTGTCTATGGTCCAGATGACTCATCCTGGTCACACACTACCTACTGCAAATTCTCCCACAGGCACTAAAAAATAAAGGTGTGTGTGTATATGCTGACTACATGGCCTTCAGGGTGTGTCTTCTGTCCACATTAGCTCAGAAAGTTGTGAAGTGTTTGTTTGCAGCCAAATATGGGTGTAACATACAGTTGACTAAAGCTTTTCTATTGTTTTAGAAAAAGAATGAAATAAAACACAGCACAAATGAATCTGAATGGCAATTTCGGTTTCATAGCTGTGCAATTTTTGTGGAGTAATAAAGTCTAGACTTTGGACTACGCACACACTGGTTTCCTCTAGTGCTTGCTATATACAGTATGTGTGTATCTATGACTCATATGGTTGCTAGGTTATTACCTAAACTCCACCCATATTTGGATAGCCTCAGTCATGGGTTTTTGAGGAGTTTTTTCCATTCTTAGAGAGGTCTAGTACAAATGATTTAACATTTACTGTAGCTGACTGGCCTGTTGCTACTACTTGTACTTGTACTGACTGGCTAAGAAAAATACTTAGCTTGCAGATATGCTTACAGAAAGCTGTTGTGCAAGAGAAAGCATTTTTATGTGTCACTCAGATTTTTTACAGCTGCAAGCTATTATGCTGTGTAGTAATACTAAAGGCATCCATTGTTACGAGTCACTGGTTCAAAGGGCGCACTTAGTAATAAAATAAGAGTTCTGTATTTGAATGCACTATAGACACTGTGCACAGCAATATCATTACATACATTTGCATAGTATGCAAAAAACAGATATTTTAAGAGAGACTAGATGCATGAATACTCACTTTGTCAATGAAGGAGGCGAAGCGGTTGTTGAGGGTCTTGATCTGTTCTTTCTCCTGAGTCCGGACACCATGAATGGTGGGGTCAATTTCCAGGTTGAGAGGGGCCAACAGGCTCTGGTTGAAAGTTACAGCGGTGATGGGAGGTGGAACGAAACCACCACCGAGACCTCCACCAAAACCACCACCAAGACCACTACCGTAGCCTCCACCCATGCTGCTGCTGCTGAAGCCGTAGCTGCTGCCTCCAGAACCGAAGCCTGCACCGAAGCCTGGACCGGCACCCACACCAGATCTCCTGACGCTGGTCACGGTGCTGACCCTGCTGGAACCGCCGGAAGGTGCGTAGGCTGACTGGCTGGAGTAGCCAGACTTCCTCATGGAGCCTCCGCTGGAGTAGCTGATAGACCTGCTTGACATGGTGCCTGTGTCTTTGAGTTGCTGAGAAGGAGGTACGAGAGTGCTCTCTGAGAGAGGAGTGGAGGAGGTTGCTCACAAAGGAGAGTCAAAATCCCTCTGAGTGTCTCTCTGCAGCTGGCTGACTGCTTTTATACACACGGTCAGGAGGCGGAGTCGCCCGCTTGCACACATACCCTCGCATGCAGATGCTCTCTCACACACACCCTACCTGTTAGACAGGTACAGAGAAAGTGGCAAGATAAATGGTGTCACACCCAGCCTCAGGCTTTGCCCCAGGTGGAGTAAGAAAGAAACCAGGAGGAGAGGCAGAGACTTAAGGACAGACATTCCAGTAGAAACTCAAAAAAGAGAGAAAAGACAGTGTCGCTCTCACAGGCTGCCAGCGGGTGTGTTCCTGCCTCAGTATCTGGTTGGCTGGGCAGCCGCAGAGCGTGAATTAACCTCTGCTCTTTTCAGCAGGGTGGGGCACGAAGCAACTTTCACATTTATGAATGGCTTTTTTCCATCTACTTTTGCCAGTGTTTGGAACCAGCAGGGCTTTTTTTCCCCCCGCGAGCTGAAGAGTTGCATTGTTGAGATTTACAAGGGAAAAAAAAGAACAGCGGACTTTCCGTCCGTTTTGATACTGGAAAATGTGCACACACACTTCTGCACAGTAGCTAGCGGCTAACACAGCTCTAAACTCCACCATATGTGTGTACACACAAGTGTGTACGTTTGAGGTGGAGCAAAATGGTGTGATAGAGCTACAGATGCTACAAAAATACAGTACGCTTAGCTCTATCTGGAAACTTCTCCAAGGATCACTCATACGACGTTCCCACGCCCTGCATACTTAGACCATTTCTCATTTCTTGCTCAGGTCAACATGATAAGCCGACTGTTGGGTGGAAGAGCCAGCACTGGCAGGCATTACAACAGTCATGACACTATGATAGTGCAACACAGGTGTGAAAGCTGTGAGATCATTCATTGTGCTGCAATCATCGCTTTGTGTGAGCGTCTGAGATGAGTAATATGCTCCGGCTATGTCTCCAGCAATGGTGTGCACAAGACGTCAGACGTATAAGGGAAGGAAAGGCAAGAAAATGCATGTCCGGGCTGGATCTCCGGGACATTGCGGAGGGTTTAGGGCAGCAAACTATTACAGTAAACAGACAATGGGTTAGCCAGAGTGTCTGCAGTATGTGCATGTATTAGTGTTTATCTGATCTGATGGTAAGGTGTATTATGCATATTTTCCAAAGTGTATGTCATTTGCTCCTAGTAACATAACAGGGTCTGGTACTTTGGCATTATTGCAATGCAACCCAGCATTGCAATAATGTATTGTGAGTATGAATATGCAACTATTTACTAGGATGATGACAGTAGATATTAATGTTACTAAATATTAATTTAAATTTGCACATAAGCATACACACGCATATAAAGTAAATCAGCATTTTTCTATGTATGAAAGCGACGTGTTTGATGATGACAGATAAAGATCTGTAGCATCTGGCACATTCCCAGTTTAAGAACTGATGACAAGAATGGACACACCCTTTATTTGGATCATCTACTCACTTGCTGCACAAATTTTTTTTTTTAAATGATTCTTTAAAATACTGATGCTTTAAAAAACATTTGGATAAACATATAGCACTTAATTGACCTACACTTGAATATTACTATTGCAGTTTTATTTCAGTTCACATGTACATTGTCACATTCTTTGCAAAAAGACTGTAAGGTATGTGGCCAGGCCACCTGTCAGTCACAAGGGTGGAATCTTTTTTTACATGAGCACTGTATTTGCAGACCAAACAGTGGCGGTACAGAACAGAACATCTTCTGATATGTTTTAATGGCACCCAACAGTCTAGATCAGATAAAATGAAGCTGAAATTTTGTATTTAATCTTATTAAGTCCAGATAGAGGAGTATTTCTGAAGGGGATTGACAAGAGAAGCATACTTAACATCTGTCTGCATTTTAAAAGCGTGCAAAACAAAAGTCAACAGAACAAAAACGCAACTGAACAGCGCATTTGTTCATTTAAATTTTTAATAATGCATGGGGGATGGGATTGTTGTTACTCTTTCATTGTTCTTTTCATGGACGATGCATTCAGTATTTCCATTTTAAACCACTTTTGAAAAGGACTCATTATTTTCTGTGTTGCAGCTAGGGCTGCAACAACGAATCGATTAAATCGATAAAAATCGATTACTAAAAGAGTTGGCAACGAATTTCATCCATTGGCAGATAATTTTGCTTGTTTTAAGTGAACAATCACTTAATTTTGAGGTGGTTTTTTTTCAGAAAACAAGACATAATTTCTAATGCTATTTCATGTGTATAGTAAATGTATCTTGCTTTAAGATTTTTTAAATATTTGGACTGAAAACAGGACAAAACAACTAAGTTAGAAAAGCATTTTTTTTTGCAGTGTATATTCTGTGCTTTGTCCCATATAGATCATTATTGACAAATATATTTGTGTGTGGTGTACTTTTTAATTTAATTTCTAAAGTTCTTTTATAGCACTTGGTCATCTTTAGCTGTGTTTAAATGTGGTGTATAAATTATCCTTGCACTTACTACAGTGATGGTAATAATTTAATGAATAAGCTTCAAGTTAACTTGAGAGAGAGAGAGAGAGAGAGAGAGAGAGAGAGAGAGAGAGAGTGTGTGTGTGTGTGTGTGTGTGTGTGTGTGTGTATGTGTGTACCTGGTATTCATCACGTTGTGGGGACCAAATGTCCCCACAAGGATAGGAATACCAGTAGATTTTGACCTTGTGGGGACATTTCTCAGGTCCCCATGAGGAAACAGGCTTATAAATCATGCACAATGAGTTTTTTTGATGAAGTAAAAGTGTGCACAATCTCCTGTGAGGGCTAGGTTTAGGTGTGGGGTAGGTGTAGGGCAATAGAAAGTACGGTTTGTACAGTATAAAAACCATTACGCCTATGGAATGTCCCCATAAAACATGTAAACCCAACATGTGTGTGTGTGTGTGTGTGTGTGTGTGTCTTGTCTGTGATTGCTCTTTGGGTTACTTACCTTTACACAACTAGTAACTAAAACAAGTATGTATGTATGTATGTATTTAGTTGATGTAAAAATTGTGCTATTACACATACTCATACTATCTTTTTGATTACAGAAAAAAACAGCAAACCATGAGAGGCTTCTTGATGGGAAATGCATCATGTACACCACAGCAAGCCGCTGTCTTGACGGATAGTATCCTCAACATGCTCGTCACTGACATGAGGCCTCTGTCAAGCAACATGTTTGTGCACTTTCTAAAGATTTGGAAATGAATGCCTTTCTTGTTTTTTTTTATATCCGATTCATTGATTAATCGAAAAAATAATTGACAGATTAATCGATTATTAAAATAATCGTTAGTTGCAGCCTTCGTTGCATCAATATAAAACAATAACTTTAAAACACTACAATCAGATCTTTTACATTTTTGGAACTAATCAATAAACAACATTAAGGAAAAACAAGGAGACCATCTGCTGCTAAATGTTTCAGAGACCAGTTCACTTGCCTGGGGGAGTTTGCTGTGGTATGTTAGTTTTGCATATAAGACTGCCTTAAAGCCATCAGGCCAGAATCAACAGGTTCGATCCATCTTAGTAAATGGGCATGTAAATGAGTATCATGCCAAAACAACATTGTTTTGTAAAGACATGTTTGGGACTTCTTAAGAAGAAAGACATGCATCAACAAACTGGATGCAACTTACATTTACTGCATAGAGCAAAACTTTGTTCCCAATAGGCAAAATTAGAGTTTTGACATGTCAGGTTTCAGGGGAAGAGACTCAATTAACTCAATTCAAAGAACTTAATGAGTGAAACCAGTTGGGTCTGTATTTCCAGACTATGCAAAGGTGGACTGAAGCCCACTCCTGTGATCTGCTACACCCAACCCAGTTCAGCAGAACTGAGCCTTCCTAAGAAGCAACAAATTAAATTTTAATGTCACAAATTACAAACATACCATCCACCCAAAGTTGCTATTGTCATGCTTTTACTTTTGAAGGTCATCATGATAGGTACCAAATATTCTGTGCACAAAAGACACAAGCAACACCTACACAAAGGTACATCATAGATCTATGATCACAGGCAGGCCTTTTCTTAGAACACTCATCATGACCATCAATGTGTAATAGGTGGATCCAGAAACACCCTAAATCTGAATTAAATCACCTGTGATTTTTCACACAACAAAACGTTAGGTGGAAATTTTAGTTGAAGGGCCTATATTAGAAGTCTACTAAACTACTTATTTTAACTACAGCAGAGACCACAATTTTTTTTTGCTGATTATGTGTGCAGCTCTGAGCCAGATACGTTTGTAACCACTCAGTGTTTATTTTCCGTTCTTCCTTATTAGATTTTTTTTTTGGCCGAGGCCAAGGAGTGGAAGAAGCGTATAAACGGCTCTGTCTCTACATGCCTCTTTTATTCTCCTTCTCCTACCTCATAACATGAGTATGCCTTCTTATAGTGGATGGGTGTTGGTTTAAGAAACTCACTCTGGAGTATCTCATTACTCACTGTCAATGAGGTGGCAACTTCTGAAAATGCTGTGAACCAACGTAGAATACCTTCAAACAATGAGGGTGCTCATATAAACAGCCGCAATCATACCTCTTAGTGTGCCAGTTCACAGAGCTGCTTTTTATGTGTTGCAGGCACACCCATCATTTCAACAGATTTACTACTGAACTCAATAGAAATAAAAACGCACACACACATACAGATTCGGCAGGCCAGGTTTAGCTATATTTTCAAGGTGGATTTTAACCAAAAAGTCAGGAACATTACATTTTTTTCTTGTTCTAGAAATGTCAGGTTGGTACAGAGCCCATAACAGGACAAGGTGGTGGAAAAAATACAGGGTGGGCGAACAGAAATATCTCTGAGAGGGGATGCGAAAGATTTTGCAAGCCAATGCAACTCTCTTTGTGAGACAACACACACGTTTTGTGAGGGTGTGCAAAGATCTTTGCGAGAGAACGCAAAGTTTCTCCAGAACATGTAAAAGTTTTGCAAGAGTATGCAATTATCTGTGTGAGAGAACGCAAAAGTTTTGCAAGCAGATGCAACTACCTTTGCAAGAGATTGCAAATAATTTGCAAGTGAACGTAAAAATCATTGCAAGAGATCACAAAAGTTTTTTGATTGAATGCAAAGTTTCTCCATAGAACACAAAAGTTTTGTGAGAGAATGCAAATATCTGCAAGAAATCACAAATGTTTTGCAAGAGAAAGCATTTTCTTGGGAGAACGCAAAAGTTTTGCGTAAGAACGCAATTAACTTTGTGAGAGAACATCAAAGTTTTGTGAGCAAACGCAACGTTTCTTGGGAGAATGCAAAATTTTTGCAAGAGAACGCAATTATCTTTGCAAGAGTTCACAAACGTTTTGTGAGCGAATACAAAAGTTTTGTAGGGAGCGCAAATATCTGCAAGAAATCACAAATATTTTGCAAATGAATGCAATTTCTTGGGAGAACGCAAAAGTTTTTGAAAGAACGCAATTATCTGCGAGAAATCACAAAAGTTTTGCCAGCAAATGCAAAGTTTCTTGGGAGACTGCAAAAGTTTTGTGAGAGAATGCAATAATTCTTGTTAAAGACTGCAAAAGTTTTGCGAGCAAACAGAAAGACAGAAAAACAGAAAACAAAATTTCTTGGAAGAACGCAATTATCTTTGCAAGAGAGCACAAAAGTGTTGTGAGGGAACGCAAAAAAATCGCAGAGTGAACGCAATGTTTCTCAGGAGAATGCAAACTTTTTGCGAGAGAATTCAATTATCTTTGTGAGTGGGCGGAAAGTTTCTAGGGAAAACAAAAGTTCTGCAAGAGAACGCAATTATTCTAGCTAGAGCGAACAGAAAGTTTCTTGGGAGAACGGAAAAGTTTTGCGAGCAAACGCAAAGTTACTCAGGAGAGTGCAATTATCTTTGCGAGAGAACACAAAAGAAGAATGCAAATATCTGTGAGGAATTGCAAAACTTCTCCAAGAGAATGCTAAGTTGGTTCTCAAAAGATTGCAAACGTTTTGCAAGAGTACGCAGAGTTACTCAGGAGAGCGCAATTATCTTTGCGAGAGATTGCTGAATTTTTGTGAGCGGACACAAAGTTTCTTGGGAAAACAAATGTTTTGCAAAAGAATGCAATTATCCTAGCTAGAAATGGCTAAAGTTTTGCGAGCAAACGCAAAGTTACTCAGGAGAGTGCAATTATCTTTGCAAGAGAACACAAACGTTTTGTGAGGGAATGCAAATATCTGTGAGAAATTGCAAAACTTTTGCAAGAGAATGCGAAGTTTCTCGAAAGAACACAAAAGTTTTGCGAGCAAACGCAAAGTTACTCAGGAGAGCGCAATTATCTTTGCAAGAGATTGCTACATTTTTGTGAGTGGACACAAAGTTTCTTGGGAAAACATATGTTTTGCGAGAGAATGCAATTATCCTAGCTAGAAATTGCAAAAGTTTTGCGAGCAAACGCAAAGGTACTCAGGAGTGTGCATTTATCTTTGCGAGAGGGCACAAAAGATTTATGAGGTATTGCAAATATCTGTGAGAAATTGCAAAACTTTTGCAAGAGAATGCAAAGTTTCTCAAAAGATTGCAAATGTTTTGCAAGAGAACACAAAGTTACTCAGGAGAGCACAATTATCTTTGCAAGAGATTGCAAAAATTTTGCGAGCGGACGCAAAGTTTTTTGGGAAAGCAAAAGTTTTGCGAGAGAAAGCAATTAGCCTAGCTAGAGATTGCAAAAGTTTTGCTAGCAAACACAAAGTTTCTTGGGAGAATGGAAAAGTTTTGCGAGCAAACGCAAAGTTACTCAGGAGAGCGCAATTATCTTTGCAAGAGATTGCTACATTTTTGTGAGTGGACACAAAGTTTCTTGGGAAAACATATGTTTTGCGAGAGAATGCAATTATCCTAGCTAGAAATTGCAAAAGTTTTGCGAGCAAACGCAAAGGTACTCAGGAGTGTGCATTTATCTTTGCGAGAGGGCACAAAAGATTTATGAGGTATTGCAAATATCTGTGAGAAATTGCAAAACTTTTGCAAGAGAATGCAAAGTTTCTCAAAAGATTGCAAATGTTTTGCAAGAGAACACAAAGTTACTCAGGAGAGCACAATTATCTTTGCAAGAGATTGCAAAAATTTTGCGAGCGGACGCAAAGTTTTTTGGGAAAGCAAAAGTTTTGCGAGAGAAAGCAATTAGCCTAGCTAGAGATTGCAAAAGTTTTGCTAGCAAACACAAAGTTTCTTGGGAGAATGGAAAAGTTTTGCGAGCAAACGCAAAGTTACTCAGGAGAGCGCAATTATCTTTGCAAGAGATTGCTACATTTTTGTGAGTGGACACAAAGTTTCTTGGGAAAACATATGTTTTGCGAGAGAATGCAATTATCCTAGCTAGAAATTGCAAAAGTTTTGCGAGCAAACGCAAAGGTACTCAGGAGTGTGCATTTATCTTTGCGAGAGGGCACAAAAGATTTATGAGGTATTGCAAATATCTGTGAGAAATTGCAAAACTTTTGCAAGAGAATGCAAAGTTTCTCAAAAGATTGCAAATGTTTTGCAAGAGAACACAAAGTTACTCAGGAGAGCACAATTATCTTTGCAAGAGATTGCAAAAATTTTGCGAGCGGACGCAAAGTTTTTTGGGAAAGCAAAAGTTTTGTGAGAGAAAGCAATTAGCCTAGCTAGAGATTGCAAAAGTTTTGCTAGCAAACACAAAGTTTCTTGGGAGAATGGAAAAGTTTTGCGAGCAAACGCAAAGTTACTCAGGAGAGCGCAATTATCTTTGCAAGAGATTGCTACATTTTTGTGAGTGGACACAAAGTTTCTTGGGAAAACATATGTTTTGCGAGAGAATGCAATTATCCTAGCTAGAAATTGCAAAAGTTTTGCGAGCAAACGCAAAGGTACTCAGGAGTGTGCATTTATCTTTGCGAGAGGGCACAAAAGATTTATGAGGTATTGCAAATATCTGTGAGAAATTGCAAAACTTTTGCAAGAGAATGCAAAGTTTCTCAAAAGATTGCAAATGTTTTGCAAGAGAACACAAAGTTACTCAGGAGAGCACAATTATCTTTGCAAGAGATTGCAAAAATTTTGCGAGCGGACGCAAAGTTTTTTGGGAAAGCAAAAGTTTTGCGAGAGAAAGCAATTAGCCTAGCTAGAGATTGCAAAAGTTTTGCTAGCAAACACAAAGTTTCTTGGGAGAATGGAAAAGTTTTGCGAGCAAACGCAAAGTTACTCAGGAGTGCGCAATTATCTTTGCGAGAGAACACAAACGTTTTGTGAGGACATGCAAATATCTGTGAGAAACTACAAAACTTTTGCAAGACAATGTGAAGTTTCTCAAAAGAATGCAAAAGTTTTGCGAGAGAACGCAAAGTTACTCAGGAGAGCGCAGTTATCTTTGCGAGAGATTGCACAATTTTTGCGAGCGGACGCAAAGTTTCTTGGGAAAACAAAAGTTTTGCGAGAGAACGCAATTTGCCTGTGTGTGGAGGGAGGGGAGTGTTTTTCTGAATGTCTAAATGTGTTTCATTTATTTGTCCACATTGTTTTGAACTACTGTACAGCTGTGTGTTGCGATCAGGGCCGTTCAAAGCATTGTTGCGATGTGTCTATTGTCAAAATTTGATTATTTTTATTTAAAAAAAAAAAAAAAACGTCATTACTTCATTTGAAAAAGTTAACATGTTTTTTACTGACAAAATATTTTAGTTTGTTGTGTATATTTTTTTCATTCGATCAGATAACATTTTAAGCTGTCATATGGTCGTGTTACAACGTGCCCCTAACATGTTACAATGTACCCCACCTACGGGGCATGTTGTCACGTTTCACTTCCTTTCTTTTGAGGTAAATAACGAAAAACGTATACACTGTAAATATGAAACAAAGCGATATATTTGTACTAGACAAATGTGAAAATAATGTGGATAAAAACTGTACTCTGAACCCCAAGTGGATTTACATAAACCGCGAAATTCAAAAAAGTGTTAAGTTGTGCCCCGCTCTCCCCTATGTCATATGTGTTTTATATTTTGCTATTTTATGTAATTCAGCAATTATAATTTATGTTAATCAGAACCTTGGATTTACATTTTTGTCTTTCTCCATATGTTATTTTATTGCTTTGTTATTTGTATTTTCTCTATTTCTGCCTAAATATTGACAAAAACAATATTTTTAGGACTTTTATTCTAAATTGCATATTCTTCTTTAAAAAAATGTTTTTTCCTCAGGACAATAAAGTTTTTAGACTTTAAAGTATGGTCTGTGCAGAAATCTTCCCTTAGAAATGAAAGACGACTTTATTTTATGAGCATTTCTGACATTTATACACCATTTCAAAAGACCACTGAATTAAAAACAGCTGGAATGATTAAGCAATAAAATCCGACCAAAAGGACATTACATGACAAGGTTTTTTCACAACGTTTTTTCACAATATGTGATTCATTCTATAAACATGCAGTAGACAGACACTAGGAAGAGCAAGTTTAAAAAGCGCAAGAAAGAGATTTATAGGTGCTTGAACATTATTGCAGCTCCAGGCAGGACATTAAGACTTTATGAATGAATGGATTTATCTTAATACGGCAGGTACATCAGTTCCCTGCCAGTAGCTCATGGCCATTTACTACTCATTCGGATATCATTACTTCAGTCAGCAATTACCTACTTGTTCAACATCATGTTGAGCAATTACTCACTCATTAAGTCAGTGCTTTTTCCAAATAAAACAGGTCCTGAGATGTCCATGTTATGATAGGCAGACAAGACAAGTGTAAGCCTAGGTGCAGTTTAAAAAAGAATTAAGTTATAAAACAGAATAATAATTAAAGTTTTTTTTTTGAACAAAAGGCCTTAAATGCATACTTGACAGTAGGTGTGGTCTGCTGGTGTGAAGCAGAGGTAAACAGAACATAAATAGTAACTAAAGACATAGGCACACAATGACCGTATACGTTTTCACTGAAAACTCCATCCTTAAATATTTTCAAATCCTTATATTGAATAAAACAACTACCATAATGTTTATGTATATATAATAGTCACAATTATTGTTGAATGCGACACTAGGATAAGTTCCAGCATTCCTGTAGACTTACACAGGACAAGCTGTTTGGAAAACAGATGAATATTGCTCGCAAAAATATTATTTTTCCAATGACTCTTCAATGGAGAAAGAAGCTTTTGGACCCAGATGGTAGATACGTCATCTACCAGCCAGGGCAGACCGGATCATGCCAACCAGCTAAACCCTATGATACTTCCCAAGCTGTATTGTCTAGTCTTGATAGTCTTTTATTAGGGCCGGGACTTTAACGCGTTAATTTAGATTAATTAATTACACAAAAATAACGCGTTAATTTTTTTTACGCATTTTAATCGCACTTATTTTTGCACTGCGGAACGTTTCTCACTGGATGAGTTTTGGCGGACCAATTATACTGGAGCACCAACTAGCGTTCAGACAAAAACAAACCACAGTGAACATGGACAAAGCAGCTGTTGAGACCGCTTTGGTTGGCCCTGTGGATGGGAAATTTTGTTATAAAAAATGTATGGATGGAAGCGTCGATAAGAGCATGGTTGTGTGCAAACTATGTGTCAGGGGTGCGTGCAGGAGTAGACGAGACGATAGACAATATTTACAAAGTACAATATATTTAATATAAATCTCCGGGTGGAACAAGGCTGGAACATTCACACACATCTATTACACAGAAGGACCGACAGGGAACTGAAATCAAAGACAGACTTTTAAAGACAGACTAATTAACAAACACAGGTGACACAGATGACTAATAATTACAAGGACAGGTGCAGGGAATCAAAATGACGAAGGGCTAAACCAAATGACAGATCAACGGGGGGAAGACAAATGGGAAAAACCAATGACAAGACAGACAGAACTGTGACACTATGCAACAAGGATATTCGCATATCACCGCAGCACATCGAGCCTATTGCTACACTTAATGGCAATATTGCACTGGTCTGTTGGACTTGGTTGAACAAAAATAAACAATATTTTGTTGCTTAAGCTTATGTATTCAGTCATTATTCAATGGTATAATTAAAAATCCATATGAAAAAAACTTACTCCTCACTGTTCTCAGGTCAAATATTTATATGCGATTAAAATGCGATTCATTTCGATTAATTAATTACAAAGCCTCTAATTAATTAGATTAATTTTTTTAATCGAGTCCCGGCCCTATCTATTATACAATGACAGAGAGATGAAGTCTGAGAAGGGTGGTGTACAATTGTTCATTTCTACATCATCAGAAGAGATCATATTTTCCCATATCCTGTTAATACCCCTATAATCTAGCAACTAATAGTGACATGGCCACAGAATGTTTTTCCCATATCTAATCTAAAAGTAGTTTTGATTCCTATTTTGAAGTGTTGAGATGCAGTGAGATCACATTTGTTTACAAAGGATAAAATATCTTGAATCAGACTTGTCTCAACAGTCAGAAGAGGGTATTCCTGTAACATTTACTATTGTTGCTTTTTGTTTTTACGTTGCCTAGCAGCCACGGGGTTTATGACGAAGACTTCCTGTCCACCCTAACACACTGAGCTTTGATTCCGTCCTCCTTTTCATTTCATTAACGTCATGTGCTCCATTCATAGTACTGAGCTGTACTTTTTAAACAGTTTGACTCTGATTTGCAATATAAACATATATTTCAAAGTAAATCATGTAGTTGTAATTTACATATGGAGAAAATTAGGTAACAGCAGTCCCGCTGGAGTTTTATTATGTAACTTCAGCCTTTCTAGCTCCACCTTCTTTTGTTAAAAGGGGTTGGATTCCTGAACTTCGCAAGGAGAAAACAGACATTAGCTCACTTATATGTTTTCGTTTTTCTTTTTCTGTTACTAGTGCATTAATGTGTGGTGAGTTATGTGGTGTTGTGTATCTAAAACCATTCAGTCCAGTCATCTTTCATTTCTATGGCAACATACAGTCACAATTCACACACACTCTGCCCTTGCCAACACAAGCCAAGCATTTTCACCATAGCAACCTCACAGTGGAACACACAAACTGGAGCTTTTCTTTCCCAATGCCACTGAACCATCTGCTGTTTGTTATCTGTTCTAACTAGGTCTAATCTGTTGCACTTGTAGTTGTGCATACAGTTTTTCTTATTAGTTTTTGACGGCCTCTGTCCTTTGTTTTACACTATAGTTACCCACTTGGTCATAACAATGATAAAGACTAAAATCTGATACGATGAACAAAGGAGATCAATCAAAACGAACACAAGAATCCTGAATATAATTGCTCATAATCCTGTGAGAACTTTATGTCTCAGTTGCTTGATAGACTTTGAACTTTTTATTCTGCTTTATTACTTTCATTTTTTGTCATTAGTCTGAATTGAGGAAAGCTGTGATTCAGCGTTTAATCATTTCATACTTAGATAATTATATAAAAGGATAAGTGGGTGAACAGGTAACATTTTATAACAGTGTTTTTTTTATCATAAAAATACAAAAATTGTACATTTAATCTTAATTAAAATTAATTTCTACATATACAAACACATTTTTACTATTTAATGGTATATAAAATGGTATAAATTAACATTAATGCATTATGAAACCCTCCTGAGATTTTAAGCAATAAACATCCGTTCAATAAATACTGTATCACTCAAAAAAATGATTCTACCACACTGTACAGTTAATTTAAAAAAATCTTTTTCATTTAACACCATTGTGTTAGGTTTCCCATTTAAACAATTGCATTGTGTTAAACTGATTTGAAACAGTTTCGTTTTGGTTCAACTCAATATTTTCATTTTGAAAGAACGTATTTCAATTAAGTAGAGAGTAGATAAATTATTTTACTTGTGTAACTAGGAAGTGGATTTCCCCTTCCCATCATGCTTTGCACACGGCTGGATAAGGAGAGTAAATGTTGAAATAAAATGTTATTTTATGCATTTTTTAATAAAATGATAAAATTGGGAGACTTGTTAATGTTTACTGTTCTTTTATGTTTGTATTTAAAACAGTTTCTGGTATGGTAGTGTTTTTGGGGGTTACCATTGTGGTGAATGCATAGAGCATGTGCTTGGGTTGAGGACCTGATAACATAAGTTAAAGTTGTTTTAATAATAAAATAAACAACTACTTTGGGCATGCCATGGATGTAACAAAGCCATCTTATGGCTAATGCCTAATAAGTTGGTTAATGCCTAAAGTTAATTAAATCCAATGTATCATTTTTTGAGTGTAGAAGAATTTCTGCCTAGCTATTTGTTTTCCAGTTAAATGTTTTAGATTGAGTTCAACAAGCATAAAATAATTACTTCATAAACGTATCAAATTCATTGAAACTATATTTGATCAAATTGAGTTGGCCCAACTCAATTACATTTTATTGCATGAATTTGTTTTTTATGAGTTGGGGTCACACATATTTATTGGATGGAAATCCTGCCCTCAATTAAATTGAGTTCATCCAATGACTTATTTTTTTGAGTGTATAATGAATTGTTGGCAATAATTAAAATTAACTAATTTTTTATTACATTTGATCAAATCATGTTAATGTCCTATTTTGATCGATTCCATTTCATGCATATTTAATAACAAATATTTCATAAATGTTTTAAAAATCAAATTAATATAATAAAATAAAATGAATGAATGAAAATTCTGTTTTATTTATTAAAGCAGCATTTCTATCTTAATCTGTCCTAAACACCCTTCACAAAAACTATAATTTGATTTTATTTAACATTTAATCTAAATTAATGTTAGTTTCTACATATACACTACCAGTCAAAAGTTTTTGAACAGTGAGATTTTTAACATTTTTCAAAAGAAGTCTTCTGCTCACCAAGCCTGCATTTATTTGATCCAAAGTACAGCAAAACAGTACTATTTTGAAATATTTTCACTATTTAAAATAACTGCTTTCTATTTAAATATATTTAAAATGTAATTTATTCCTGTGATTTCATAGCTGAATTTTAGCATCATTACTCCAGTCACATCATCCTTCAGACATTATTGTAATATTCTGATTTGCTGCTCAAAAAACATTTATTATTATTATGTTGAAAACAGCTGAGTATAATGTTTTCAGGTTTCTTTGATGAATAGAAAGTGCAGAAGAACCGCATTTATCTGAAATAAAAATCTTTTGTAACATTATGAATGTCTTTACCATCACTAAAGCATTGGATCTTTCTATTCATCAAAAAATCCTGAAACGTTTCTTGAACAGCATGAAATCAGCATGTTAGAATGATTTCTGAAGGATCATGTGAGATTCAAGACTGAAGTAATGATGCTGAAAATTTAGCTTTAATCACAGGAATAAATTATATTTTAAAATGTAAATATTTCAATATTAAAATATTTCACAATATTACTTATGTTGCTGTGTTTTGGATAAAATAAATGCAGGCTTGGTGAGCAGAAGGGAATTCTTTAAAAAAAATCTTACTGTTCAAAAACTTTTGACTGGTAGTGTACATTTTAAAATTGCAAATGGCTTAAATTTAATGTATCAACGCTTTATAAAGTAATATAATTTCCAAATACCCTTGTAACTAGTATATTAAACTATATTAATAAATGCTAAATAAATAAATAAATTGTTGTTAAGAGTTACTCTAATAAAATAAACTAAACCTTCTTGTAAAATGATTTAATATGGCTGTAATGCTTTATTCTGAGAACTCTGATGAGAAGATGCATTGATAAATAAATCTGAGACCATATTAATTCAATGACTGATTTCCTATCTACAAAACACACCCTTTAAATGATATAATTACTTAAATACAATGGCAGCGGACTGTCTTTGTAGTAACATTGCTCATAGCAACCGCCACAACCAATCACATGCATATCTTTTATAACCTTTCTACAGGCACATGCATCTGGGTTAAACCCGCAATTTCACCTATACTTAAATCCCAGGCTTTTAACAGTAGGTGTTCCCTTGTGGGTTGCACATTTTTCAGATGAAGTGAATCATATTTGTGGTTTCTAAGTGGGTTTATGTGTGGTGTTACTACATGTAAATCTGACATGCTGCTTTCTCAATCTGTATGACATTTTGACACACAATCTTTTCCTAGAGCGACAGGTTAGTGAATGTTCAATCCACAGGGCCTTGAGGGTGTGGATCATGCCAGGCCGAGGCGTTTCTCAAGCTTATCTCTTTGTGCGAGCACTCATCCAAACATAAAATGTGGGTGGGTCAAAGGGGTTACTAGTTTCACTGTTGTAGTTTGCAGTCTTAGAATTGTATGAATTCATTTCTATTAATACATTTCTTTTATGTTTATTTCTTTACATATTCAGAATCAATCAAACTTACATGTGCTTCTACAATCAAAAATTTAACCTCCAATAAAGATGCTATCAATCTTATGGTGAGGGTATGTGTTTGGACAAGCAGATACTCCCTCCACACACATCTACACCCATACAGGTTACACTCGCCTTTATGGGACGCTGGAAGTTTGATTAGCTGACAGGCCTTGAACAAAGCCCCCTCTGTCTCAAAGATAGACAAGTGTGTGGATTTACTGCTTTTGGCGGAGGGAAATGTCACTAAATAAGCTCCTTCGTCTTCAGCTTTAACTCAACTAAGAAAACTAAGTCAGCCTATGTACACAGGTCTGAACATGCATCACTGCAAATAATGCATGAAGTATCTGTCACATGACTGCTTATGTATCTTAAAATGTGACAGTGTTATTTTACAAAAGACAAAAGAAAGTACATGGCATGCCAGGTCATATGAGTTGTATATTAAAGTATTCTTCTTCTGAAGAAAATAAAACACTTTTGATATGACAAGCCATATAATAAGATCATTTACGCCAGCTCATGCCAAAAAAAGCACTAAGATCATATGACAGTATTATTGATTATGCTGGGAGTGTCTGTGCAAGTGCTCTGTTTTGTGCACCTTGATCTACCGAGCTCCACAGATGCCCACGCACCTTTATGTACACACACACACACACACACACACACACACACACACACACACACACACACACACACACACACACACACACACACACACACACACACACACACACACACACACACACACACACACCCACACACCCACACACAAACAGCCCTGGCAGGCTTGCAGCAGTAGTCTTGTGTTGAAAACTCTGACCTCAAACACATATGTATGCTCAAAGGAATGTTCCATACCTTACTCTACAGAGTAAGCACAAAACACTATACTTATGTTTAATAAACATGATGCTTGACATGTTATCCACCATGATTTAAGGATGATCCAAAGAGTATCTTGCGAGTTTGTGACCTTTTATAAAAAAGGAGTTCACATGGTTAGTCACATATTTGCTTATTTGAGTAGCAACTCAGAAATAGTGCAGAATTGTACACTATAACTTGTCTTTGCTTACAGTTTTTTACAATCGTTTTTGCACTAATAACAGAACCGTAATGTCATTTTTCAAAACTCTAGACACATAATACACAACCAATGATCAAAATGCACATTTTTCAAACCACTTAACACATTTTTCAAATGCTTGGATACAATACACATAAGCCACAGATAATTTGTTCATTGAACTTAAATCACCTTTTCAAAATGACACAACTTAACATCAAACTCACACATTACATCTGAGTTGAGTGTGCATACATTTCATTACAAAGATTGAACTATCAGTTGATACATCTGCTTAAAATGATAAGTAACTGTTGCATTACCCTTGAAGCATAGCTTTTATGGAAAATAGTGCATGTTTCAGGATAGATCATTTGACACCAGTTACCACAGAATATGACCCAAGTGGACTACACTACACTCTCAGAAAAAAAGGTACAAAACTATACCTTTTAGGGTACAAGTACCTGTCACTGGGGTGTTACCAAGGGTACAATTTTTTGGGTACATAATTGTACAATAAGGACCCATTGTGTACCTTTAAAGGTACCTTTATATGTTTTGTTGCCCAGGAACAAAATTGTACCTCTGCAGTACTTTTTTTTTTTTACCGTGTAAAAATCTTGTATCTTTATCAGATATGGTTTCTATGGCCCCATGTACCTCTTTTACAGAACACATTTTCATATTCAACATTACTGAATGCAAGATGTCATTTTTATGTTATTGCTTTTGTGGTTTCAATGAGTTATTGGCTACCCTAGTAAAAAAATAAATAAATAAATAAATAAAAGAATGTATCAAGAACGTTGGTGCACAAATTAGCCCTGCTGAAGAAGAAAAAAAATCCAAAACCAGCCTGCTGTTTGGCTGTTTTTAGCTGGTCAACCAGCCTGGTTTTAGCTGGTCATAGCTGGTTTTAGAGGGGTATTGGCCACTTTTCTGTCTGGTCAGGCTGGGAAACCACCAGCTAAAACCAGCCTGACCAGACTGGGAGACCAGCTAAAACCAGCTACTTCCAGCTTAAACCAGCTAAAAGCAGCCAACCAGCCTAGGCTGGTTTTAGCAGTTTTTTTTTTCCAGCAGGGTACAATATACTGTACCCTGCTAAAAAAAAAAAACAGCTAAAACTTTGAATCTAAATTTTTTCCCTTTAGAAAACCTATGCTGAGATTTATTTTATCAGTAAATTCCACATTACAGTATTTCAATGATACCACTGTGTCTGTACTGTTCTCAGTCTAAAGTAAAAAAAAAAATGAAACCTGAATCACATATTTTGTACAACTATATTTAATGATTGTATAGCAAAAACACATTGAAACTATGGGTAACTTGTGTATGGGTGATCTAAAGTAATGTTCCTATAATATTTCATAATAAATTCGTTTTTTGAAACAATGCTTCTGCTAATGCAAGGCTTCTTTAAAGATATGAACGCACTATGCAAAGTTTTGAACACTGGACAGCCTGTGTTACAAATAATGACTGTTTTGAGTTTTGTATCTAGAGTTTTGAAAAATGACATTAAGGTTCAGTTAATAGTGCAAAAACGATTGTAAAAAACTGTAATTTCTTTATGAGAATAAAATAAATATTTAAAGGTTTTTCATTTAAAAACTAAGCTTATTTCAAGGTTTACATGTGATCTATGAATTTTACAGTATCATTTATTCTGCAGTACACTCTTGTAGATTTGCAAATCAATTTGAAGGTGCATTTAATTGATTAAATAAATCTGATGCAGTTGAAACAGTCCTAAAATGAAGAGAATCTCAAACCAGTCATTTTAGTTTTTGCGGTCTGTTGGTTTCTCGAGTTTCATTCTAGTATCGAGTGGACATCAACACCTTAAGGAGCAATTGATGGTGAACATTAGAGCAGAATAGCTGAAATAGCTACTTTCATTGTTTACTGCATCTTAAGAATGAGACACACCTCTCAGAAATATCCACTTTATGCAAATAAAAAGCGAGAGAGTGAGAATGAGTATGGGGGTGTGTTTGATGTGTCCCTGCAGCCAAAGTAGAAGGAATGCAAGCGCAGCGAACCTGTTACTCAGGACCCTTTAACATGACAAAAACGTTGCAAGAAAGCTTCTCTGCTCGTAGAAACAATGGCATTTTAAATGTTCATGAAATGTGTTGGCTGTGTGTGAAATTGCATGCTGCTCTGCAGACAAATCTCTGTAGTCTTTTTATGAATTTGTCCAAAAGTTTTAAGCATTATGCAGTTCTCTACTTGCACATGACACCTGATTTTATTCAAACCTGCAACCGTGAATGTTCTCTGCCGACGTGAATAATTGCACAAAAACACTTTCTTTTAAATGCATCTATAATTTGTTAATAAGAATATACTGTGAAAAGAACCAAAGTATCTGTATTAGGGTTAGAAATTAAGAGGGAACATCTGCACCCTGGAACTGATTTCTAAGGCCATTATTTGCATTCGTAAGGGCAATGTTTCTAATCACCTTTTTATTATAATCACCACACTATGTTATCTTTAATGTCAAATAAGTTACTACTTAGATTTACCAAATCCAATTACTTCAATCAATATTTTAGTCAATAACAACAAATACTGTTTAAATTTTTATCCAAATTAGACATGTAAAAAAACAGCTCACAGGACGGCAATATTCTGACAAAAAAAAAAAAAAAAAAACATTATTGTAAATTATTGCTCTTTTTATAGTAATAATGATTATTAATATCGATATAAATATTTTTGTTTCGTGTCTGCGTTTTGACCATGTCACATACCTGGCTTCACAGATTAACATGTCGGTCCATGACACAAGTTATGCAGTAATGCACGTTATCACTGAAGCTACGAAATTAAAATTTTATTCACGTCGTATCTGCCCTGTGTTGTTTAAGATAAGGGAATTCGCCAGTTTGTAAACTCTACCGCACTCAACGCAGCTCCGGCGCCTCTGATTGGCCCGTTTTCAGCGTTGACTAATCTAAGCATCTCTGATTGGTCAATGCATTCCTAAATTCAACAGAAACACGTTTGATTGGTTATAAGGCTTTGAACAAAACTGCAATCTTTTCGTATTGTGACCCTGGCCACAAAACCAGTCATAAGGGTCCGTTTTTTTGTTTTGTTTTTTAAATTGAGGTTTATACATCATCTAAAAGCTGAATAAATAAGCTTTCCATTGACATAGGATAGAACAATATTTGGCAGAGATACAACTACTTGGAAATCTGTAATCTGAGGGTGAAAAAATAAATCAAAATATTGAGAAAATCACCTTTAAAGTTGTCCAAATTAAGTTCTTAGCCATGCATGTTATTAATCAAAAATTAAGTTTTGATATGTTTATGATAGGAAATGTACAAAAGATCTGTATTTTTGGCTATTGCTACAAATATACCTGTGCTACTTAAGACTGGTTTTGTGGCCCAGGTTCACATTTCATTTTAAGTGTAACAGACATAATACATTACTTAATTGTGCAGTTTTTTTTTTTTTTTTTTTTTTTACCCGTTTGTCTTTAATTTTGGGGGCATTTTTGTTCATCTTGGTTGCAGTTTTGCCACAAGCCCATGTTTATTTCTGACCCTGATCTGTATATATCTGGCCTAAAGAATTAAATACCGTCATGTCAGAAACTGTTTCAAATTCATTATGTAAAGACATGTTTTGTCTTTCAAGAAGGTGGTGGTGGGTTAGGGGTGCAAAACAGATTTATATATACACTGAACAACAGGTTCTGTCAAAACTTTGACAAGGGCCGTTCATGCTGAACACGCTTCTTGTTTTCTCTATCAAACACAAACCCACAGCACATTCTATAAAGAGCTCTAGGACCATGACCAAGCTGACATAAATGTATTTACACTGTCAAGTGCTTACAATGTGCATATTATTATGTAACAACATACAAGATAAATAAACATAGCCTACTCAAAAGCAGGCTATAAGTAGGCTTTCCCCCAGTTTATTTGATTTTGCACCACCCGCCCACCCTAGATCCAGTTTGTTCTAGCTCACGTATTGTGTTTCACAAGTTCACATTTGTAAATGAAAGTGATAGGTAAAGAAGAAGGTAAACTGGTTTGGACTGCTGTGTTCAATGGAAAGGCAAGTTCCCACATGGACTTATAGTGTATACTGTACGTAGTAAATAATTGTCAAGTTTGTGTACACGCATTGTAAAAGGTAGGTTTAACTCAGACTAAAGCAACAATTCAAGCAATAATAAATTTTAAAATGACATTTAAACACTTCAATTTGAATAAATTAGTGAGTGTACATTAACAGCACTGAGATTTCATCCACCAACATTTTATTAATTTTGTGTCACATATACTTAGACAGAGAAAGGAACACGGTAGATCAGTTATGCAAACCTGCTGTGATTATAATTGCACATGCAAACACACGTAAAACTACTCTAAAAGTCTTGTGAATGTATTGCGAAATGTAGCCAGAACTATACTATATATTAAAGGTGGAGATGACATAGTGGAGAGGGAGGGATACCACAAGACTTTTAAAGGAATGAGGAAAGTTGCTGGTGAATATCTTCTGCATTGTGATTGGCTGAGATGAAATGTATGTGCTGCTACTAAACAACAGAAATCTGTGTGCTCAGTTTGCACATGTTGGTGCAAGTTACAAGTATACAGTATGCATGTGTCTTTTGCAATTTCATTTTCTCTATAGTACCACATTTTTCTTGATAGCCAAAACTCTGGTTGTAATTTTGAGTGAGTGTGTGCATGCAAAAGGTGTTAATTGAGTTCATTTTAAGAAATTGAACATTGCAAATAATGTTCTGTCAAATGTACTTGAGATGACAGAATCAACCTGACTACATTAGATTACACCACTATTTTATGAAGATTAAAGATAACAATTGATTTTTACACAATTTAGTGTGTGTTTCGCAAGCCAGGCTCATTAGAGAAACATGCCTGTGGCGACATTTCTGCAAAATGACATTGCATTGCTTTTTGCAACAAAGTGAAATATCTAAAAGTGAGTGCAGTTAATGTTTTATTAAATTAGTCAGAAATGAATACCTGGTGAATGTTGCTAAATGGTTCATGCTCTATCAACAACCTACACTAAACCCTTCTCCAAACCTAAACGATAGTGTTACCACAAGAGATTAAGAGATTACATTTTAACTTGCTTTTACAAGTCTTTGAGGGTTATTTTATTACTAATTTTTCACAGGAATCATATCCTACCCAAGATTTCTGTATTGCGAGTGCAATGCTGTAGCAGGTGATGCAAACATTAACATTACTGTGCAAGGAACCATACAAGTATGTCTTTATTACGCCGCCTTGGAATTATAAGGTTCTATCTGCATTCTGAGCACTTCTGAGCTTCAAAGTTTTTGCGTTCCATAGACTTCAGTAGATAGAACAATTTTTGTTTTCTAAAAAAATAGAATAAGAATATGTGAATAACTCAATTTTGACAAAAATGCCAGTAAGAACTTTATAATTCCAAGGCAGCGATTAACAGATAATCAGTTTTTGTAAAAATAAATAAATAGAAATAAAAAATAAAAATGAAATTAGTTGGTGTTTTACAGTCACTAGTGTTCATTTTAGCTGGAAACTGCAGTGAATTATATGAACAGGTACATTTTCTTTGCAAAAATGTAGAGGTACGATGAGCTTGTGTTGCAACTACTGCTAATAAATAACTTACTCTGCATTTTTATACACACATCCTATGCAAAATGTAACTCAAAACATAGTCTCCCATAAATGGGAAACAAAAATGTGACTTAGTGCAGCTAGGTAGGCTTCTGGAGAAGCCTGGGCAGAACATCAGGCCTATAATCCCTTGAGTTTCTATTGACATCCGCAATAAAGTATCGGCCTGTTGAGGCCTGCAAAGAAAGTGAGTGACAGACATAGAGAGAGTAAAAGAAAGAGTGAGGGGTTTTTTAAACTTCTTGACAGGAGATAAAAAAAAAAAAAACTATGATAAATCTATAACAGAGGAGTGAAAGGTCAAGCAAAGAGAAATTACAAGATTGCAGTTGTTGATCAATCAAATAAAGATGTGTTGTATGTGTAGCAAGAGGGGGGTGGGAGAGAGAAGATATGAATCTTAGGGGACTGGTTAGTTGGGTGTGTTTAGGGTGTGGTACAACTAGTTTAAGCACCTGGGGCCAACATGTGTCAACGTTTGTCACCAAAATCACGTATCCAATGAGCTGCTGCTATGCATGGTATTCTCTACAAGGATTTTTTTTTTCTTACCTCACCTTTCAGCACATTCTACCTTTTGTAGAACAAACCACAGAAAACAATAACTGCCATAACTGCTTTCTATCGAACCGTAGTAATAGCTACTAAATAACCGCACAGCTGTAGCCAATGAGGCCACATAAAACCAAACTTAATAGCTCTGTACATGTTGTTGCATGACTTGAGAAATTCCAGTGCACTAACCTATTGTGACATGTCACCACCTCAAGGACCATATATCACCACTAGGACTTTTTTTGTTTGTTTGTTTAGTCTCAGTGTCTTTGGTTTAAATACATGTATGATATATAATCATTTTATACATGTAATTATTTAATTAATTAGTGAGAGTGGCCGATTATTTCTGAAATAATTCCATAGTGCTAAAATGAAGTGAAGGATTAGGTCAATCCGGTCTGAGCAGTTTAAGGTTTACACCAGTTCATAGGTGTGGAGTCTAAATTCCCTTACAACTGCAGCCCTTATAGGGCAGTGTTTGCTGATGGGGGAGGAGACGCTGTCATATATGCAGTTATTACTATTACTGCTCTCTATTTGCCAATGTTACAACTGTATACATAGCAATATCATCTGATATGCATCTTATTTATATAGGAAATGCTAGAGTTGCAGACATCACATTCGCTTTAGGACAATCGTAAATAATAATCTGTGCAAAATTGATTGTGTTTTCTTGTGATAATTTAAACCTATTTCTGCTCATTTATTGTAATATTTTTATCTGCTGCTGTATTAGCTAAGAATCTCTAAAATAAAGATTCTGAATATACTGAAAAACTAAAAGTTTTAGTTTTAAGTTAAACCTTTCTTTTCTGTGCACAACCCCTCCTGTTGGCTCAGAATTTGAAGTGCAATCAAGGATCACATTCAAACAGGCAACTTCGAAGTAAAATGCAGAAACACAGAAATGTAAAGCTCAAAGAAAGGTGCTTTGTTCTGTGCATCAATCTTTTTTTTCTATAAACAAGTCAGCTGGAGCGATGGGAGCGATGCTATTCTGCATTTTCACTGACTGTCAAGCAGACCCGTTTTGCAACCTGGAAATAAGCTATTTGCTGTGAAGGTGCAAGCCTTCATTCATTAGCCACTAGGTAAATAACTAGAATAATGAAGTGCCACCATAAATGGTAAAACTATTTGTGCTAGAAACCAGTGTGTATATGATTATAGTAAGTGAAAGCAAAATAATAGCAAAATATTAGTTTGCAATTTAAAGCATTATAATCAGGGGTGCACATACAGTTTTAGCCTGGTTCTCATAAGAGTACCTGGAGATTTGGTTTGGTCCTCAGAGTGTGACCCATAAAATATAACTCTATAAATTAATTATTAATAGTGCTGATAATATAATTGTTTATTTATTTTTTGTTTAAATAAAATAATAAACAAAATAATGAAGTGTGGTAGTAGTATTATGTTTGTTTGTTTTTAAAGGGAGTATTAAATAAAAATACAATTATTTTTTATTTATAACTTAAAAATAAAACAATAATATTTACTTTTTATGTGAATTTTCATAATTTTCACACCTAAATTAACAATCTTTCATTTTGGCGGGGTGGCGACAAGTATGTAATGCAAACGGTGCACAGATGCAGACGGCCTTCAGTATACACGCTCCTGATTAGCACGTTCAGTGAATGAAATGTCACGTTTTTGCATTGTGCTTTGAAAACGGCAGTGAATAGCCTATAACAATGCTTTCAGTTTGAATAGAAATCTTATGCAGTATTACAGTTTGTCAGTCTAAAATGGTAATTGTACATTAACAGCTGCAACCATGTCAGCACGCAAAGGCACGCTCTGAACTTATTTACACAGCGCATTTTCTTATTTTGGTCGTGCATGTGGACCTGCGGACCACTTATGTGCACCCCTGATTATAATGAACATTATAATGTAAAGTAACTGAAAGCAAATGTTACCGGAAGCCTTTTTAGCCTTGAAAGTCATGTACGAAGTTACACATATATTATGCACCTATTATCCCCCTTCTTACAAAATGTAATATAAGTCGGAGGTATCCCCAGAATGTGCCAGTGAAGTTTCAAAATACCCCACAGATCATTTATTACATCATTTTGAAAATGCCTATTTGGAGTGGAAGCAGAAGCGCTGTTTTTGTACATGTTTCTTTAAATGCAAATTAGCTGCTGCTCCCCGCCCCCTTTTCCAGAATAGGGCTGTGCCTTTACAGCTCCTACCTCAGATACTCTGACAAAAAAAACATCTGTTTGGTTTTAATCATCATGTCTATCGTGCTGAAATCAAGCGTTTTAAAACCATATTAGTTTACACTTCTGATAACGCACACATCGGAAGCATGAGTGCAAAAAGTGGCTGTCACACGGCATGTGAGTACTAAACTAAACTAAAAAGTTAATGTCTTTCATGTCTTATTGCACTTAAAACGTCAAATACAGAAGATCATGTCTGTGAAGGTCATAGCATTTAGAAATGGTACACCGTTGTGGCTTGCAAAAAACAAAATGGCAGTGCTGTGGTGGAAACATGCATATATTAAGGGGTGGTAATATTATAATAAGAACCCCTTTTTACATCACAAGGGGAGCAAAATCTGAACGCCTCTTTTTTTTACATGCTTGCAGAGAAAGGCTTACCAAATCAAAGTGACTGGGTTGTCCTTTTTCTCGTTTTCTGGGTTGGTAGATGCACCAGGGACTCAATTATAGCACTTAAACATGGAAATATTCATGACATGTCTTACATAGAGCATGAAGTCTTAAAAATTCAATGTCGAAAACTGATGTGTTGCTGTATTCACTTTATTTGAATATAGGCCTCAATAGTGCACAAAAGATGTTTCTCATACTTTCTGACTGTGCTCAGAGTGACAGACATTTAGTAATTTTTAGTTAAAGGGAAAAAAATACTGTAGAAGAGAATGAGTTTGTTGCAGGGCCATAGAAATATGCTACACATTTAATGCAATGCATTGTAATTCAGTTTCATCTGCCACACCTCAGCAACAGATACTAAACTATACATGCTCATGGACCCCAGGGGAGGGGGTGGAGGCCAACCTATAAAAATCTGATCTTGGGCTCTGTGCACAATGCAATCCATCTGTTTTTCCATCATTTAGAAACATCCTTCACTTGTTTGTCTGCAGACTTATCTATCACTTGCACACTTCCCTCTGTAGCTACGACTTTCTTCCCTGTCTCACTGGTTTTGATGATGGTGGTCTTTGTGCTTGTGGTGACGGTGGCAGTGCTGCTGGTGAAGCTGCTGGTGCTGTCACCCTTTGCAGTCACAACTTCCTGCTTAACCAGGCCTGTTTTCTGAACATCTTTCCCAGAACTCTGGGATGAGACACTCGTAAGGTGGCTGCTTTCAAGGCCGTACTTCAGAGCTAAGAAAAATTATATTAGAACACTGTCACAAAAGCTCCACTGTATGCATAGCTGGTGTGAATTACTTCAAAAAGCATATATGTATATAAAAAGAGACACTTTTTGTAAATGAAGAAACTCACGGTGTGGTTTATAGATGGAGAGAGACTGGAATGAACCATAGAGTCTGTGAATGAACACAGAGAAAGTACAAAATGTCCATAGGAATCTGTTGTGATACTAGTGTCTTAAAGTGTTAGTCGTTGTGGTAACACTTTACAATAAGGGTACATGAATAATCATGTACTAATGCCTAAATTAATACTTAATTCATCACCTACTAATGATTATTCAAGGAATTAACTAAATATGACCTAACAAAGGGCTATCCTTAACTACAACTGGAGTCATACGGATTCATGGATGAATAACGGCAGCCTTAACTACATGTTAGTACATGTTTGATAGTTAATGCATTAATTAACATTTATGGGTAAACGAAATCTTTAGGAAAGAATGAGAAATACTCTGACTTTGAAATTAATTTAAGTTATTTAATACTATCATAATTTGAGCATTTGACATCTTCAGCTTTGTCTTAAACATTATTGGGTGTCAAAGGATTAGTTGATCCTCTTCATCAAGTGTAGAAAATACTAAATACACTAATGCCTGATCTTGTCTGTTTTATGTTCTTCTCTTTCCCTTTAAACTCACCTATTGATTTATACACAGAATAGTAAAATATAAAAACACAAAACCCACAAAGAACATTTGTAGAACAATTCCTAAAGAAATGCTCAAACTAGAAAGAGTTCACTCTCCATCCAGACAGAGCCGTGAAGATCCTGCACCTCCGCTCTCTCTCATTCCTTGTAAATCCACACGGCATCTTGGCACAGCATAACCAGGCTGATACTCACTGTGTTAGTACATGTGTATTTGATAGGAAGTATATCATAAATCATGAGCTGAGTTTAGTGAGTAGTTAACAGTGAATGCATTATGATTGGGCCCTCTCAAGTAAAGTCATGTCAAAATCAACCTTAACAAGCCATTAGTTAATGTTAGTGCATGGGTAGTTAAGAGTGAATTCATTATGATTGGGCCCTCTCAAGTAAAGTCATGTCAAAATCAACCTTAACTAGCCATTAGTTAATGTTAGTGCATGGGTAGTTAATAATAAGTTATTAATGATGAAGTGACACAATGACACATTAACAAATCATCAAATTACATAACATTAAACATGCTGTAAGAGTGTCCCTGTTCATTTATACCACCAGTACAACAAACAGTGATTTTTAGTTACTTTATTTTTCATTGACATAATTTCACATATATGGACTCAAAAGAAAGCATCCAAACATAATGTTACTTCTAAAGACACACAGAATGTAAAATATTTAGCTTCCAGAAACTCAAAAACGTTCAATTACCGTGTATAAATAAATAATACAAAAACGCAGATGCAAACATGACTTTAATCCGGTTTACAAAAGCAGATAAAAAAAATCGACATTACCGAAACAACAAACCTTAAGTGCTGAGCGAGTGCCTAGAGTACGCCACTAATTAGTGTCCCACTTGAAACAAACCTTACATACTGTAGTCCCCTTTATTTGAAATTATTAAATTATTGTTCGTTGAAAGTATTAGTGCCATTAATTAGACAGATATGTTAAACCAAATTTAAAAAATAGACCATTAGCTAATACTTTCAATTATCATTAATTTAACCATTTCAAATAAACGGAACTACAGTATGTAAGGTTGTTTCTGTAGGGACACTCATTAGTGGCGCACTCTAGACACTAGGTGTTTCTCAATGTCAAGGATATGTCCTTGGCAGGACTGGTCCTTCCAAGTCACTTCCTTCAGAGGCTAGGCGAAGCTCCTCTTAAGCATTCGGAGAACACATAAATGGAACAGGCTAGCAAGTGCACGTTATTGCGTCATTACCTCAGTGAAAGGTCCGCTCTTATCATTTATTTAAAAATAATTACATCCATTACGTCAAATTGACCCTGCACTGTTTAAACACACTTGACAGTCAAAAAATCAATATGATTAAAAAGGAGTTTATTGATTTAAAAACGATTATATTGCCTGAGTGAACAGAACTGCGTCCATAGCAACGCTCTGTTTTTCATGGCAACCGTGTGCCATGTTATCAAGAAATAACAGACCGGAATTCAACCAAGCCATTGTAATAATATTTGATATTGAAAAATATTTATAATTTAACAACTATTTGTTAAAGACTTGTCCTATCTCACAAACAAGTTTAGTTTTTAATTTCCCCAACTACACTATTTTTACCCTATTGAGCAAAATGATCCCTTCATTCCCTTCATGACTCTGCTAACGTCCGACATTTGTATTTTTGAACAAGATAGCAAAGCTGCGCGCATAGGATTGTGGGTGATTTTAGAGCGCGAAGAGCGCGAAGGCTACACTTATGCATCCTTTCCTGTGTATGGGATATTTTTCGAACGAAGGACGCAGTCCTTGGTTGAAACTCCGAGGATCCTCGACATTGGAACAGTCCTTCGACGGATGTCGATGACGTAGCATCCTCGAAATTCTGGCTTCCGAGGATCCTTCCTTGACATTGAGAAACGCCTACTCGCTCGGTGTAAGGTTTGTTTCGGTAATGCCATTTTAATTTAATGTCGTCTGCTTTTGTAAAACAAATCAAAGTTATGTTTGCATCTACATCTGCATTTTTGTGTGTGGAAAGTTAGGCACATTAAATAACAGCATGGTTTTGAGCTTCTGAACTATTTGACCGTCTGTGTGTCTTTGGAGGTAACTTGGACTTTCTTTCGAGTCCATTTATGTGAAATTATGTAAATTGTTAGTTGTACTGGTGGTGTAAATGAACAAGGAGGACACTCTTACAGCATGTTTAATGTTTAATATTTATACATCTGCACATTGTCTTGCCCATAATTGCACATTCCATTTTTTTGAAATATTTATTATATTCTATTCCTATTTCTAATATTTTATGGTTATTTTTTATTGTATATTTGTACATGATGCAAATTTCTTTTTACAACTAAAGTTAATCCTATTATATTCTAATTTGTTTAATTATCTTATTTCTCATTCTATACTGGAACTTCCTTATAAAATGTATGGGTTATTAGCAGTCGTATAAGCATTTCACTTTATATAATACTGTGTATGTGTATGTGACAAATAAAATTTGAATTTGGTATGTAATTTGATGATTTGTTAATGTGTCACTTCATTACTAACTATTATTTACTACCCATGCACTAACATTAACTAATGGCTTGTTTATGTTGATTTTGACATGACTTTACTTGAGAGGGACCAATCATAATGAATTCACTCTTAACTACCCATGCACTAACATTAACTAATGGCTTGTTAAGGTTGATTTTGACATGACTTTAATTGAGAGGGCCCAATCATAATGAATTCACTGTTAACTACCCATGCACTAACATTAACTAATGGCTTGTTAAGGTTGATTTTGACATGACTTTACTTGAGAGGGCCCAATCATAATGCATTCACTGTTAACTACTCACTAAACTCAGCTCATGATTTATGATATACTTCCTATCAAATACACATGTACTAACACAGTGAGTATTCAGCCTGGTTATGCTGTGCCAAGATGCCGTGTGGATTTACAAGAAGTCAGAGAGCGGAGGTGCAGGATCTTCACGGCTCTGTCTGGATGGAGAGTGAACTCTTTCTAGTTTGAGCATTTCTTTAGGAATTGTTCTACAAATGTTCTTTGTGGGTTTTGTGTTTTTATATTTTATTATTCTGTGTATAAATCAATAGGTGAGTTTAAAGGGAAAGAGAAGAACATAAAACAGACAAGATCAGGCATTAGTGTATTTAGTATTTTCTACACTTGATGAAGAGGATCAACTAATCCTTTGACACCCAATAATGTTTAAGACAAAGCTGAAGATGTCAAATGCCTAAATTATGATAGTTTTAAATTACTTAAATTAATTTCAAAGTCAGAGTATTTCTCATTCTTTCCTAAAAATTTAGTTTACCCATAAATGTTAATTAATGCATTAACTATCAAACATGTACTAACATGTAGTTAAGGCTGCCGTTATTCATCCATGAATCCGTATGACTCCAGTTGTAGTTAAGGATAGCCCTTTGTTAGTTCATAATTAGTTAATTCCTTGAATAATCATTAGTAGGTGATGAATTAAGTATTAATTTAGGCATTAGTACATGAATATTCATGTACCCTTATTGTAAAGTGTTACCGTTGTTATAAAGGTGTCAATTGTTAAAGGGATAGTTCCCTCAAAAATAAAAATTCTGTCTTTAATCATACACCCTCATGTTGTTCCAAACCTGTAAGACCTGTTCATCTTCGAAACACAAATTAAGATATTTTTGATGAAATCTGAGCACTTCTTGATCCAGACAGCAACACAACCAGCATGTTCAAGGCCAAGAAAGGTAGTAAGGACATCATTAAAATTGTTGTTGTTGTTATTTTTGTTTCTTTGTGCACAAAAAATATTCTCGCTGCTTCATAAAATTAAGGTTGATGTCTGACTACTGATGTCACATGGACTATTTTAACAATGTCTTTACTACCTTTCTGGGCCTTGAACGTGGTAGTTGTGTTGCTGTCTATGCAGGGTCAGAGAGATCTCGGATTTCATAAAAAATATCTTTATGTGTGTTATGAAGATAAACAAAGGTCTCACAGGTTAATTACGGAATTTTCATTTTTGGGTGAACTATGCATTTAAATAATCACTAAAGTCTGAGGCTGCACCAACCTGCTCTCTTCTCCTTCCAGGAGTTTCCTATAGGTGGCGATCTCAATGTCCAGAGCCAGTTTGATGTTCATCAATGACTGGTACTCACGCACCTGACGGGCCATATCCTGTTTAGCTCTCAGAAGAGCTGCTTCCAGCTCCTGCAGACGCAGTTTTGCATCTTTCACAGCTATTTCACCTCGTTCTTCTGCCTCTTTGATCTGCACCTCGTGATTTGAATGCTAAAATAAGAGAAGCCAAAAGATTACATCCTTCCCACACCCTGACATATAACTAGAGATCAACTAGGATTAATTGAGATCATCTGATCATCTGAGACCAGTTTACATATAATACACTTTACCTAGATTTGCTGAAAGAATGCTTGCTTTGTTCTTGTCAAATGTCACCAAAAATAATCAACCCCTAAGTATGCTGTGTATTGTTTACTGACATTTTGACACATTCTTTTTTTGTTTTTGACAGTTGACTAATTTTTTGTCATCATTTACTCATGTCATTCCAAACTTGTATAAATTTCTTTCTTTTGTTGAACACAAAAGAAGAATGCTGGTAATCAAAAAGTTGATGGTCACCTTGACTTCCGTAGTATTTATTTTCCTACTATGGAAGTTAATGGGGACCAATACCATTTTACCATTCTTCAAAATATCTTTTGTGTTCAACAAAAGAGAGAAACTTAGGTTTGGAACAACGTGAATGTGAGTAAATAAAAAACAAAACAAAAAAAACAACTTTCAGTTCAATAACTGTGTAAAGTTTATTCATTTTAAGTAATAATGAGTTTAATTCAACTATAAGCATCTCTAAAGATGGGAACAGCGTCATTATTCAGTTTAAGTCAGTTTAGTGTTGATTCAGTTCAGTTCAATAATGTTGCCTGTAATGTTCTTACCTGTCCCTTAACGAGTTCCATCTCAGAGTGTATACGGGCAATTCTTCGAGTGTATTCTGCGATTTCAGCCTTACTGCTTTTCAAGTCATCTCCATGTTTGGTTACCGTCAACTGCATTTCTTCATACTAAAATTTTACAGCACACATGAACATTTACATGCAGAACTATACACAAAACCCAAATTTACAATTTATTTGAGCATCTTTAGAAAAGCCCAAATATTACGATGCAATAAAATAAGCATGTTTAAAAATTAATGATGCAAGCGTAACTTTCAATGCAAGAAAGTTAAATCACCTTCTGTTGGTACCAGCTCTCTGCTTCAGCACGGTTGCGGTTAGCAATCTCCTCATACTGAGCACGAACTTCAGCCACAATGGCGTCCATGTCCAGATTTCTGCTGTTGTCCATCTCTACAACAACTGATGTGTCCTTTATGTGAGCCTGGAGCTCGTGCAGTTCCTGTACACATGGAACAAAAAGACTGAAAACAGCCATTCTGAATCTTGTTCATGCTGTTTTTTTAAGGTTTACTTTGCTTACACACTGTAAGAGTGATAAGCTCTTAAGAGTTATCCTTTACTATCAGTTAACTCAATAATTTATATCTGTAAAGTGTATTACATGACTAAACTAAAAGATTTATGTGAAATGTGAAGGGAGTGAATGGTACCGCCTCGTAAATCTGCCAAAGGAAGTTGATCTCATCCGTTAGGCCGTCCAATTTACATTCCAGCTCCACTTTATTCAGATATGCACCATCAGCGTCCTAAAATACACACAATACAAAACTGATTTCTAATAATATAATTATAATAATTGTTTTAGATATTTAAAAATACTTGATCTGTGTGCTGACCTTTTTAAGGACCACAAATTCATTGTCTGAGTCATTCTTTTTGTTGATTTCATCTTCATACCTGAGAAGGAATGCAGAAGTGTGTGTGAGGAATGTTCTGGAACACTTTAGTGTACAAACATGCAAGATTTAAGACACTGTGCAGACATCCCCAACAATCTTACTTGCTCTTGAAGTCTTCTACCAGGCTGCTCATGTCCCGCAGGCCAGACTCTAGACGCACTTTCTCATTACCTAGCCTGTCCAGCTGTCTGCGCAGGTTAGCAATGTAGGTCTCAAACATAATATCAATGCTGGTTTGACGGCTAGTCTGTTCCTGCAAGAGAGACCACTTAGTCTCCAGCATCTTGTTTTGCTGTTCCAGGTAGCGCACCTGAGAAAAGACAAAGAAAGAGTGTAGTTAATAAATTAATAGACTCTATACACATGAGTTCTTCATTCATTGTCACTGTAATTAACAAATTATATTGTTTAATTAGCTTATATGTAATACTGGACCACAAAACGAGTCTTAAGTAGCACAGTTTTTTTTTTTGTAGCAATAGTCAAAAATACATTGTATGGGTCAGATTTATTGATTTTCCTTTTATGCCAAAAATCATTAGGATATTAAGTAAAGATCATGTTCCATGAATATATTTAGTACATTCTCTACCTTAAATATATATTTAAAAAAAAACTAATTTTTTTATTAATAATATGCATTACTAAGAACTTAATTTGGACAATTTTAAGGCGATTTTCTCAATATTTAGATTTTTTGCATCCTTAGATTTTCAAATAGTTGTATCTCGGCCAAATATCGTCTTATCCTAACAAGCCATACATCAATGGAAATTGGTTTATAGAGTTTTTGTCTTCTTAAGGTGTTCACACACACTGCATTTTTATCCATTATCCTTGTTTTAATTCCTGTCAAAAAATAAATATTGTTCTGACTAAGGTCTACGTGGGTATATTTTTATATACCAATAATAAAAATAACTTTTTTATTAAAAATGTTTTATTAAAAATTACTTTTTGCAGTTCACTTAAATAATTCTGCACACTGTAAAAAAAAAAAAAAAGAAAAGAAAAGAAAAAGAAATTAAAAAAAGGATCATCGGAGTACATTCGAGTGCAAGAAAAGCAAAAGTCTCTCTGTGCTTTATTAAACAGTTCATGAGAGTTCAAAGCTGTATGTGTGTGTGCTCAGATAGGTGTGTTTTTATAAAAGCATGTGTAAGGGAGTGGCCGTTGCACCAGATAGTAAACTGATATTGCCCAAAAAGCGACAAAGGTGTGTTTATGACAGAAAGTGGACATTGTCCCTTCAAGTTAGTCAGTCAATTGGGGGTCCTGATAAAATATGACTGATAGAACTGGGCCTACTGTTATCACAATCGCCTCACTTCCTCACACAAACATACAAACCACACTCAGAGGTCCAAACACAATACATTTAATTAGATGCGAAAACAAAAAAGATCCACACAAAAGGTTAAAAAGACAAGATGAAGAAGGGGATAACTTACCTTATCAATGAATGAAGCAAAACGGTTGTTGAGTGTCTTGATCTCCTCTTTTTCCTGAGTCCTGATGGTGTGGATGTTCGGGTCAATCTCCAAGTTGAGAGGTGCCAGCAGAGTTTTATTGACTTTTACAGCTGTAATTGGAGGGCCTAGGAATGGACTGGAGCCCCAACCTTCTCTCGAAACCATCACTGATTGAGAAAGGGGGGTCCGTCTGTTGCTGATCACACTCACAGAGTGACTGCTGAAGGACTTCTTCTTGGAGTTCAGCATCTCTGGACAGCTGTCAGAGTGAGAGAGGACAGAGTTGAGGGGTTGGAAACTCAAAAATGGTGGGATGACAGACGTTCCCTCAAACTCTTATATTGAGTGCAGGGAGTGGCTCAAGGCCAGCTTATTGGTCAAAAAACAGTTTTCTAGATATGTATAGAGAGTTATAGGGGTTGAACGTCGAGAGGACAATTATAGCGTTATACATTAACAGCTTCACTTCGATCTGTGAGCAAAGGGGAAATTCTTAGAATACTACAAATCGTACAGAACTTTTATGTTAAAATCTGAACATGCTAAGATACCATGAAGCGTTTCTACTTGTACTTTGCATTCTTAATTAACATGAGAGCACTGTAACAGCAGATCCAAGCTCAGTCAACCTTAGAAAATAAATTAAAGGCCAGAAAAAATATTAAGAATTAATATAATTTCACAAAAGAGTGTATAAAACCACTGTATGAGTGTACATGTTTATTCCACAACTTCTATAGTTCTCTACCCACCCAATATCAAAGGGATAGTTCTCCCAAAAATGACAATTTTGTCATTAATTACCCGCATATCTTTTCATACCCATAAATCCTTCATTCATCTTCAACACAAATTAAGATATTTTTGATGAAATCCGAAAACTTTCTGACCCTGCATAGGCAGCAACGCAATATCTTAATTTGTGTTATGAAGATTAATGAAGGTCTTACGAGTTTGAAACAACATGAGGATGAGTAATTAATGACAGAATTTTTATTTTTTGGGTGAACTATCCCTTTAATGGCTGACTTAAGGCGTTCCCCACTATCTACAGTACAAATGCAAAAACAGTTACACTTTAAACTTATTACACAAACAAGTCGGATTTCCCCTTGTAGCCTCCTCCACACAAACACTCCATTGGTTGGTCGATATTGTACTTTTCTAGAGGCAAAAGGCGTTATGGGCTGATCTGTTCAACTTGTACATTGTTGTAAAGATAACACTTCAAGACTTAACTGCAGGGTACATATTGCTGGGTTTCAGTCATCTGAGTTTCAGTCATCCTATTGCAGCCCACCCTTTCTATGTGACCTCTACGCCATAGTGTACTACAAAATAATAAGAAAATGACTAACTAAATTTGTAGGTTCGCCAAGAAGGGCAAGAACACAAGCCTTAAAAAGTTATGGCAAACACTTTTAAGGCAACATTTGGTATTTATATTCTTTCGGTAAGTGTATTATGTTTATACCAAGAGTGATTTATATGGTGAGAGGTTTGTGTACTTCTGTCATAAAAACGTCCTGGCATCTGTTGTTCCCCTTTTTCACTTTAGGCAAATTTCAGTTCTCCTGTGCTAATACAGGTTAATGCCAACTAAAGACAGTTAATTAAAGTGTTCTTTTTTCTGCCAAGGAAAACTGACAGCATTGGTACCGTGATTGCAAGTGGCTTGTCATGATATAAGAAAACTATTCAAATTGGGCACTTGCGTTGTAGACAATCAGTAGTAGACGTGGCACTCGTTTGTAGTGAAGATTAGATATAAAAATGCAACGACTGTTACTTCAGTTATTTTGCTAGTAAGGAGGATTCTCTCTACCGGTCAGACAGACTCTAAAAAGGAATTCAAGCTGAACTTAACAAACATGCTGTGTTCACGTGTATATATAATAAGACATGACAGTCTCTAGACATATGATTAAAAAAAAGTAAACTAACATTGTCTTTTACAGAATTATTGCAAGTTAGTGACAGTATTGTAATTAAAAATAAAAAAAGAAGATAGATCATTGCATACATTTCAAAGATCTTTAAGTTGGAAGACTTTAAAACAGATTTTGATTTTAAATACAGAGGAGCCAGATCTGGATCCAGCTTGTTCCTTTACTAATCTTTCAGCAAGGACTAACCATCGAAGTTAAACTTACAAACTTTGGCCTTTTGTATTAATCTACCAAAACCTTCAAATTGCCATTGTTCCTTAAAGGGATCACTCAGCCAAAATGTAAAATTATGTCATGAATTACTCAACCTCATGTCATTCCAAACCTTTCCAAGATTTTTGGAACACAAATTAAGATATTTTTGATGAAATCTGAAAGCTTTCTTACCCTGCATAGACTGCAATGCAACTACCACGTTCAAGGCCCAGAAAAGTATTGAGGACATCATTAAAATAGTTCATGTGACATCAGTGGTTCAACCTTAAATTTCTGTCTCAGTCTTTGGAAAAGAAGAAATGGCTGAATAAAGTTATTATTTTTGTTCTCTTTGCACACAAAAAATATTGTCATAGCTTCATAACATTATAACACTAACTTTCTGGGCCTTGAACGTGCCAGTTGCTTTGCTGTATATGCAGGGTCAGAAAGCTCTCATATTTCATCAAAAATATCTTAATTTGTGTTCCAAAGATGAATGAAGCTCTTACGGGTTTGAAACTACAGTCGTGGCCAAAAGTTTTGAGAATTACATAAATATTGGAAATTGGAAAAGTTGCTGCTTAAATTTTTATAATAGCAATTTGCATATACTCCAGAATGTTATGAAGAGTGATCAGATGAACTGCATAGTCCTTTTTTGCCATGAAAATTAACTTAATGGACTGCTGAGGACTGGGGCAAAGTCACATTCTCCGATGAAGCGTCTTTCCGATTGTTTGGGGCATCTGGAAAAAGGCTTGTCCGGAGAAGAAAAGGTGAGCGCTACCATCAGTCCTGTGTCATGCCAACAGTAAAGCATCCTGAGACCATTCATGTGTGGGGTTGCTTCTCATCCAAGGGAGTGGGCTCACTCACAATTTTGCCCAAAAACACAGCCATGAATAAAGAATGGTACTAAAACACCCTCCAACAGCAACTTCTTCCAACTATCCAACAGCAGTTTGGTGAAGAACAATGCATTTTCCAGCACGATGGAGCCCCGTGCCATAAGGCAAAAGTGATAACTAAGTGGCTCGGGGACCAAAACGTTGACATTTTGGGTCCATGGCCTGGAAACTCCCCAGATCTTAAAACTTGTGGTCAATCCTCAAGAGGCGGGTGGACAAACAAAAACCCACTAATTCTGACAAACTCCAAGAAGTGATTATGAAAGAATGGGTTGCTATCAGTCAGGATTTGGCCCAGACGTTGATTGAGAGCATGCCTAATCGAATTGCAGAGGTCCTGAAAAAGAAGGGCCAACACTGCAAATACTGACTCTTTGCATAATTGTCATGTAGTTGTCGATAAAAGCCTTTGAAACATATGAAGTGCTTGTAATTATATTTCAGTACATCACCGAAACAACTGAAACAAAGATCTAAAAGCAGTTGAGCAGCAAACTTTGTGAAAACTAATATTTGTGTCATTCTCAAAACTTTTGTCCACGACTGTACATGTAATGTATCTTGATACATATGGCCAAATAAAAGTAGCTGTGTATTTTGTAATAAATAAATACATTACAAAAACTGCAAGTAATACTATGGGGCAGCAACAATCTGTAAGGAAACCTGCACTCTCAGAATAAAGGTACAAAGCTGTCAGTGGGGCGGTACCCTAAAGTACAAAAGCATCTTTGTACCTTAATTATCTCTAAATGGTATCTATTAGTACTTTAAGAGTACATATTAGTAGCGAAGGTGTACATTTAGTACTTTTTAAAAGGGTACCACCACAGTTTTTTTTTTTTCTGAGAGGGTTGGAAGAAACAACATAATATTACTAGATGTTTAGGGGCCTGCAGCCCCGATTGTATCTGTACAGATTCTTCTTAATCTTCTTCTTCTTGAAAGTGGGAGTCAATGGCAGCCCTATGAAGGAAACATATGAAAATGATGAAATTTGGTACACTTAGTGATGGTCATGAATAGTGATCTGACAAAATTTGGGGTCCCTAGGACCAACTCTATAGCATCACCAACAGTTCAAAATTCAACATGAATATGAATATAACTCTTAAACCCTTTGTTTTAAGAAAATTAAACTTGGTACATTTGATTACTCTTCTAATGCTGATCACATGCAATATCTTACATTAGGTCTGCACCAGTAGCGGCCATTTTGAAACATACAGTTTTTCATTTTTTCGCTACTCCTCCTTCAAATTTTGTCCAATTCTTCCAAAACTTGGCAGATAATCTTTGGACTGAGCTGCATAGAAATGACTGCACAGGATTTTATGACATACTGGTAAAAAAAAAACATTTTATGATGCTGTGAACTTAAATGCGGTCAACACGGTTTAGAGCAGGAGTTCTCAACGCTGGCCCTCGAGGTCCATTTTCTTGCAGAGTTTAGCTCCAACCCTAATCAAACACACCTGAACAAGCTAATCAAGCTCTTCATCATTACTAGAAAGTTGCAGGTAGGTGAGTTTGATCAAGGCTCATGATATGAGGGTCCATGCCAAAGTTGACAACAGTGAGATTGTGAGATATGAAAAATGGCTATTTTTGCTTATAACTTTTGAACAGTTAGTCAGAAAATCATAATCTTGTTTATGGATTCCTTGGGTCATGCCGAATCTGCAGATGTCAATTTTTCCATTCCAGTTCATTCTCACCTCTAATTCTGAACCAGCTGTTTTTCATGTTTGTTCAAATTCTGATTTCTGTTTTTGCTCTTCCTGCTCTGCACTGCACTACAGCCCCTTCAGGGGCTTGTCCCTGTATCACTATTTTAAAATAGAAATTAATACTTTTATTCAGCAAGAATGCATAAAATTAAAAGTGACAGTAAAGACATTTATAATGTTACAAAAAATGTCTCTGTCACTTTTCTAGTCTTCAAAGAATCCTGAAAAAATGCATGACATTTCTTACAAAAAAATAAGCAGCACAACTGTTTTCAACATTGATAATAATCAGATAATAATTTTTATCAAATAGGCCCTGGTGAGCATAAGAGATTGCCCCCTAATTTTTGAATGGCAGTGTTTATATGCACACCAAATTACAAATAAATCGAAACTAATTCTCTCTCTGGAATCAATGATTAAACAAGATTACACAAAAATCAATAAACAAAGTAGAACACAACTGCATATCTGTTCTCTGGAAGATGCAACAGTAAAGGAGTAAATACTGTTAGTTCTGATATGTGTCAGACCTTTAGTCACCTTTCAACAAATTCACACATAGCCTGTTAAACTAAAACATGATTAAAATCATAACATGACTAAATGGGAAGAGGAAAGATGAATTACTAATAAGTAAAACTAGTCAGAAAAAATATATTTATGAAGAATGATATAATCATATTAATAATAGTTAGTACATTTAGGAGAAATGTAGAAATGGTAAAAAAAAAAAAAAAAAAAAAAAAAACATTCCCCTTAAAGGCTTTCGACCACTTCACGTTCACTCTGATCAGTGACTCCTGGAATGCACTCACTTTCATTTGAGTTCGTGTGTAAGTGTAACATGACCACAAACAAGCCCAAACCAGCAGCTAACTATTGGTGACCTGTTGTTGCAGGCTTAAGGCATGGATTTTGAGGAGTATAATTCTGGTAATTCAACAGAGTACCCTTCATGCACACTGCCTGTATTCCTGTAATAAGTAAAAAGGGTGTGGTGTCCTGCAGGCAAAAACAGGTGACTGTCGTTAAAACAGATCTTTAAACAGGAGAATTGCACCACAACTGGTTTCCCATTTGGGGCACCACAGAGTAAATGTATGACAGCGCTAATGAAAAACAATTGGCTCGTGAGTAACAGCTATGTGAAAGCAGGCATAACATCTGTTTGCTTTTGGATAAATGTTTCTCCGAATGAGAAAGCCTTCTTTGTAAGTACAAGGTGCTAAACTGAAGGAGGGAGTTGTTTTACATAAACAGTACTCAGTTAAGAAAGACTAAAAACAGACAATGAGGTGTTGTGGGATATTTTAACAGACTTACTAGACAAAGACAAATCTTAATTCAGCCTACCACATAGTGTAATATAGTAATAAACAAAAATTTTGAAACTTCAAGCAATCTGGAAAAAGGTAAAGTTGGGTGACTGCAATGTGTTGCATTTTAACCAGCATTAGCACAGTGAAATGTAGTGTAGAATCAACAGACGGCAAACTCTGAAGACAAATACAAATGCTGTTTGCTTTGGGCCAGTGAATCAAGAGAGAAAAACGTCGGTGAGCTAAAATGGAAAAAGCTGAGTAAAAACATGTGCTAGCGGTAAACTAATTACATTATGGTAGGTCTGTTTCACACACAGTTTTGGCGGTTTTTAGCACTCCCTAGTGGATAAGTATGGGAATGCATGATGTCTACACAACACTGACAGCGGAACGACTGTTTAAGGACTTCTGATTTAGACCAAGAAGTCGAAGTTTGGCTGGTTAGCAAGGTTTATAAAACACTTGTAGGTAGATATTACACTATTCAGCGGCCAAAAGGCATACATTCATAGGAATTCAAAAAATCTAAACAATAATGTTTTGTAAGCAAGGTAAGTATTTCATGAATTTGTATGTGCTAATGAAGGAATTGGGACTGTGTGTGTTTGTGTGGTGCTACTCTGTGTTGTCAGTGCGTCAGTTTCCTGTAGCTTTACCCACTTTTACCTTTTCTTACTAAATGAATCATGAAAATAATGTCTTAATCTGCTGAGAAAATTGGTGTGGCATGTCACAGGGTGTGTCTGTCGCACTAATCCATCGTAACGGCTTACCTCACCCAACCAATCACACATCTCACAGACTTCTATCTTTGCCTTAGTCTACAGGAACACAAAACAACATGACTCATGAAGTAAAAATCTCAGTGACATATCATAATTGCACATAAATGTCTATATTAACTGCAATTTATGTTATAGTAAAAGATTCACTTTTTAATTGTATACATTTGTAAGTAGTCATACTATAGCATTTTCTTTACAGGGATAATGATTAGTAACAGTTATTTCCCAGTAACATTGTGAAATATTAATACAACTTAAATAATTACAGAATTGAAAATATATTGCAGTAGAATGGATGGAGCCATTATTCCTATTCCTTCAGAAATCAGTAATATTCAGATTTGGTGCTCAAAAAACATCTCTTATTATTATATGTGACCCTGGAGCATCAAATGTTTGTTTAATTGAGATTTATATATCATCTGAATAAATAAGCTATCCATTGATGTAGGCTTTGTTAGGATAGGACAATGTTTGGCCAAGACACAACTATTTGAAAATCTGAAATCTGACGGTGCAAGAAATCTAAATATTGATAAAATCACCTTTAAAGTTGTTCAAATTAAGTACTCAGCAATGCATATTACTAATCAAAAAAGTTTTGATATATTTACTGTAGGAAATTTACAAAATATCTACATGTAACATGATCTTTACTTAATATCCAAATGATTTTTAGCATAAAATAAATTATTAGTCAATAACACCTTCTCCAAGCAATCTCCCCTACAATCCTACCGGCGCTCACACACATCATCAACACATCTCTTCTCACAGGCACTTTTCCCACTACATTTAAGCAGGCCCGGGTAACCCCACTGCTCAAAAAACCTACACTTAACTCTTCACTCATAGACAACTACAGACCTGTCTCTCTCCTTCCATTCATAGCAAAAACACTAGAACGGGCTGTTTTCAACCAGCTATCCTTATTCCTCTCACAGAACAATCTACTGGACTCTAACCAATCAGGGTTCAGAAGCGGCCATTCAACTGAGACTGCGCTACTGTCTGTCACTGAAGCCTTGCGGACGGCAAAAGCTGAGTCCAAATCATCAGTACTCATCTTGCTGGACCTATCTGCAGCTTTTGACACTGTGAATCACCAGATCCTCCTGTCCACCCTCGCAATGCTGGGCATTACAGGGACTTCACTTCGCTGGTTCAAATCCTACCTCTTTGGTAGGTCTTTCAGAGTGGCCTGGGGAGGCGAGGTATCCAAAACTCATCAACTGGTCACTGGGGTTCCTCAGGGTTCAGTTCTTGGACCTCTCCTCTTCTCCATATACACTACATCTCTGGGCCCCATCATACAGGCACATGGCTTCTCCTACCATTGCTATGCTGATGACACACAGCTCTATCTTTCATTCAAACCAGACGATCCATCGGTAGCTGCACGGATCTCAGGTTGCCTGGCGGATATCTCTGCATGGATGAAGGAACACCATCTACAGCTCAATCTAGCAAAGACAGAACTCCTTATCTTTCCTGCCACTCCATCTCTACAGCATGACTTCTCCATCCAGTTAGGTTCATCAACAATTACCCCATCAACTTCAGCCAGAAATCTGGGTGTTATCTTTGACAACCAACTGACTTTTAAAGACCACATAGCTAAGACCGCTCGATCTTGCAGGTTTGCATTGTACAACATCAGAAAGATCAGGCCCTTCCTAACAGAGCATGCTGCACAACTCCTCGTCCAGGCCCTGGTCATCTCCAGGCTGGACTACTGCAATGCTCTTTTAGCTGGTCTTCCAGCATGTACAATCAAGCCTCTACAAATGATTCAGAATGCAGCAGCACGACTGGTCTTCAACGAGCCCAAAAAGGCCCATGTCACACCTCTCTTCATATCCCTGCACTGGCTACCGGTTACAGCACGCATCAAATTCAAGACACTGATGCTGGCATATAGGACAGCCACCGGATCATCACCTGCCTACCTCCATTCACTATTACACATCTACACTCCTTCCAGAAGACTGAGATCCTCTAGTGAAAGACGCCTCATTGTACCACCACAGAGAGGTATTAAATCACTGTCCAGAACATTCTCGTTCAATGTTCCTGCCTGGTGGAATGATCTTCCCACCCCTATCCGTAATGCAGACTCCTTAACAGCTTTCAAACGACTGCTGAAAACCCATCTTTTTCGACACTATGTGACTCAATAAAAAAAAAAAAAATAAAAAAAAATCTCCTCTTCTTGATCCTCCCTTCTAGCCTGTTTTTCCTCTCTTTCTTGATCTTCTCCTTCTAGCCTGTACTCTTCTAACAACGCCTGATATATGGTATTTTTGAACACTTCCTATGTTGATCTGCCTCCTTAGGATGAATCACTTGTTGTATTCCCAATTGTAAGTCGCTTTGGATAAAAGCGTCGGCTAAATGAATAAATGTAAATGTAATAATTTTGACCAATACAATGTATTGTTCGATATTGCTACAAATATATCCGTGCTACTTATGACTGGTTTTGTGGTCCAGGGTTACATATAAATTTTAACACAGAATAGTTCAAAAAGAATAACATTTATTTTAATCTTTACTGACACATTTGAGTCATTTAATGCATCCTTGCTGTATGGAAAAATATCAAAAAGCATAAAAACTTTAAATCTTCCTAGCATACAAACAATGCTGGTGTGAGAAAAAAGAAATCTGATACCATTTTCCCTTTACTGAAAGATTCAGCTTTTCCTTTCCTTGTGCTTTCCATTATTCTAGTTTATTCTCGTTTTCCTGAGAGTATTTGAGTTGCAGATAATGAGTGGGTACCACAGAGGGCGAATGGGTGGAAACATGAAAAAAAAAAAAAAAACAGACAAACACAAAAGAGTAATAAAAGTTGAGCTGAATGCAATTGCCAAGGCCATTTATTTCACTCTTTTTACAGCCTGTCGAGGCAACTTCATCCAGATTCATCTGGAAATGGGTGCAACTCGAATAAAAATTCACCCTTTTCATGTCAGATTTTCTTTCTGAGCATATTAAGGAATAAGTCTAAGGTTTAAATCACTGCATTTGTGTAACTGAGAAATAAAGTGATACAGCATGCATGCATGCTTGTGCACAAGAGAAGAAAAAAAACGAGTTTAGGAGTGGGGGAGGTCACATGTTGTAAAGGGGGCAGGGTGGTGCAAATTCCTTCATTCTGGTGTGTGACTCACTGTCCCTTCGTTTTCCTGCTTTTTTGGCACTCTTTTCCTCTCTGACTCTGTCTGCGCACTCTCTTCCAGCTGTGTCTGCCAACTTTTCGTTGGACTCTTCATTTGTAAACCATTAATGTGATGGCTTGTCTGTGCTTTGCAGACCTTATCAAATACACAGCAGATCTTTATCCAGACATGTGACATCCACTAAGCTACTGACCGGAAATAATGCAATAATGAAGTGAGAAGAGACTATAAACAGGATTTCTTGTGATCAGCTTTCTATCCTCCTGATTTCACTGATGTGTCAGTATGACTGTTGTTGATGTGCACAGCACAGTTTTGACTAACCACAGGAAAGGAAATGAAAATGTTGCTTAGAAACAGAGCGGTACAACAAAACACACACGTAAGGTTGCCATGTGTATGGTTGAAACAAACACTCCTTCAAATTTTGAATACTAGATGTGTTTCTAGAGCATAAACTCTAGCTGGAGAGCATACAGGAGACTAAGAGCATGAAGAAGAAAAAGGGCCTTGATCAAACCATGCACTTTCTTCCTGCAGGGCAGTTTGTGATTTGTATTCAGAGCTCCCGGAAATCATGGGACGGATGACTCATCTGGTAACCAAAGCTCTCTGGAATCTGTGGACACCCCATCCAAACAAAGACACTGCAGATTGCACTCTTGACACAGAAAGCACTATAACCAAGTCTCCAAGAATGAGAGATTCTCATCCAAGTCAGAGAAACATTCCACAAGAAATTAATTAAGTCTCTAAATAGGCAACCAGCTGCCTGTTACACAGATATTGTAAACTGCATATTCAAGCATTTATTTTAAAAAGCAAAACATGAATTGTTCCTTGATGCACCTTGAAAGAAAGATCAGATTTCAAAAACGCTTTGTGCAAACTCCTCAGGTTTCTTTTACCTCCTGGGTGTGTTAGGCCTCTGGGTGTCCTGTTCTTTGGATCACGGGTATTTCAAAGCAACATCTTTTTTACAACAATTAGCTACATGTTATTGTTTTTTGCCATTCTCGGATTACAAAACCTCTGACATTAAAGCTGGGTTCACACCTTATGGTTTTTATACAGTTCTTTATAATGTCAGACTTTTCAATGTGAACCCAGTGAGAGCTTGCACAAAATCAACTACACTACCGATCAATAGTTTTTTTCTTTAAAAAGTCTCTTCTGCTTACCAAGCCTGCATATATTTGATCCAAAGTACAGTAAAAACAGTAAAAGAAATAAAAATATTAAAATATTTTTACTATTTAAGAGTTGTTTTCTATTTGAATATTTTTTAAAATGTAATTCATTCCTGTGATTTCAAAGCTGAATTTTAAGCATCATACTCCAGTCACATGACCCTTCCGAAATCATTGTTAATACTCTGATTTGCTGCTCAAAAACATTTATCATTAAATTATGTTGAAAACAGCTGAGTCTAATTTTTCAGGTTTCTTTGATGAATAGGAAGTTCAGAAGAACATCATGTATCTTAGACAGAAATATTTTTAACATTATAAATGTCTTTATCATCACTTTTGATATAAAGCATCCTTGCTAAATAAAAGTATTACCCCCCCTCCCCTCCAAAAAAAAGAGTTTTGAATGGTATAGTGTATAATGATACAAAAGTTTTTTTTATTTCAGATATCTTTCTATTCATCAATGAATCATGAAAAAAAAAGTTACTCAACTGTTTTAAATATTGATAATATATATATTTTTTCTTGAACAGCAAATCGGCATATTAGAATGATTTCTGAAGGATTATGTGACACTGAAGACTGGAGTAATGATGCTGAAAAGTTAGCTTTGATCACAGGAATACAATACATTTTAAAATATATTCATATGAAAATCGTTATTTTAAAGAGTAAAAATATTTCAAAAGTTTTCTGTTTTTGCTGTACTTAAAAAATACAGGCTTGGTGAGCAGAAGATGACAAGAGAAATCATCAAGAAAATTTCAACTTTTTTCAACTAACTTTTTACCAAACATTGTACAGTTTAAACCTGGTATAAACTCACTGAACTTTAAACATTAACACATTATCTTATCACCCTTTTTTATACAACTCCTAATATTTATCAAAGTTTTTAATCACATATTTGGACAGTTATATAATTTTGAGCAAGACCTTAAAAGGCCAAAAGCAAGGGAGACTATTTGTATCACTGCAGTTTGCAAAAACATCCCAGTGAAGTGGTTTAGATGCCTTAAAGGGATATGTCAAACAAAAATTTAAATTCTCATGTTGTTCTAAAGCTAAATGATTTTCTTTCTTTTGTGGAACATAAAGATATTTTTTAAACAGTAAAAAAAAAAAAAAATAGAACTATCTCTTTAAGGATCTAAAGTTTAAAAAAGTTTCAACGTAGTTCACAAGGGGTCTTGGGAAAATGCACACATAGGTGTAGCCTGTCCCAAAGGTCCTTGATTAAAATCATAAACCATTGTTTTCTTTCTCAGGCCCTGTTACTCTTATTTAGATGTGTTATTTAAGCTTTCACTGAAGCATTGTGGGACTGAAATCACATAATGTGCCTGAGCTCAGGGCTGTATCTCATTGCAGTACATATATATGGCCAAATGAGCTTAGGGATTGGGTTCAGATAGAGGGAGGCAGAGGAGAGAATCTGAGGCAGAAAAGGGGGGAGAAAGGATGTGGGAAGGGCGTTAGAGATCACTGAAAAAACCGAAGGGAAAAAACGGACCATGTGGGCAGGGTCTTAGCTGGTCAGTGTGCGTGTGTGCCTGTGAGTCAGAGAGAGAAAAGGAGGAACAGAAAGAGTTTGGTGGGGGTATAAAAGCCTCACAGTCCTCTTCCTGTAGCACTCGTGCACAACTCATTTTTCGTGCTGCCAGTACTTCCTTCCTCCACCACCACCATCATGAGCTTCTACGCACCTCAGGCCTCTCACATCTCCTTCACCCGCTCTGTGCCCGTAAACCGTGCCGCTAGTACGTATGGCGGGGCAGGTGGATATGGCACCAGGATCTCATCTGCCTCTTCAATGTCTCTCCGTTCTGCTCCTAGAAGTGGAGGCATTTCTTCTTCCACGGCCTTCAAAGTGAGCTCCGCCGGCATGGGTGCCGGAGCAGGGGGCTCCTTCATGGCAAGCTCTACCTCCACAGGGTCCATCATGGGCAATGAAAAAGGCCACATGCAGAATTTGAACGACCGTTTGGCCACTTACCTGGAAACGGTGCGACGCCTGGAGCAGGACAACAGCAAACTGGAGATGAAGATCAGAGAGGCCCTGGAGAAAGGAGGACCAGAAACACGCGACTACAGCAAGTACAACGCAATCCTAGATGACCTGAGGAAGAAGGTTAGAGACATTGTTGAGTTTATATGCTTTGTCTGAGTGTGTGTTTTCCTTTCGGTGGGGGTTCAAGCTGCAAAAAGAAGCTTTTGAGAGTTTACAAGAGTTACTTATGTTAGGAGGAGGAGGAGATACCAGATGTTTTTAATTATAGCAACCAAGCTGAAAAGAAAAAGCAAAACCAAGAATTAAAGTAAATGTTTTGCAAAAGCAGAAAAGAGCAATTTTATGTATTTATTTCAACAGAACACAAAGTTTAAAAGTTAGTTTATACTAGTTAGTTTACTACTTTATACTGTAGTGTACTGAGAAAAAAAGCTAAATTATGCTATGCTTAATATAATATAATATAAAGAGAAACTTGAATAAAATCTATTTAGCACAATTTTTAGTCGTTAAACTCATCCTAAACTATGTTAAAAACTTTTTGGGTTTCTTTGACACCAAAACCCAAGTATTTTTAAGTTTTAAGAAAATCTTTAAAAAAATCAAAAATGTTTTTGCAACGTTCATGAGAACTCTTCAGTGAAATAAAAATGCATGATCAGATTTCTGCACATCTCAATGGAGGGTGTGGCACACGCCCTGTTCTCTCTCTCTCCTCTTTCTTTTGTGCTTGTTCTGCTTTTCTCTATATCTAATCTGGTTATGACTGAGGGAATTCCTCAAAACCCTCCACATTTGGTTTTGAAATTAGTGCAGCCATGACAACGGTCAACACAAATAAAACATTCACAATCATTTCGAAAAGAATGCTTGACGGACTACAGCCAGATGAAACTTCCTACAGAGTTTCTGACTTGAGTCATAATGCAAAACAGATGTGGGATAAGCCATCGCACACACGCACACATGCACCCACATAGCCACAATGGCCCACTCTCGCACACAACAAAAATGCGAAAAGAAGAACTCCATCATTTATAACAGATGTGGTTGAGTCATTACATAACATTTATAGTTCCAAAATGTCTAATCTTTGCTTTAATTCCAGTTGTAAAATGGCAAAGCAGAAAACTTAGCCAATAAAAAGGCTCCAAACAAAAAAAGAATGCTAACTATATGTATTATTTAGGACAGTTTTACTACCAATATTATGAAATTTCAGACAGCCAGGTCTGGTGAGCAGAAGCACATGATAATGAGACCGGCTTCCGCTTTCACGAGTGCAGGATGTGGCAAATTTGGTATGAGAGTTGTTTGATCATTCCTTTCATTTAAATGTTTTGCACTACACACAAATTCTCTCTCATACAATACATCAAATAAAGCAATAAACCAGTCAAGTTTGACTAAAAACAACTCCTTTGGTCTCGTATTTTATAGTCTCGCTCAATCAGATCGTTCTCCAGAAAGTTAATACAAAGTAAAATTCAAAATCTGATTCCAAGTAATTCGTCAATGAGATAAGAACTCATATGCTTGAACCTCAATCCAATAATGCTGTAATTAAAACCATCTGACAAATCGTATCTTTTGTAGAGTCGCTAGAGGAAAAAAAGCTGAATGGATGACAAAAACAGGTTTTGTTTGGTGAAATATGTGCTTTGTTTTGCCTGTAGGTGTTTGATGCCACTTTGGACAATGCTCGGTTTGTTCTGCAGATTGACAACGCTCGTCTGGCTGTGGATGACTTCAGAGTCAAGTCAGTTTTTCATTGCACCACACCACAAGTATTTTAAAAATGTGTCTTATAACTTGGTATTTAAGGAACATGCTTTTGAAAATCTGGTCATTTTTAGATAAAAAAATAAGACACATCTTCAGCTTGACAGATGCATGATGGAGAATTGTTGATAACATATATTAGTGCATTACTTGAAAGACTATTTTGTCTGTGTTATAGGTTTGAGAATGAGATGGCCATCAGGCAGTCCGTGGAAGGGGATATTGCAGGTCTGAAGAAGGTCATTGATGACACCAACGTTGGCCGCCTGAATGTGGAGGGTGAAATTGAGTCATTGAAGGAAGAGCTTCTTTTCCTCAAGAAAAACCATGAAAATGTAAACAACCATTACATAAGAACCACTTAACACTAATTGCAATAGGTTCACACACAGAATGAGATTCTCACATCACTGAATAAGCTTAAGAACCTCCATGATTTCATCTGATGAGCACAGTTTTCTTTCCTGTGTTGATGTATTATTTTATTGACATAGAAATTTGGAAGAAAATTCAAATAGGCTTTAGCTTTGTCTCAGCCAATGACCACAGTTTAAGGGAGGAGCTAATTTTGGAGAGAATTTGATTGGACAAAAATCTTTGACAGAATCAAAATGCGTGAAAAGCCTCCATAATATTGAAAGGTACCCACTTTTTTCTTCAATGCGAAAGTAAGCCTATGAGTAGGACGTCTGGTTTATTATCTGCTATAGGCCACTAATGAGAAGAATAACACAATTAATGCTCTTAATTAAGATAATACATTAAAATAATATGGTACGTTTTTACAGGGGGAAAAAATATGGATAATATCATACTCTAAATGTCTCAGACTTCTTTTCTTCTCAACTCTGATAGGAAGTCGGGGAGCTACGAAGCCAGATCGCCCAGTCAGGTGTTCAGGTGGATGTTGATGCACCGAAGGGGCAAGATATGTCTCAAGTAATGGAAGAAATGAGGGCTAACTATGAAAAATTGGCACTTAAAAATGCAGAGGAACTCAAAATGTGGCACGAATCCCAGGTACAGTACCGCTGACCAAGACATGTCAGTAACTGAACGCAAATTCCTCCAGGCAAATCTAACCAACTCTTTCTTCTCAGATTTCAGAAGTTCAGGTACAGGTGGCTCAGAACACAGAGGCATTACAAGGCGCGCAGATGGAGATAAACGACCTACGGCGACAGATTCAAACATTAGAAATAGAGCTTGCATCCCAACAAAGCCTGGTAATGTACACATGCACACTATAGTATGAACATTTTAGATTTCAGATATCATTGTTGCTCTTGTAATAAAATTAGAAGTTGAAAATATCTGATGAAACTACCAAACTTTCCAGAAAGCGTCGCTTGAGGACACGCTGCGGAACACAGAGCTACGCTCAAATGCAGAGATGGAGAAGTTCAACAACGTTTTACTGCAGCTTGAGGCTGAGCTATCACAGCTGAGGTCAAATATCACAGAGCAGGGTCAGGAATATGAAGCCCTGCTTAATATGAAGATGAAACTGGAAGCAGAGATCAGCACTTACAAGCAACTTCTAGATGGGGGAGACTTTAAGTAAGGCTTATAAAAAAACTTTAGTTGTTGTGTTTTACAGTGTATGATATATATATACTGATACTACTTTCTCTTTGTTGTTAAGGCTCCTGGATGCACTAGATGGCCGAGAGTGATAGCCTATTAAAGATGGCAATATTAAAGAGCAGACCACAAATGAAATGTGAAGAGAAATGTGAACTTCTCCTCCCAGTCAAAGCAACAATGAAATAAAAACATGCTTTCTACGTGAAATTTGGAGTCAAACATTTTGCTGCTCATTATTCTGTCTTCAGGCAGGACAAATTCATTGTGTACACACATTTTAAAATAAACTATCAAAAAGGTGATTGGCTCTTTTAAGGCACAACTTCAATTCCTACCATATTTAGCATAATTGCTCCAGTTTGTGTTATAGGAGTGATCCATTTAATAAGTCAGCTGTTGGACTAACACTAAGACAAGATACAAAAAGAAGACATTTGATAAACCACCTCTGAAATAATAGGTACAGATGTTTTAGTTGCCAATGCTTTTAACTTCTACATACAAGATACTATAGCATTAAATGTAGCTATTTGAAGAGCTGTGAAAAAAAATATTACTACAAATCCAAATGAATTCTAGTCTATCAAACATTTAACTTAATCAATAAGAAATGAAACCGTATAGTGTGTTCACGGCACGTCATCAATCGGTCACATTGGCGGCACTGAATGTAAACAATACCACTGAACTGAACAAAACTCACATATTTTGCAGATTACTGCTGCTGAAAATGTTCAATTATTGTCATGTCTTGAGCTGTACTAATCGGTCGGACCGGGAAAAACATTTGGAGTACTACAGACTGCCAAGTTATAACAAATCAAGGAAAAGAGTGCAAAAACTGTCTGAGGAAAGGCGTTTGTGGTTGGCCAAACTGAACCAGGATTTCCAGGGCAAGAATCTTGACAACATTTGTGTTTGGTCTTATCATTTCCGGTCAGGTAGGTGAAATATTAGGCTAATCTCTTAATTAATATCGCTTGTACTTATCCTTACCACCTATTAACTTTAGTTTGTCAAAATATTGTGCCCTTTCCTGCTTACGAAGTCCTTCCCTATATGATTTAGCAGCTTCCACACCTTTTTCTGTTATTCAGACAGCATAAATTAGCAGAACAAAGTATTCAGTACATTAATCATGCAATCCATGCTTATGCTTATGCTTATGCTTATTGCTAATATGGCCACACATCTGGGTAACTGACCAAATCGTGACATAAGTGCAAACCCTCTATTATTGATATCTGATATCATGCTGCACTGTTAGCTATTTTTCCTAAGACAATGAAGCATAGATAAATCTGGAAAAGTCACTGGGATTTTTTTACTTGACTTCCGCACAATAAGCTAATGCCATGATAGCTAATTAGCTTGCTGGAGATCCATTGCTTGGGCACTGTAAGCCTCCAACTAAACAGATTAGCAGCGAAGCTTATTAAGTGGATTGATTCTGAGTTTCCAAACCAGATTCAAATAAAGCTTTGCAAAAAAAAAAAAAAAAAAAAGCTACATAAGTAGCATTTCTAATTCTAATAAACAAGCTTTGATAACAGGAAAGGAAAAAAGGAATTTTAAAATATAATATCAAGAATAATAGTCATTGGGACTAAAGGTTTTTAACTAAACCACATATTTTGTAACACATTCTGACACTAAAACATTCCGAAAGTACAAGCAATTTTACAGCAACAGCTAAGCTTTAACTAAGCTAATCACAGCAACAACTAGAGTGTGTTTAAACTATGAGATTTTTGGGACAGTTATGCCAAATGAATCTAAATCACTCATAAATCACTCAAAATACTGTTAACTGACATGTTTTAATGGCTAAGGTATATTGATAATGGTATATTACTATAGAAGTCTATAACACCTGAAGAAAAGCTGCATTCTCATTCATCTCAATGGCAGTTGCAATCTTATTTTTGCTGTAAGAGTGGGTGTGGCCATTGGTTAATTCTATGGGTCTGGCTTCCAGTCTTATCCATGTCCAGCTACTTTTAGCTGCTCATTTTGCTGCTATGAATTGGAGTGTCTTAACATATTATTTTAATGTATTACCTTAATTATGAACACACTGGTTTGTAGTGCAAAAAGTTTTACCGTTTACTGCACGTTGTTATTCTTCTGGTTAATTCCCTAGCGGCTAATAAACTGGAAATCTTGCCCCATTGGAGAGTAACGTGGATAGGAATATTTGTCATTTGACTAATCGCCTGTCAAGGGTAATAGAGAAATAGAGAAAGTGTAAAATTGTAAAAAAAAAAAAAAAAAAAAAAAGTGTATTGAAACAAACTTAAAAAAAAAAATAAAATAAAAAATAAATAAATGTGAGGACGTCTCCTGGACAAGAACAATATTGCTGCACAACCTAATATCGCTGTACATTTGACATACTGAAATAGAGAGCAGCAGTGTTAAAAAAAATATGAAAATACATATGAAATCAGTAGTTTGTTAAATTTAACAATGAAGAACATTTTTTTTTCAAGCTGTCCAAGGTAATGACATGAATGGCCTATTTCTCTGCTTTGAGTGATTATAGTGTTCCACAAAAAACATCCAAAACTTCTATAATATGCGACCCTGGACCACAAAACCAGTTTTAAGTTGCACGGGTATATTTGGAGCAATAACCAAAAATACATTGTATGGGTCAAAATGAATCTAATTTTCAAAAAATTTACCCTTATGACTGGTTTTGTGGTCCAGGGTCACATATGAGCATTTCTAAGAAGAGTTTGAAAAACATTTCTACAGCAGAAAATTTCACGGTAATTAAGAATAACTTCTCTGTGACTTTCTGAAGTCTTTCTGTGACTCAGATTGCCTGCTGGTCAAGTCTCTCTGGGCAAGATTGACATAACGGCTGTTCAAACATACACAATGACATGCACAAATGCTACCAGACCAACAGGAATCACATTCACATATGTTAAGATTTTCTGTGTGTGTGTGTGTGTGTGTGTGTGTGTGTGTGTGTGTGTTGTTTTTTTTTTTTTTTTTTTTTGCAACAACAGGAAAACTCATGCAAAAAATATGGTAAAGGATGCAAATGGATTCATTATTGATTATATGAAGGCATTTTGAATGAGGGGAAGGGAGAGCTTCTTCAGTGCTCATTTATGTGAAAAAACTCCTCTTTGCATTCCAGGGATCTTCAACACTCCTGCACAAGTATTACAGCCAACAGCACCCTCAGCTGTTTACTGGATAGAAGTTATATTTTGATACCCAGATTACTTTTATCCCCCAAAAACAATGTTGCCAAATATGCAACAGAAACGCAGACTAAAAATTAAGTTATTGCATTATAGACTATAATAATATTAATTGAAACAAATGCCATTTGTGTGGATAAAACTGTAACCAACACTGTTATTTAACAGTAAAATCCTCAATCTCTCTCTCCCTCTCTGCTTAAATACTTTCAACAAAAAGGGAGGGCAGGGGGAGGGGAGGATTTAGGTGGGGGAGGGGCTGTGCATGCGGGCTGTTGTCACAGGGACAGAGGGAGGTAGTGCAGAGTTGGATAGAAGAAAAAAGAAGAGGCAAGAGACAAAAAAAAGAGTGTGAGAGGCATGGCAGCGTAAAGCTTGGAATTTACTTACAACTCCTAGAGTGCAATGAAGATTCACAGAGAAGGACTGGTATGTTTTGCAATGCATGTGAAATGCAATGACAGTATAATTTGTTCATATTTTAATTAAAATCACTCTGTCTTCATCTCTGCCTCTAATGATCTGTTTAAATGCAAGTGAATAGCTTTTGCATGTGATGCTAAAGTTTGCATGTTAGGTTAAAGAGAATGAGAGAGAGAAATCATTTTGCTTGCACATGCATAATAATGTTAATTGTGTCTACTGGTTTGGTTAGTGTTGGTATGTGGAATCTTAAAATGGTGAAATTTTCATTTTAAGAAAGTGTGACAACATGCAAGGTGAAGTAATAATTTATCTCTTTTTCCTTTAGGTGTTTACAAGCTATGGTAGAAAGATTTTTGCACACCAATAGCATATACAGTCAACTAACATAACACGCTGATACAGAATTCCGGTTAAAACAGCATGGTAAGTTAATGCACAATGTAAAACATGTATATTTATTAGATGTGGGTGTAGATGTGTGTAAATGTTGGATACAATTCTGCTGAAAAGTGTGCGTTCATCCTCAGCCAGAGAGAGTAATGACTTTACCAGCTGTTTCTTTGCTCTCATCTCATAATCCTTTTCACAATCATAGGAAGGATAAGAAGTCCCGAATATACATTTTTTACTCTTTTAAAAAAAAAAAATAATAATAATAAATAAAATATATATAGTGTGTTTATATTTAAATTTTAAATTACATGGTGGCTAGCATTTAAACAAAGATCATTTGTAGTTCAAAGAAATATGCAATATTATGAATAAATAATTTAGCATTGCAGATATTTGGCTGTGTGTTAAAAAAAGTCTTTTTATGATGTCCAACCTGAAGTGTGTGTGTGTGCGTGTGTGTAGAGGATGTGCTTTGTAAATAGATCCCAGGCTGAATTCTTAGCATTCCGGGTGCAGCCATATTTATGGACGGGATCCTGTCTCTTCAGTGGAAGATCTAGGAAGTGTGTGAATTGGAGGGAAGCACCATAATATAAATAAAGCAGATTCATATATAGAAAACATTGCATTGAATATTCTTAAATGAACAAGAGTATTTGTGTTTAGCAAGGAATCTCAATTCTCTAGATCGCTGGCCAATACGTTAATGTCCATTTATAGTTGTTTAGAATGCTCTTAAGCTTTATGTGCTGTCAGATTCTTACACTCTCTAGAACTTTGTTCTAATCTGTCGATTCTAATCTGCCTTCATCTTCCAGAAGGCACATGAAAATAGACACATGCGGATATATAAATATAACTGGTTGTAAATCCAGCATTCGGTCGCTCATTTAATTTGTCCTACACTCATCAAAATGTGTGAGGATGATGAGCGCAATGTTACTGAGATTACATTAGCACAGATTAAGATGCAAAGAATAGATCACATCTTGTCAAGATTACTAAGCGGCTCCATATGGTGAATTCTTGTTGCAGTCCAGTTGTGAAGTGGAAGAGGTTTCACCTCCAGCACCACTAAATCACATGATGTTGCTAATATTTTTTATTTCTGTGGGAGAAACAATGCACAAGAGGTATTTAAATAGACAGTTTACTCGAAAAATTTAAATTCTGTCATCATTCATTGAGTGAATGATTGAATGATGAATAAAAAAGCAATACTAACATCATGCTAAAACTGTCCCTTTTTAATATCAAATTTGTGTTCTTTTTTTCAACAAGGAATAAAAAGTAATAGTAACATCATATTGAAAATTATGTTGAAATTTAAATTTTTAGTAAATTGTTCCTTGAAATACTTATTATAATTATTAATTATTTCATTTATTCATTATTTTTTAACAAGGAATAAAAAGTTTTAAGTGGACTGCCCCTTAATAACTCAACTTAATAATAATAACTGCAATATTTCTCAACAAACTTTCCCTTTAAATACCTTTTTTTGATTGTTTGTTTGCGTTGTTTTTCAACAAGGAATAAAAAGTAAAAGTAACATTATGTATAATATTCAAAATTTGAATTTTGAGTTAACTGTCCCTTGAAATACCTTTTTTGCATTATTTTTCAACAAGGAATAAAGTGTAATAGTAACATATAGAATTTTCAAGTTTTTTAATTTGTGGATGAACGATCTCTTTAAATACCTCCTCCAATTATCTTGTGAATTACTTTTCAAAATAATACAATAAAACATTGAATAAAAAATAATATAGTAGTAACATCATGTAGAATTTTCAGATTTTTTTTTTTGTTAAACTTTTCTATTAAATAAACTACCAGTCAAAAATGTTTGAACATTAAGATTTTTAATGTTTTTTTTTATTTACTCCAAAGTACAGCAAATACAGTAAATTTTTTACATATTTAAAATAACTTTTCTATTTAAATATATTTTAAAATGTAATTTATTCCTGATGATTTTTGCATCATTATTACAGTCACCTAATCCTTCAGAAATCATTCTAATATTCTGATTTGCTGCTCAAAAAACATTTATTATTATTATTTTGTTAAAAACAGCAGAGTAGAATTTTTCAGGTTCCTTTGTTGAATAGAAAGTTCAGAAGAACAGCATTTATCTGAAATAGAAATCTTTTGTAACATTATAAATATCTTTATCATCACTTTTAATAATTTTAAAGCATCCTTGCTAAATAAAAGTATTAATTTCTATAATTAATTATAAAAAATTATACTGACTCCAAGCTTTTGAATGGTATAGTGTATAATGTTACAAAAGCTTTTTATTTCAGATAAACGCTCTTTGGATCTTTCTATTCATCAGAGAATCCTGAAAAATCTACTCAGCTGTTTTGAATATTGATAATAACAATAATAATAAATGTTTCTTGAACAGCAAATCAGCATATTAGAATGATTTCTGAAGGATCATGTGACATTGAAGACTTAATCGTAATCATGCTGAAAATTTAGCTTTGATCAGAAATAAACGACATTTTAAAATATATTCAAATAAAAAACTATTATTTTAAATAGTAAAAATATTACACAATATTACTGCCTTTGCTGTATTTGGATCAAATAAATGCAGGCTTGGTGAACAGAAGAGAATTCTTAAAAAAAACATAAAAAAATCTGGTAGTGTACCTCCCTTTTGCATTTTTTTTTCAGTGAAGTAAACATTTATAGTAAAATTATGCAATGTTTTTCAAAAAAATGTTTGTTGTTGTTTTGTTTTTTGGTGATCTATCCCTCTTAATATCTACTTTGTTTTAACTTCTCAACAAGGAATAAAAAATAACATCAGTAACATCATGTATTTCTAATTTCTCCATATAGAATTTACTGAATGCTTATTTTTGTGTAGACATATCTTTATCATTTTGCATTTCCAGGTGTAGCAATGATGCAGTGGTCATCTGAGTGGGCGGAGCAACACTATGATGTCTCCTCCACCACATCACCTCCAGTACACCCTAAGCCCCTCCCATTTCCACAGCCCAGTCGCCCTGCGTTCTCAGGCTACACCGACGACATCAGTGCCCTCAGTGCCTCTAGCTTATTAAAACGCTATGCTGAGAGGTATTCCTTCAACTCGGCCTTACCAGAACATGGGAGTTTCCTGAGAAGTGAGCAGCACCAGGAGCCATGGCCTGGGGGGTACAGCACAGACGGGCCTCCTGGTTTAGACCCACTAAAAGGGAGCGGAAGTGAGCTTTCAGAACAGCAGTACAGCGGTGCTCCCACATCTCAGGATTACCCATCATCCTACAGCAGCCAACATCTGCTGCCTAAACCATCCTATCTTCCATCGCCAGCGTTTGCCTTGCCGTCTGCATACCTGCCACCTGCACCAGGCTACGCTTATCCCCAACAATGCGGTCTGAGTGCTAGTTACCCTCACAGCACCCCGGCACTGCTGCCCTCGGGTCTACACACCCCCACACCTCTTCACAGCAGCCATGCTGCTGCTGAACTTCCACGCAACAGGAAGATCGGCTTTGACCAGTCCAAAACTGCCAGAGTGTCACCTTACACAATCAGGGACAAGACCGAACGTCAAAACAGCGACAGTGCTGGAAATGTCAACGAAAGTTGTGGGACGGACCTCCAGAGCTACAGGTCGGACAGACTTTCCACTCAGTCCGATCTTGAGGCAGACTCTGTGGGTAAGACCAGTCTACGCCCTCTGGAGACACGCTCTTATGGAGGTCCTGGACAGTACACATATCCCTGAGTCTACTTAATGTAGTCACACGATACTTTTTATACATGTTTATAGCAATACTTGAACGTATCAAACATCAGGGAAAATATGTGACCCTGGACCACAAAACCAGTCTTAAGTCGCACAGGTATATTTGTAGCAATAGCCTGTGGGTCAAAATTCTTAATTTTTCTTTTATGCCAAAAATCATTAGGGTATTAAGTAAAGATCATGTTCCATGAAAATATGTTGTAAATTTCTTACCATAAATATATCAAAACTTCATTTTTGATCAGTATATATGGATTGCTAAGAACATCATTTGGAGAACTTTAAAGGCGATTTTCTCAAATTTTTTGCATGCTCAGATTCCAGCTTTTCAAATAGTTGTATCTTGGCCAAATATTGTCCGATATTATTAGAAAATCTCAATTTTAAAAAATTGACCCTTCTGACTGGTTTTGTGGTCCAGGGTCACATATTATTACGGATGAAACCGTTTACAGTTGTCTCTCTTATGCACATTATCATTTTTTCTGACTGCAGCTTTAATGAGACCTGTAGCACAGACACTCTTTTGTATCCTTGAAATCACTCTTTCTTTTTTATCCTCTTCCTTTCCTCTTTTACGCTCTCTCTCTCTCTCTCTATATATATATAATTATGTTGTGCAGTGAAGCACATTATGGTGGCAAGTACTAATCCACTGCTTCAATCAATGAAATCCAAGCCAAAGAAAGACTGAAAGAGAGGAATGGAAAAGAAAAGAGAAAGATTTTTTTAAATGCATAAAAATGAAGCCTGTATTGTAACTCAGAGCATGCATATGAAAGTTTCATACGTCATGTTCAATGCAAGGTTTTCATCCATTTTGGTAAGGTCATGAATGTTCTTCAACACTGAAATCAGATAAAAAAAATACTCTTTTTTTTTTAAAGGAATATTATGTAAGTTTCCTCTATAAACTTTGAATGTAAAGCTGATTTCCCTCAGGAATTGTGAATGAAGCCATACTTAATGTTTATCTATACAGTTTTTGAGTTTGACAGATGTTTTTGTCTTTTATTGTCTAGTTAGTGTAGTTTCTTTGCCATGTTCTTCTTTGAAATAAAAAAAATGTATTTGTAACCTTACAGTATTTCAATGATAAACAGAACACATAATATATCTGGCTTTTACAGGGCTACTGCAAAAAGGCTAAAAGGCTCTTCGCCGTCTTTTCCACTATTCACCTATTGTGACGTTTATTATGGAAACCCACAGAGCTGTCCCAGCCCCCTGAGTTGATCACTGGATGTGTTTTCCTCTGACCCGCTGACCCTTCTCTGTTTTAGTTTTAAATGAGGCATGTGAAAGAATAGATAGCTTTTGTTATGGGGAGGCAAGTGGGACATACACTGAAATGTACAAACTGAAATGAAAATGACAGTCTAGTTAATATTTAAATTTGAATTTTATGTTATGCAATATACGGGACAAAATCATGACTTAATACATGTACAATACGATCTACCTCACTGTTACAATTCTGTATGTTCAGAGTACGCAATTGTGTATTTCATGTCAAAATGTCTACCTCAAGTAAAAAATACACAAAATAAAAACTATTGTATCAATGCACCATTTGCTCTCTCTCTCTTTCTTTGTGTGTGTGTGTGTGTGTGTGTGTGTGTGTGTGTGTGTGTGTGTGTGTGTGTGTGTGTGTGTGTGTGTATCTGGCATGAAAGCCGAGATATCATTTCACTATCACTATCATTTAAAAGTTTGAGATTGGTACAATTTTTAAATGTTTTTTGAAAGCCTATATTGTCATCTTTAAAATCAATTTAATCCATCTTTGTTAAATAAAAGTATTAATTTCTTTTAAAAATAAACATTTTTGTATTGATATTAAAAAAAAGTTAATGTCTGCAGTCTTATTCAGATACACAGTGGTTTCATTATTACACAATCTGCTTCCGGCTTATACGGGCTTTACAGTAAACAGTATTTATGCTTGACTATGCTGTAGAACTGTATTTTCATAAGGGCCTGATGCACAGCTGGTGCCGTCAGGTCACCTTGTACCCTGTCCAGGATGACATTCACATATCATGGTCTTTAACTCCCAACAGAAATCACAACCTTATGGCTGTGCAGATGTATCTCTGTATAAGCTCTTTAATCACTTGATCTTTCAAGGAATAGGTCAAGGTGATTTTGTGTTCTTTTTCTTCTCTTTTTATATTTTTAATATCAATCCTTAATTGTGGTGCAATTTTACACACATTTATAATATTAGCAGTTATCATAGAGTATTATTATTTGTGTGTTGCCCTAGTGTGTTGCTCTAGTGGCAAACCCTTTAACCACATATTTTTCATACACCCTTAAACAATTATTATTATTAATAGATTTCACATTCTACTCATTTGGGATGTCCTTCCTTACCGCTCTCAAACTAGGCGCTAAACACAGATGCTGACTTTTGACTCTCCACTTCTTCCTTATTGTGACCCCCCACCCAAAACAGCTCCCTGCAGTCAATGTGCAGCAGAGTGTGACAGATGCTCTATTCTCTCCATCCACCCCCACCTCCCAGCACACACAGCCCTCAGTGCTTTGTTTTTCAGAAGTTTCAATACTGTCCTCGCCTCAGTGTGAGCCGTTTAATCTTAGACTGATGAGTCTTTCATCTTAGGGATCAACATCTTCTTGCAGCCTAAAACCATTTTTGAGACTGGTTCTTGGTCTGCAGATTGAAGCGACCTACTGTTTTATTTTTGTCGCACAGAAATTTTGTATTGATAATTGACAAAACCTTTTCTGAAAACATCTTTAGTAAATCTCTCCCAGCACTTCATACTCTCTTTCATATACCATGATTAAAAATAATCTACCATGTATATGTCTACTACACACACAGTGATAAATGGGACATATGTGTACATAGGCGCACAACTGGACATATCATTTAGAATATGCCAATATTTAGTAACTACAGAAGCTTTGTACATGTTATTGTTTGTGTGTCTTGAAGTTATTTGTCTCCTGATAGACAGATAGCATTCACTCACAGTTGCTCTCCCTCACACATTTAAAAGAATAATTCACAAAGAAATGAAAATTCTATTATCATTTACTCACCCTTTTGTCATTCCAGTGCAACACAAAAACGATAAACATATAAAGCTACTGTATATCATCAAATGTTTCCCAACATTTCTGCCCTTATAAGGCTCAAATATCCTTTCTAAAACAAAACAAATGTTGATCTTTTGATTTTTAGTCACATATTTAATACTTTTAATTGGGTGTGGTGCTGGGTAAAGAGCACTTAGTAAAGTGATTAAAAACTAAACTAGTCTTTGTGGTTTGGTAATTGTTAGTAATTTCTAATTAAACAAATTTCACGTCAAAATACCACAAAAAAATGTGATACTTGTTCTTTTACTCAGGCTATCTCTTTTTTTAACCACCAATTGGATGTATGACCATTTGGACTTTTGTTTTTAGTGATTCTTTCGGGGTGGTGTGAAGGAATGCTGTTCAACAGCCAACACAGCCTCAATTCATCATGATAAGAACACAGCAAGGGAACATACACAACCCCTATAATGACACCTAAAACAGAAACCTTAGGAACTGTTAGTCAGCACTCCTTACAAAGTCAATGTTGCGTGGAACCACCAACAGCACAGAACAGTGATTCCCAAACAGAGGATGTATACCAACAGACTTCATCTGGATCTAGGCAGTACTTTTAGATTATAATGTGGTTTTTAAATGAGCAGATTATACATTTCTCATCCTTATATTAGGCATGTGGAATTTTCCAGCTGTTATCATTTTCACTCTGCTTTTAATCATTGCTAAAGTACCGTTTTACATTTTTATTTATTTAGTATTTTTGCGCATTATGGTGCCAAAATAGTGAAAGAATAGTGAGAGCCTCAAAACAGCCTACATCGTTCAGTTGTTTAGCAACAACCAATTATTAACTGAACCTCCCTTTACTTATTAAATATTCATGAATTCTGAACACGTTTTGGCCTTTGAGGTAAAATGACGGACAACGCCTAAAGAGTGTAGAAGAGAGACAGACTTACCCTTACTTGGAGAAGCCCCTGTCTGCAGCCTGCAGATCGAGGCGGGGCTGAATTTGGGGCGGGGCTGCACGTGTCGCCCCGCCCACATGCCTTCTCATTGGTTGTAGGTAAATTAATAATGTCGAGATAACGTAACTCCCACAACTCATCTCATTGGTGGCAAATGACGTTGAAAACATTATGGAGTTAAGGGAAATGAAATAGCAGATAAAATAGCAAAGGAAGTTACTAAAAATAATCAAATTGATTTTACAGTTAGTATTAGTAGAACAGAAATTAAGAGTATTATTAAAAATAAATTAAAGAAACAATGGCAACAACAATGGGAAGAAAATAGGAAAGGACGATGGTTTCATAAGATTCAAAGGAGAGTGGGAGAAATAAGGTGTACAGGGAGGAATAGGCGAGAAGAGACAATAATATCAAGGCTTCGGTTTGGACACACGGGATTAAATAGATCATTACTGAAAATAGGTAAAATGGCACAGGGAAATGTAAATATTGCTGGCATGAAGAAATAGTGGAACACGTCATATTAGAGTGCAGGAAATATGAAACTGAAAGACAATTGACCTTATGCACGGAGCGTAATATGGAATTACCCATAACCAAAAGATGGCAGCAGAGGATTATTTGTTATGCAGCTGCCTTTTAAACTCCCTATATTTTTCAAGACGTCTTGCTTTTCGATTTATTATAAAATTACTAGTATAATAAATTGTAGTACTTTTACCGCCCTTAAGTATATAGTATAGCAAGTGCAGAAAATCATTAAGCTCACACACAAACAGCCTATAAGGGTGAATTATTTAAATACTAATATATAGTTCACTACAAATACATTAAATAATTATGGTATAATAATTAAATAATGCACCCAATATGAATCGATAGGAATATGAAATATTTTATAAAATTTAATAACTACATCTTTTAAGTTTTATCTTGAACTGTAAAATCTGTTGATCTATATATATATATATTTTAACCATACTTGTTACCGCTGTAGTTTTGTTACTCTAAATTTAGTCTGAATCATTTAAGATCTTCTTTGCCATCAGCTTGTCAGATGTTTGGTCCAGTTATTACTGTCGATATAGCAATATATCGCGCATATTTAGCCGATTTACTCTCCTATTTTTTTAAACTGGCATTTGTCATTCTTGAAACGGTATACATGGACACTTTTCTTCGATTGTGAGTGGATTATGTAGAGTACAGTTGACCAGAAATGCTTTAGCTGGTTTGACTAAATAAGTAATCCGATATGGTCAATTAATAGCGAAATTAGAAGAAATCAAAATATGTTTCAATTTAGTAGATATACTTCGGGAAGGGTCAACAGATTTTTATAGGGTGTTATTTCAATTTCTTAGAGAAATTAATGTATTTGAGCACAGAGGACCAGACTGCTGTTTCGCGTGTCATTAGACTGTGGGAGGGAGAATCAGAAATAACTGTGAACATTATTATCTTAAATAAATAACAGTGAAATTCATTTATGTGTCGTCATAATTCATTCATGTGTCATAAATGTTTGTAATTATAAACAACTCTGATGTTTAACAACCCTTTTCTATTTATTAATTTAATAGTGGACACTCTTGCTGAGAATTTTCCACATTTATGTATCTTATTAACAATTAAGACAATAATCAAAAAAGCTGTAAATAAACACCACTGGTTAACATTTTGATTTATAGTCACGGATTGCCAGAAATGAGATAACTAAACAGCGGAAAGATGTCTTGCTTGTAAATGTATGTAACCTTGGACCACAAACCAGTCATAAGCGTACGTTTTTCAAAAACTCAATTGAGATTTGTACACATCTTAAAGCTGAATAAATAAGCAAAGGATTCAGCGTTTATATAAAACGTATAATTCATAAGTATAGTTTCCAACTGCATTTCCTGTTTATCGTGGCAGCGACGTCAATCCATTTCACTAACCAATGAGATGAGTTGTGGGCGGGGCGACACTTGCATCCCCACCCCAGATTCAGCCCCGCCTCGATCTGCAGGCTGCAGACAGGTGCACTTGGGCTTATATTCCGAAATGTCTGTTCTGGAGCAGTGAGGAACAAGCCGTTTTTAAACAGGTTCGTCTGTGTTCAAATGTGGCCCTCCAGTCAATAGCCCCTTTCACACAGTAATACCAGTAAATTGCCATAAAATTACAGGAACGACTTCACCGGTAAATGAAAAAAATGCGCTGTTCACACTGACAATGATTTTCCGTCTTTTTTACGGCTAAAGCTGCGTCTGTCGTGTTGTGTTTGTAAACGTGGAAGGGTATTTGTTTTTAATGATGTTGTGTCAGATGAAGCTACTTTTAGCCCAGAGATATCATATTAGACAACTTACAACCGAACTACACAGAGCATACAATGCTGCGTTTGATTTACTTCGGACCGTCTGTGTTCCAGTAGACAAGTCAGAAAAAATGTAATGGAGTTAGCATTGTCATGTTAGCATCAGCAGTGTTAACAAAAATAGCATTAGGCCCACACTACATTTTGTAAAATGCAGGCACTCATACAGCAGCAGCATGTTCACAGATAGAGGTTGAGCAGCAATGAATGTATGACATAATAATGAATGACAGAAATATAACAGATGCTTCTGAAATATTACAGTATAGCTTTCACTATTAATTACATAAGGAGCAGCCATCTTGAATTCTCCACTTAGGGCTGAGCAAGGCGAAGGCAGGAACTCTAACTTGCCTGAACGTTCATTTGAAAAACCCTTCATGGAGCTCTGAATTTCCTATCTCTGATGACCAATCATAAATGCGCCATCTGCATCAGAATATTGATTATATATGATGAATATATGATTGACTCAGAGTAGAGCATGTTCTAAACTCGTACTTGAACTTTCCCACAGAGCACATTACCTATAATTTACTGGTTTTGTTATAACTTTTAAAATTCGTTATGCAATTAACCAGTATTTTTGAAAAATACACATTATATACACATTCCCCTGGTTTCACAGACAAGGTTTAAGCCTAGTCCTAGACTAACATGTAAGTCTGAGCTGTTTCAACTAAAATAAAATTGCACTGATTGATCCTAAAATATATTAGTGCCTTTGTTTTGTCTCAAGATGCACACCAGTAATGTTTTTATTCTAACCACGTTTATGAAAATTGCTTAAATGTCCTAATTGAACTTTGGCCTAATCTTGGTTTAGTCTAAACCCTGTCTGTGAAACCGGGCCATTATCTCCTAACGATTACTGCTGTATATGTGAAAGGGGCTAATGTAATCAACACTTCAAATATGCAAATAAGAAGTATTAGTAGTATAACTAGTTTATGATTGTACAGTACGAAAATTACAAACCTGAATACATACATTTTTAACCCATGCAAAAGACTAAGGCTACATTTACAATAGTCCTTTTTCGTTTTAAAACACATAACTTTGGCTACGGTTTCGGCTGTCATTTACATTACTCCGGCATTTCCAACCCTCGAAAACGAAGACTTTCGTAAAACGCTGCAGACCCCGTTTTAGTTCGAGAACTCTAGGGTTGCGTTTCAGTGTAAACAGACCAAAACAGAGACTTTTGAAAACTATGGCATGGCTTCCCACATTCGCTCTGTGTATGTTCGATGATTGTGTAAATTATATAACATTATGCTTATTATGAATGGTCATGTGACGTGTTTTAATTTGTGTAGTGTGGATGGAGATCGTTTCTGAAACACAGAGAAAATGGCAGTGCAGAAGAGGATCGTTTTAATTTCAAAATGCACTAGTGTAAACAGGGCCTAAAACAGAAAAAAACAACCTAGGGTTTAGAAGGTTAACTATTTGCGTAAAAATGATATTGAACCCTCTCCCATCAAATTATATATTATACATTGTTCAACATTTTTAACAGAAGAAAGAAAAACCACAACCACTCAAGCATAACTGGAAGGCTGCTTTATTGTTTGGAAAAGGTTTCGTGCTCAAATGAAGACAATCTTTCACTGATTCTCACTAAGTCAAGTGGTTGTGCAACACACCCTCTCCTCTCCAACATCAGTGGCAAGAGATAAGAACAACATTATGAACCAAAAACCACTTGAATTATTGTCAGCAAATGAAGGAAATAGCATCTCAGTCATGCTACAAAAGAACAGACAGAAATCAGTATTTATAGAAAAATAAAAGAAGTGGCTGAAAATTAACAGAAGCTGAGCACAGAAGGCAAACTGTTTCTCTTTCTACAGACTCAACCTTTAAGAGATTCATCGAGTGACCAACGCACTCCATTTCCCGCCCCATGCTATTTGACAATCTCTGATGATGAAGTCAGGCTGATGCCAGTTAAGTTTTCTTTTTTTATTTTCTTTTTTTCGCTTTTTGTACATTTTTTTGTTTTGTTTTTTGTATTTTGTCTTTTTGTGTGTGTGTGTGTTCATTTTTTTTGCTTTTTAATAGATGTCACAGACATTCTTTAGTTCAGTTCTTTCTCCCAGTGCTCATTTGAAACAAGCTCCACTTGTTTAGGAGAATTTTATGCAACATCATCTACATTTTCGACAAACAAAATTGGCAGCAAAAGGCACCTTAAACAAACATACAAAAACAAGAAAAGCATAATAAAGCCTAACCAAACCTAAGACTGCAAATTGCATTGCTGTGTATCTAAGAGATGAAGAACAAGCTAAGCTTAAGTCAAGCTGTATCACACACATTTAAAGTGACCAAACCATCACACACGCTTCGTCCCCTTCCCCCCCTACCCCCTACACGCGCGCGCACACACACTCGCTCTCTCAGACTCGGACTGAAAGATCATGGCATTCGGCGATTAGGCCGGAAGATGAAAACAGGGTTTTATGGGGGAAGAACATGTGGTGTCCAGTGCATATGTACGTAAGTATGTGAGTTGGAGATGGTAGGACGTATTCACACAGGGTGTAAATGAATTGCTGGTAGTGCATTCCCCTCCCAAAAACGGGCGACATAAGCCATAGCGAGCAGCCAGTACATTACCGTGCATTGAAAGCTAGACCCGTGCACACACACAGACAACACTCGCTCAAACCCAGACATCTCAAACACGCATGCAGGCACACACACACACACTGTGTGGGCCAGGTCAGAGTTTTGGTCGTTCACCGAACGTATTGCACGAAAGAAAGAAGAACGTGAGCAAATGACAGCCAGTAGTGCTTCGCCTCCACTCCAAGCAGAGGTCAACACAGAGGAGGACAGTGCTCTCATATCATATATACATACATATGTATATGTGTGCATATATATACACATATGTACATATACATGTATACATAGATGCATATGTTGTATAGCTCTATATATATGCCTTGATTTCTGTATAGATTTATATATACTTTTTGCATTTAACATATATTGGATTCCCCTCTTTAATGTGAAAAGTGTGTCAAAAAAATCTACACCTTCTAACAAATATGTCACAGTCTACCTAGTGAGACCAGGGCAATGAGTGAAGCCATTCTATTAAGGTTATAATTATTTTTCAGTATTCGATTAATAGCAGTAGTTTTTTTTATGTATTTCTGTATTTACAAAAAACTATGCATGCCGTTAAAATAAAATTATATATTACATTATTTATAGTCTCTTAAAAAGTTCATTCTTAACTTTTCAGCATTTTGTGCTGCTTACAACATAGCCTATACTGTACAATATATTTTTTTAAATTGATTTTTCATTCATTTTTGTTTTTAAATGAATGTATGATCTGTTATTTGTTCTTTTTTGTTGTTGTTGTTTATACAGTCGAGCCTGCATGTGTGCATAAATGAGAATGGTTGAGCTTTGCTGAGCAGAGTTTTTTTTTTGTTTGTTTGTTTGTTTTTGTTTTGGTTCAGGTCGCATGCAGCAACTGGACCATCGACACCAGATGAAGGGTAAGGGAAAACTGCTGACATCACTTAAAGAAACTGAAAATGTAGTCACTCTGATGGGTGGAGTTGCCCGGCTCACAGTAAGCTGCTGTGGGACCAGTGCCGAATGGTTATTTGGCATTAGTGTGGTGGTGTACTGATGAGAAACAAGGCTGACCAGGGGTCGAATAACTGCACATTTAAAACCAAGGTCCCTCTGTAGAACACTGGTGAGAATTAGCAATATTCTCAGTCTGGATCTCACTTCATCATCACTTCCACAACAACACTTTCACTACTGCCTGAAATCTCTGAAGCTTGCTCCGTGTCAGATAGCCCTACTCTTTAATGTGGTGGAAGCTCTCCTGCTTTAGCTCCACCCCATATCACAAACATTCTCTGGACCCTGCGAAGGCCCTTATTGATGACAACAGAGTCACATGATACATCTGTGTTGTATCCTGAGAATAATGGGGAAAGTCAACAAGCATCAGTCTGTCTGAAAGTGTTAAGCAGGAGAGGATCACTCCGCTCCTGTGACATTCCAGAAACTTCCAGACACAAATTGCACACACCAAATAATCAGACAAACATCTTTGGCTTCTCCTTAAACAGCTGTGACTGCCCAACCATTCCCTGCTGTCTCTCTCTCTCAAGTCCTGTCCTTTTGTCCTGGCTACAATCAAACCATTGCTGAAGATGTAATGGCTTCGTACACGGATATAAACGTCCGGCTGATCCTCTAAGGACAAACCGAGACGAGACTAGATGTAGACACGCTGCAAAACTCTTTAAAGAAATATAGCATGTAAAAATCAAATAAAAAACATCATAATTCTCATTTTCTAAAGTAAAAAAAAAAAAACTGCCACTTTCTCGGAAACAGTTATAGCTCATCTCATCTAACCCCTGATTAGGATTAAAAATGCAAACCAACTTGCTACACCCCTAATAATGCCCAAACCTTTGCCCCCCACCCTCTTGCCCCTCCCTGGACCCACCTACCATAAGACCCGCAGTGCGGGCAGTGCTGTAGGTGAGGTAAGCGATATTGCTGCATACAAATAAAATAAGAAGCTTTAGGAATTACAGTGTTATTTTGTATCATTTTCTTCCTGTCTCCATACACACACATTCCGACATTTAGTTTTCCCATTCATTATCTCCTGAGCAGCAAAAAATGGGATGTCCCTTGTGTCCGTCCTCTCCAATAATGTGCCACAATGCTAGTATTTGTTTCAATGTACGAAAGCCACTGATTAGTCACAGGCATTCTGCACCATCTGAAGCCAATCCCAAATTCTGTCCTAATCTTTTTGGTATTGTTAAGAAGTGGAGAAGATGCGGTTCAGCATCGTAGGCCCAATTCGGTTTTCTCAGTATCAATTTCTGGTCATAAATTTAGCCAGTGGACAGCCTAAAACATCGTCAAGCCACTGTGGTGGCCTGTATTAGTGTTTTGTGGACTATGATTACTCATGCAAAATTTCTGATCAAAACATGCCATCATGCAAGTCATTTCTATGCATTGAACAAGCACAATAATTTATTATTCATTTGGAGATGTGTATTGGGGGACCCTGGTTATTGTCCCCGGTCCTAACGGTGTGAAAGCCCATGTAGAAAAAGCCTTTTGATGCAGGTATAACAAAGTTATCATGACACAGTTACTGAAGGTGACATGGGCAAAATGTTAAATGTTAAATTCGTATTTTCCCTCCTGTTTCTCTTTTTTTTGCCGCTCAAATAATGTAAAGACCATGTAAAATATATTCGACACTAACAAACGCAAAGAGACCGTTGGAATCAGCCAGACTCTTGGTTTTGTTTCACACTCATGTCTATCCTGCTCGCTCTCACAGTAACGTTGAGTTCTTACACATATGTGAAATGAAACGGTGCAGACTCCTTCGCCATCCTCTGATCCGTTCATGAATAGCAGTGTTTGTTTTCTGCATGGAAAGTTCGCCGACGCAGTTCAGAAGCACGGGATTCGATCCTAGTTCTCCCTCGGATTATCACATTCCTGCTCGGTGAAGAGTTCCATACTGAAGCGCGATATAGCCCTCTAAAATACACTTGATCAAGTATCGGTCTTTTGAAATTCGTATTTGATTCTGTTTAAATCAAGTCTTGATGCAACAGTGCCACACAGGAAGCTGATTATGTTTGGTTTAACTTGTAAGTGTCTTCAAGCTGTGAGGAACCCCAACTCTTTTCTTCGCCTTGATACATCGGTGACGTTTGTAAACAATTTTTTGTCGTGTTACTTCAGTTTTGTTTTTCCTCTTAAATTAAAGTAATCTGTACATCTGTATAGTTTGATTCAGGGTTTCCATTCGCTTGAAATGACAGTTTTCGTTATAATATCGTCATGATCATTATCGCTGTCCACGAGTTTGACCGTAGCAGTCTTAACACTTGGATTCCCTGACGTCTTTTTGGTTGCGGCCCTTCTCCTTGCGGCCCTTGCCTTCGTTGTTGTCCTCCTGTTTCTCCTTCTCGGGCTTGGTTACACTGTCATAGGACGGCAGGGATGCAGTGGAAGGCGTGCCCTCTTTCTTCTCCTGATTGGTCCCTCCATTCTCCAGTTTGTTGTTGGCAGGCCTGCGCTTGCAGACGACACCTCTGCGTACCAGGTGCGCTCTGTATGCTCTCTGGATGACGACGGCTGACACCTCCTCCTGCTTACGCCGCAGCGTGGTAGTGATGGGCTCGTATGACACCTTGGAGGGATTCGCCGCCACAAAGCGCTCCTCCATTTGCTGTCGCATCATGTCCAGGTCGCCACTGTCACCCAGCACACGCTTGGTAAAGGCAAACAGAATATCCAAGCAGTGAATGCGGTCGCCACTCACCATGGGCATGTCCATGGCGATCAGCTCGATGATGTTTGGCTTTGGCACACGGAGAGGATGTTCTAATGTGTCTGCAAAGTCTGTCAGCTTGGCAAAGGTGATGAACTGCGAAGCGTCTGGGTCAAACTTCTCCCAGATTTCATAGAAGGACTCAAAGTCGTCTTCGCACAGTGGATCAGCACTCTCCTCGGTGGCAACGCTGAAGTTCTCCAAGATGATGGCGATGTACATGTTCACCACAATCAGGAAGGACACAATAATGTACATTACAAAGAAGAAGATTCCTACTGAGGGATTGCCACAGTCCCCCTTCACTGTGGTTCCTGGGTTCTCCTTGTCGGGGTTGCAGTCAGGCGGATAGTTCAAGATAGGAGCCAAGAGGCCGTCCCACCCAGCTGATGTGGTGATCATGAATAGACAGATCATGCTGTTGCCAAAAGTTTCAAAGTTGTACATGTCATCGATTCCTACTTCTCGTTTCACGTAGGCAAAGTTGGACATGCCAAAGATGGAGAAGATGAACATGACTAGGAAAAGCAACAGGCCAATGTTGAACAGAGCAGGAAGTGACATCATCAAAGCGAACAGTAATGTCCGGATGCCCTTGGCTCCTTTGATTAGACGCAGAATACGGCCAATTCGAGCCAGACGGATTACCCTGAATAAAGTTGGTGACACAAAGTACTTCTCAATGAGGTCTGCCAGGAACATACCTGAAAAACAAAGCAAAGACAAATGACAAAACTTTCCAAAGCACATAAAATGTGAAAGGATATGTCAAAAAAAATCACATGTGGACACAGCACTCACCCACAATGGATAGAATGACTACAACACAGTCAAAGATGTTCCAACCATTGGTGAAATAGTAGTGTCGCAGAGAAAATAGTTTCAGGACGAACTCGCCAGTGAAGGCCACAATGAATATGAAGTTTATCCAGTACAAGATGTTCTCTGTCTCGTCTGACTGATCATCTGTTTCCACCATCATGGTTACCATGTTAAGGCAGATGAGTATCATAATGGAAATGTCAAAGGCCTGCTGAGTGACAAAGTCAAATACCATCCCCTGGATTTTGTTCTGTAAGAAAAGGAAAAGAAGAAGAAATACATAAAAGATTAGAAGACTAGAAGTGTTACTTAAAATCAAAATTAAGAAATCAGTTAAAGTAAATAAGGAATGGACAAATATTTGAAATTGACAAATAAATACACATAAAAAAATGTTAAAAACTAGAACATTTTAAATTAATTAAAAAATGTAGTTACATTTAGTAATGAATTAATAAAACATAAAAAATTAGAATAAAACAAAAACATTTTTAATTTGTTTGAAAATGTAGTTAAATGTAACAATAAGATTACTATTAAAAATATTTTTTAAAATATTTTTAAATGCAATTTTTAGTATTTAAATTGCATTTTTAAAACATTTGTGACCTGTGCTGGCAAAATTAGTCACAATGAGCACAGTTGAAATGATACAGTCGACAGTGTGCGCTGAAGTGAAGTTGGAGTGTGTCTGAAAAGTCTCCCATTTGATGTGGTCATAAAGACGTTTTGTGGCTAAACAAAAACTTATTGTCAAGGGGGAAAAAAGACAGAAGCAGCAATTGTGAGTGTGGTTCCCAACCCTAGCCCCGCCCCTGCGTTAAATATTTTTAACACCATTAAACAGGAAAAAACCAATGGCCTGCATTAATGCGCTAATTTTGACAGCACTATTAATTACTATTTGGAGCATTGGGATCGCGAGACAAGGGCTTAATGAACTCATTTAACCAAAAGACACCATGTTTAGTGTTTTTTGTGTTGTTTTGTTAGATTTTTTTGTGTTTGTGCCTGTCCCTCAACATTAATCTGTGCATTTTGCCAGCATGGGTCACATTAACAATTCACACGCATGTATTTGCCACTATTGGCCTATCACTATGCAACAATCATTGATGGAAAGATACTGAATGTGTAGCAACCTAGATCAAAATGCTTATTTGTCTGCTCACCAGAGGTCTAGGGATGGGTTTCTGGGGTTTCTTTGAGCCCAGTTTCTTCATAGCATTGTAGTACTTTTTCTGTTCTTCAGTCATGAAGATATCCTGACCTCCAAAGTATAAAGACAAAAGAAGACTGGTTACAACCTGACAAAATCTTGCTCAACAACGTGCCCAAATAGGGCACATAATAGGAGATATCAAAAATCCAAAGAGAATGCGTCAAAGTGCAAAGTCAGCACTGTAGAGGTGAAAAACAGAGAGAACACTTATCTTTTTCTTCTGTTGGTTAAAGTTGTCAATAATGACACCAATGAAGAGATTCAGAGTGAAGAAGGACCCAAAGATTATGAAGATGACAAAATATATATACATGTAGATGTTGTCCTCATAGATAGGCTGGTCCTCAACCTGCAAGCAGCAATAAGCAAAAAGTGACTCGCTTGAATAAAGAGCCAACAGTGTCAAACTATAAAAACATCCGCACCTTTCTGGAATCCACAGCAGCATACATGATGTCCATCCAGCCTTTGAACGTGGCCTAGGTCATATGGACAAAGAAATCAAACTTAAAATATTGCATAATCCAAACTCTTTCCCCCCCCATTGATGTGTTATCTCATCTTTTAAGAGAATTACAGTGTTTTCACTGTTGAACATTCGGGGCGCTATTATGCATCTTCTGAATGAGACCACAATCTCACGATCAAAAACACAGGTGAGGAAGATGCAGAAATGAGCAAACTCATATGTAAGCAGATGCATATGAAAAATAATGTGATCATCAACAATAAACAGCATATAAGTCAAAACTTCCTAATATAACAAAAAAGTGAAATGTCGATTCAGGAAGTGGGAAATAATCACAGCAATCTACTGCATCTATGCTTTGATCATCATACTGAATATGACACAGATGTAGTCTTTGATGAAAATGCAATTTTCTTTTACTTTTTGCTCGAAATGTTGCCTTTTTAGGAAACTTACCCGCATTAAAGTGTAAATTAAAAAAAGCTAAAATAAAACAGATCATACAACAAAATATTGTTGGGCCCATGAAAATTTAGTGAAAATTATCAAAAACACTGGCAGGGAAAGAGTTAACAGATCATGTTTACTGAGCAAGGTCATGGTGGGTAATTAAACAACTGATATACAAAAGATGTGAGATGACTTACCACTTGCAAGAGTGCAAGGTAACCTGCACCCACATTATCGAAGTTGATCTTCACATTTTTCCAGCGAACCTCTGTGTAGTTTGCATTGATGAGTGCAAAGCAATCTGTCCTGTTGTTGACAACGTCAGTTTTAAAATACTCTTCTGATGTCTCATTGAAGCAGTAATAGTACCTCCCAGCGAACAGGTTGACACCCATAATACTGAAGATCAACCAGAAGATCAAACACACCAACAGCACATTCATAATGGAGGGAATGGCACCCACCAAAGCATTCACGACAACCTATAGGACAAAAGAAAAAAAAAAAAACAATTGGGGGAAGTGGGCGATAAAGGGGGATGGATTTCAATACAGTGTTTGAGAGATTAAAAAAAGATAGAGAAAGTAGGTGTTAAAGTAAAACTGAGCTATTATGATGTTCATATGTTAACCATGTATTGTGCATATCTTCAATCTCTTTTGAAAGTGATTACATTTTTACATCTTAGAAAGCCTCTACACATTTTACAATGAACAAAAATGCAAACTAATCTCTTTTAGAACATCATCTAGGAGTTTTTATTTATAAATGTTTAATAAATTATAAAATTTAATCAAATCTGGCTATTTGTTGATCAATATTATCTATGCATGTACTGTATATACATGCAAATATAATACCACTAATATGTATTGTTGGAACAAATTGAAGAGGTGTAAGATTTACTCTACAAACTGTCCAACTGTAATCTTTCGTGCAAGAGCATGGAGATAAATACACAAATATATTGTAACTCAACATAGAATCTAAAGATGACAGCACTACGGAGATGTAAACTGGTATGGCTTGGTTCCCAAACAGAAATTAAGTTAATTTGCATTTGCATGTGCATTTAAGTGGCAAAGGTTTTAAAGCCAAAATGCCAGAAAACTCTTTACATTAGCGTTTGATGAAATGTTTCTTTACAATGAAATTTTAGCCATTTTTATTACGTCAAGGTTCAAATTTATAGGATAGCCGCAGTGATTTCTCTGTCTGCAAGCTGCAAACTGGATTTCAAATGCTCTGCTTCTATCTGCTTCTCATGACTTACTTGCTACCTTATTTGCAAGTCAACATTGTTCCCCATTCAGTGATTGGCTAAAGGTATTATTAGTGCTATATAATCTAAAGAATCCAATTGACGCAGATAGCCTTGTGGTTAGTGCGGCGACCCGAGTTCAATTCCCGTCTTGAGGTCTTTTGCTGATCCCACCCCCGTAAAAAAGCCCAACAATATAACTTTTAAAAAAAAGAATCCAGAATGTAACTAAATATGATGAGTTTTTAAAAATAAGAATGGGTAGCAATTTCATGCTTGACAATGGTGGATCAAGTAGTAAGAAACAAGCAGAAGCAAAACAACACCAGTATCCAGAGGATATGTGGAATTCAATTTGTAGACCATTGCCACTTTGATTTCTTATTACTCATGCATAAATTCATAACCGCCAAACACATTTTTTTCTCTTGCCATACCAGTATACCACTAAGAGAAAACTACCTGCCCCAGCCATTTGTGATGGAAATGTAAAGATAGACATTGTAGAGGAAGATTCCCACCCTCCCGATCACATCTCTCATACGGTACACACAAAAGCTGTGATGTCAGCACACTATCTGGTTGAGTGATGTCAGAAATGGTCAGCCAATAACGGTGCATGCAGGGCGATCCTAGCAGTAGCCATGTCCCCCCCTCCCCTTTAAATATTTAAATATTTTTCGACATCAATGATCTTAATAACTCATTAATTAGTGATCCATTAGATGTTCCTATTCAGGCTTTCATAAATTAGAGCAACTTGCATTTATTTGTGGTATTTTGAAGTCTATCAAAATTTAAAAATAAGTAAAAAGCAAATAATTCTCTGGTAGTGAAATCTGACCTGTACATACTCCTCCTGGCATTTAGGCAATCAGTGGAGCTTGCTCAGCAAATAAGCCTGGTGTGTATATATGTGATGCAATCTGGGAAAACCCGTGGGATGTCACGCTGGGACATTTTCAGTAAAATGGAAAAATGTCATTTTTTTTGGTCAAAACTAGGTTTTCATTAAATTTCTATGCTATAAAATCTTGTCCATCATCTCTGAAAAAATCTTGCAAAAATTCACTTGTTTCGTACAGAAAAATAGTGATTCATAGCAGCAAGCAAAACTGTGTCTTTCTCTTATGTTAAGAATGTGCTGGAGAGGTGCTTTCTCTGAACACCACAAAAACAGTTAACCTATCAAAATAAACCAAGTAACATATTTAATAAAGATGTTTCAATATACATTTCCCACCAGTCCTGTGTAAACTACAGCACGCAAGTGTTTTATTTATTTATTTTTTAATATCGTGAGATGGCGGAGCTCTAAGTACTGTAGCTGCTCACTTAAACAATCTTACTCATTTCAGTCTGCTTAGTTTTGGTAATGTCAGTGCTATAAAACAATGTTATAAAGGACGATTTCACATCCAGAGATGAAGGTTTGGTGATGAAGTTATTAAAGAGGAGCAGCCCAATGACAGTCTGTTATGGACAAGTGCTCTGTGCTCACTTTTCTAAATTTAAACTACAAGGTACACTATTTGTGCCATCTAAACATACAAGGGGTGATCAAATGTTCAGAGACTATGTCCATGATAAACAACGTTAGTCTGTTTGTGTAATGATGGAGTATAGCACTCCTGACTTGAGAGACAGCTTTCGTTAAACCCGTATAGTGAAAGTAAAACCCGTCTCACTTTAAACCCATTTTTCCCAAAATTCCATTCTTGAAAATCATAGCTATCAGCCACTTTAAGATAGCCATAACTTGTGTTACGTTCAAGCTATGGACAAAATAAAGTTGGAAAGGACTTGAACCTAGCTTTCATATGGTATCAAAACTCAAATCAAATTTCATCAGGTGTTGGGTTTTCCTAGATCGCATCACATATATATGAATAACACGACTAAATACATGAGTCAATGAGATGGTTATGCATTCGCAGAGATTAGCTACGATAGAACCAAGGGGGAACATGACTTTCATCTTACACCTTCAAGAACATGCATTCTACATGATATGCAATGGCAAAGAGATAAAACCAGATTATGAACAACTGAGTGAATACAAAGAACAGTAATGCAGTGAGAAAATAAACAGATTAGGCTTCAATAAACTAGTTTTAAAGCAGATTCAAATCCTATTCAAGTTCCAGTGATCAAAGAACTATTTAGAAAATGTTCTACTGGTTTCTGATTATGCCTTTCATTGAGATTGCCTATTAGTCTTTAATGTTTGGCTTAAAGAATTGAAAATTATTATTATATTTTTTACATTTTTATTCTGTAATGACTGGAGTAAGGATGCAGGAATTGGTGGATAAGTATTAGGTTGCAGAAAAGAGCAGGGTGAAGAAAGAGAATGGGAACTATTGGTTCAGGCAGGAGGATGACTTTTAGAAAAAGAGATACTTTGAGAGAAACAGCTAAACTTTAAGACATTTGGATGCTAGAAACATCACAAAAAGTCCTTCAACTAATATTGTTGCATGAATGGTAACCAAACAAAAGAAATGAATGGTTGTGATGAGGCAGCTTCACATAAGATCCCCTCTCATCTTTATTCTAAAAACCATAAGTTTCCCCAAAAGTTGCTATAAGACTATTTACGATGTCAATTGAATGGAAAAGGAATTTTATTATACTTCTATACATCTAATAAATCAACAAAAGGAAAGCTTAGTCTTCATATTTCAGCTGCATCATGACGCAATGTTGAAAAGGTTTTCCATGCGGAGAGTTTTAAAATACATGCACTTGAAGGATTGGTTTAGCCAAAACAATGTTTGGATTTCCAGAATCCTGATAGGTTTGCTTATTCCTCTGTAGCTGTGGTTTTACTTTCTGCACAATGGTGTTTTTCGGCATGCAGTCGTGTTCTCACAGAGTGACTGGCATGCATAGGGCAGCCCTGGATCTTACCCTCATGCCCTCAAACCGGGACAAAGCTCTCAGGGGCCTGAGAGCCCTCAAAGTCCTCAGGGACTTAATGGGGCCCAAGTCTGAGTAGCCCAGCGCATTAGCTATAAGGCTGACTATAGACACCTATACAAAGAGAGAAAGAGGAAGGGAGGAAGAGAGAAAGAGATGGGCCAAAGTGTTAGAGTCAAGAAGGACGTCAGGGAGAAAAAGAGAGAGGACCCTACGTTGACACTGAGCTGGAGAGGCAGTAAACAGATATATACATACATATAGAAGGGTTCGCTCATGTATGTATGCATATATGTGTGTTCAACAACAGAGAGAGAGAGAGAGAGAGAAGGAGAGAGATTCAGGTTAAACATGGGGTTAACCAGTCATAGGTACTGTATGTTGGGCGACCCAAATGTTTGCACTTTTGATCTTAGTATGCAATTGGTTTTTGGTATCACAGGCAGACGAAGCTTGGTAAGCAGCTTACAGCAAACCTGGAAGGAAACTTTTGGTTGAGAAATACAAAAAAACAGAGGTGAAGGGACACATTTAGAGAAGAGGTGTGCACAAACTTACAAGCACGTTCACTGTACTTTGTACACACAAGATACGCACAATACGTACAAACACCAACCGCGTACGGTACACACGAGACCATTCGAGAGTCATTAGGGTAACAGGGCAGTTTGGGAGAGTAAGGAGGCAGAGAGAGAGAGGAACTCCTGTAAAAGAACAAGAGAGTCCTAGCAGAGACCTTACCCTGGCCCCTCACTTCCCGGCCCTCTTATGCCCCCTCAGGCCCTCTGTGTCCATCAGCACTATAGAGAGACAAGGTTACAGTGCCTGTCAGGGAAAATAACTAGCAATCGGAAACACTTTCGTTTAGGACTTATATCCACATACACATGTAATCAAACACACAATCGGCACTGCCAAGTGGCTGCAAACCAAAATGGGCTATCTACAGAAATGTGGGCAGACTTTAGATGCATGACGACAATAGACGACAATGCCATGTATTGACACCCATTTCTGCAAGTTCATTTTCAAGTATGTCTATGTACATATTTCATTGATTAAAAGAAGCAAGGAAAATTCCCAAAGTAATCACTTTTAAAGTGAAAAAGCAATGTTTTGTAAATTAATTTAAAAGAATTTAACAATTATATAATGCATTTCACACTAAATTTAGTCACTAAGAACACTATGAATAAATCATATTAAATGTTGATATTTTTTTATGTGGCTTCAACTAAATGAAATATCTATGATAGATATAAAATGTCAATATTCTTACATTTTTCATGATTGCATGATTCACTTTAAAGGAACACTCCACTTTTTTTGGAAATAGGCTCATTCTCCAACTCCCCCCGAGTTAATATGTTGAGTTTTACCGTTTTGAAATCCATTCAGCCGTTCTCCTGTTCTGGCAATATCACTTTTAGCATAGCTTAGCATAGATCATTGAATCCTATTAGACCAATAGCATCACGTTCAAAAATGACCAACGAGTTTCCATATTTGTCCTATTTAAAACTTGACTCTTCTGTAGTTATATCGTGTACTAAGACCGGTGGAAGTGCAAAGCTTCAATTTTCTAGGCTGATAAGATTAGGAACTACACTTCCATTCCGGCGTAATAGTCAAGGAAGTTTGCTGCCGTAATATGGCCGAAGCAGGAGCAGTAATACCACGCAGCACATGTGCAAATGCTAAACTAGCTGGGAACTCATTTCTGATAATACTCCGCCTGCTTCGGCCATATTACGGCAGCAAACTTCCTTGACTATTACGCCGGAATGGAAGTGCAGTTCCTAATCTTATCAGCCTAGGAACTCGCAGTTTTGCATTTCCACCGGTCTTAGTACACGATATAACTACAGAAAAGTCAAGTTTTAAATACAACAAATATGGAAACTCGTTGGTCATTTTTGAACGCGATGCTATTGGTCTAATAGGATTCAATGATCTATGCTAAGCTATGCTAAAAGTGATATCGCCAGAACAGGAGAACGGCTGAATGGATTTCAAAACGGTAAAAATCAACTTATTAACTCGGGGGGAGTTGGAGAATGAGCCTATTTCCAAAAAAAGTGGAGTGTTCCTTTAAGTACACTCTTAAACATAAAGGTTCCAAAAGGGTGTTTTTGCAGTGATGCCATAGAAGAACCATTTTTGGTTCCCCAAATAACCTATCAGTGAACAGTTCCTAAAAGAACCATTTTGAAGAACATTTTAAAAACCTTTTCTGCACTTGAAAGGTTCCATGGATGTTCAAGGTTCTTCATAGAACCATTTGTGCCAATAAAGAACCTTTATTTTTAGGAGTGCAGCTTGAGCTGATTCTATTCTGTGAATGGGGAAATACATTAAATACATCATATATCTAAAAATAAAACAAAGTAACAATGTCAATAGTAACAATGTTTCTGTTCTACAATAACATAACAATATACATATATAACAAGAATAAACAAATATTATTACTATACATGACTAATAAACACTAAACCAGATCAAATCTAAGATCAGTCTGAAGACAATGAACACTGACCTCAGAGCAGACCACGAGCATCAAAAGGAGTAGAATAGGAAAACATGTTTGTTCGCATTGAGAAATAATGTAATTAATCGCCAAAAAGGACTGACATGATGCATATATGATCTGCAGAATAATCCATCTGATGTGAGGCAGTGCAAGGGACAACGACTGTGATTTATGGATATTACAATAAGTTACTTACATCCACAATGAAGAAGTCCAGCCAGCACCATGCATTGGTGAAGTATTTGACAAAGCCATAGGCCACCCATTTCAGCAACATTTCCAGGATGAAGATGTATGTGAAGACTCTGTCTGCATATTCTAGAATGATCTGGATGGTTTTCCTTTGTTCAATGTATACATCCTCAAATGCCTTAGAAACGAACAGAGAAAGGGATTTTTTTTACATTTATTTAACACAGTGTTTCTGAATGTTCAATTCATCTAATGTAATAGTAGCTAACATGAAAATGTTTTCAATTTACATTGCTACACAAGTCAATTATAAAAATGAAATCTTGATGCATGTTTGTCAAAAATTGTTTTGTTTGATCAACTAAAGACGGTTTATCAACTGCAGTTTTCCCCACAATCACTCTTCACTTTCAGTCCCTGACATCACCAAAGTGTGGCACTGCAACCCCACTTACATTAGCTTACACTTTCACTTTAGTGGGAGTTTGGGCACTATCCCTAACAGTAGCTGTGAGAGAGGCAGCAGAATCGTCTGCATGTGGGGCCATTTCTACAGCATTTGGCTACGGTCCCTAAAAGCAGACATGAGATACTGCAGCCCCAAGACAGACTGCTGAGGTGCAGGGGCTGGTACAGTGCAATATAGTGATAGCTATTAGCTACTTACAGAGATCATATACCACACAATATGCTATGCAGCCTCAATCACATTAAAATCCACCTGCACTAGCATTATATCACATTAGTTTTCCACATATACTTTGTGAAAGGTTGAGATATCCACACTGTGCCCAAGTATCTTCCAATCTAATTTCAGAATCAGAAAAGCTTTTGCCGATCTTTATCACTGATGTGCTGATCTTTATCATTGATTTATTAATTTCTTAGATCTTTAATAACATAAGAGGTTATGAATTGGGATGGACATGTTTGAGGTCTCCACTCATTATCTAATTTATAGCGAATTAAATAACTACTTCATCTGTAAAATGTACAAGTTTATTTGCATTACTTTAAACAATCTGGGTATAAAATTAGGCCTGGAATTCTTTCAAATGTATTTTTTTTATATATATATTTTTCCCCTTTTTAAAAACAGTAAGAGAAAAAAAATGCTTAACCTTTAGATAATGTTTAAGGGTTAGTTTACTCAAACTTGTGAGACCTTTGTTAATCTTCAGAACACAAATTACAATATTTTTGAGCTTTCTGACCAAAGAGAGCAACACAACTACTACATTCAAGGCTGAGAAAGGTCAATAAAATAGTCAATATGACACCAGTGGTTTGTTATGAAGCTGCCAGAAAAGCAAAAATAACGACTTTATTCAACAATTCTTTCTCTTTTGCGTCAGTCTGTGACACGTGTAGCTGCATAAAATTAAAGTTGTATCACTGATGTCACATGGACTATTTTAACAATGTCCTTCCTACCTTTCTGGGCCTTGAACGTAGTAGTTGCTGTCTATGCAGTGTCACAAAGCTCTTAGATTTCATCAAAAATATCTTAAAAAATATCTTAATATCATAATTTGTGTTCTGAAGATGAATGAATGTTTTGTGGGTTTAAAACATGAGGGTGAGTAATTAAAGACTGTCTCTTTAACTTAAGAAGATCTAAACTAAACATTGCATGAACTGTTACTCTGTTGTTGTTGTTGTTGTAACCCCAATGTTAAGTCCTCTAAATGTATTTGTGCGATTTTGTCATTTTCTAGAAATATGCATTTAATAAATGCATACTACTACGTTCAAGGCAGAGAAAGGTCAATAAAATAGTCAATGTGACATCAGTGGTTTATGAAGCTGCGAGAAAACAAAAAATAACGACTTTATTCAACAATTTTTTCTCTTCCGTGTCAGTCTTCGACACGTGTAGCTGCATAAAATTAAAGTTGAATCACTGATGTTGCATGGACTATTTTAACCCTTTAGGCGCCAGGGTATTTTTTGTGAAAAATGCTGGATTTTGACATCAAGATTTCAAAAGCTTGTGGCTTGAAAGGGCTTAAAGATAGAGATCTACTGTAAATTAGAAAAATGTTGGGCATGACCAAAAGTTTATGTGGGGTGTAAATATACTCATCTAATTTTCATTTTATGATGTCATCAGGGGCGGCAATCTTGAATTTCATAATATTCAGGAAATAGTAGATTTTTTGTCTTTTTATCCTCATTCCAAATGATCAGAAAAGAGAAAACCAACAATAAAACAGGAAAAATTACTAAATTATTACTATATTACTATACTATATAGAAGTAAAACGCATGTGAAGAGTAGCCTACTTTTTGATCAGTCCAGTAATATTTAGGAAATAGTAGATATTGAATGGATGTTTATATATATTTATATGTTTAGAAAAAAGTACTGAATTATTACTTATTACTATACTATAAAGTAGTAAAACGATCAAAATTATCAGAATAGAGAAAACCAACAATAAAACTTACTAAATTATTAGTATATTACTATACTCCTGTAGCCTCTACCTCTAGCAACAGTCCTCCTATGGACACTACGACCACATTCACCCCTGCCACCCCCATTCCCGTTGGGCAAAGGGACGAAATGATCACTTGTTTGTGCTTTGTGAATGCTCTCGCCTTGCACGGCGGCACCACTGCGCTGCAAAGATGTACTGGGGAACGCAAGATTATTAGACGGTCAATCGCCATTTCCAAAAGGCAAATATTCCCCTTCAGAGTCAGAATGGTACAACTTTTTATCAGCCATTTGGCGATTTTCTCTCACAAATCTCACAATCTACTTGCACGCTATGAACTGAACTGCTTCCGCATGAATGATACGATAGCTCACTTGTTCTGTTATTTCCTCCAACACTTTGAATAGGAGCATGACGTCATTTTGGTCTAGAAACGAAGTACTACATATCTGCCATCTAGTAGTAGGGAATACAAATGAGATATTGCACCGTATTAGGAACAACAGTCTATTTTATTAGGTATGACGTCTTGTTGCAATTTTGCGTCTTTGGCGCTTAGAGGGTTAACAGTGTCCTTCCTACCTTTCTGGGCCTTGAACATAGTAGTTGCGTTGCTGGCAATGCAGCATCTCAAAGCTCTTAGTTTTCATTAAAAAATATCTTCAAAATATCTTATTTTAATATCATAATTTGTGTCCTGAAGATGAATAAATGTCTTGTGGGTTTGGAACATGAGGGTGAGAAATTAAAGACTGTCTTTAACTTTAGAAGATCTTAACCAAGGGTCACCAAACTTGATCCTGGAGGGCCGATGTCCTGCAGAGTTTAGCTCCAACTTGCCTCAACACAACAGCCTGGAAGTTTCAAGTATACCTATTAAGACCTTGATTAGCTGGTTCAGGTGTGTTTGATTAGGGTTGGAGCTAAACTCTGTAGGGACACCGGCCCTCCAGGACCGAGTGTGGTGACCCCTGATCTAAACTAAACAATGCATGAATTTTTACTCTCTTGTTGTTGTAACCCTAATGTAAAGTCCTCTAAATGTATCTGTGGGATTTTGTCATTTTCTAGAAATATGCGTTTAATAAATAACTAATAACAAAATTAAATATATATATATAAATAACAACAACAATATGTCATTTACTCCTTAGCACTTTTGAGAAAATATTAGCAAATAATACCAGTTTCTTCTTTTTCTTTGGAAACTATATAGTGTTGTGTGCATGTGTGTGACCTTACCAGAGCTCCAGAGCTGAGCAGAATCATAAAAATGATGAGTGTCTCAAACCAGTTGTGTTCAACAATCAGGTAGCAAGTTTTCCTCAGAAACCACCAGTACTTTCCCCAGCCCTCAGTAATAGGCACGTCACAGCATTTGTACCGTGCCACACAGGCTGAAAAACATATTACACATCTAATGAGTGCACATTTACATCAAATCAACACTCAAAATGTATGCTTTATTGCTTATAGCTGCTTTACCAGTAAAACTTAAATGTGTAATACAGTATATACTAGGGCAGTCAATTTAATGTCAATTTTGTACAATAATTCATTATACATTTGATTAATTGTAATAGCATTTACTTTCAAACAAACACACATGCATTGCTCACCGTCAGTCCAGCATGCCTCTGGGTCTAGGTACTCCTCCACAACCTCCACTACAGCCATTTCTTCCTCATCAGGCTTTATGTCGATAGTGCTTCCCTCTGATGAGCTGGTGTCATCCAGCTAGAGGCGGAAAAAAAAACATAGATGTATCAGTTTATATTTTATTTAATGCCACAGGAATGTATTCATCTGCACTGGTTAGTTGGTTTATTTTTAACATAGACGGATGTTCATTTAGTTATGCCTTCTTTCACTTTTATTATATCAATTTATTTCATGGAGAGCTTTCCAAAAATGCAAATGGCCACAATCAAGGTCAACACAAGGTGATCCTGACTCCAACTCTCCAATCACTGCTTTCTACAGTGAAAACCTTCTGCTGTTTTGTTAATCCACAGATATCCCTGAATGGCAAGATACAATCTAAACTAATATCTGAAAATGAGTAACAGTGATTCATAATTTAATCAACTAGTAAGTTATAAACTAAGGCCAGATGTGTCCTAGCACTAACCTTCTTTGTTCTTCTGGGTGTCTAGCTTAATTAGCATTCACTCGACCCAAGACACAATTAACCTTGACTCAACACTAACTGAATTAAAAAGGTTAAAGACTATCCTCTACATATGCAAATCAGACATTGATGAATGACTTTTTGCTGTATTTTATGCTAATCAGGTGTTGTGTATGGATTTACTTTTTGATTTTTAATTTTTGATACATTTTATGGTACAGCACATCTCTATTTATGTCTAACCAACAACTGAACAACGCTGAGACAACACGAGCAACATACATTTATTTTTAACAATACAATCTAATATTAACTGTTATAATATTTCTGATTATTATTTGAAAATAAATATCCAATCATTTAAATGTTAAATTTTGATGCCTGTGTATAAGTATTTATGAAATATAATAATGTGTTTTTGGACATTAAGTCGCACCTGTCTATAAGTCACAAAAACGTTCGGTCATATTATTTTATAAGTCACATTTTGTTATTAAACTCACCTGGTAACGCTCCTCTTACCTGGTAAATATAACAAAACTTTTACGAATATTATAAACATGTATATTGGTCACTCCATTAAAATACTTCAAATTTAACAGTACTAAGAACAAGAATGAAAAAACTGCATTCATTATAAACAACATGCCAAGCCTAAACGAATACATATTTGACTTAGTTTCTACCAGCATGTGGTAAGTGCACTACCCAAACATTTGTTACTACTGATTTTTTTTTTTATTATTATGAAAATTTTTTACTAATATAATACCAATCACACAGGGACTGGAACATACTGTACATCCCATTTTTTCTGATTATTAATTCACTACAATATACTTAAATGTTAATGTGTCTACATATATTATATTTTTACAAGGAAGCAACTCTCTCTGTGTACACAAACCCACACAGGTATTTGATTGTACACATAAAATCATAAAAAACATATTCCTCAGCCTACTGGAAAAGCCTGACCCTGATTACAGCAAACCAGGATGACACAGCAGTTTTATAAAACCTGAATCGTTAATATGCATACACACACACACACCGGCAGCAGAAAGCATCAAAAGCATCAAACAACCCCTACACATCACCACTGCAGTCCTCCCTGACCCAACCTGGCCAATCAGAAATAAAGACCCAACCAGCACTGCTCTGATTGGCTGACAGGAAGGATCTACTGTGAGACTGGCTATATGTTCAGCATGTGTAGTTCAGCCGTACTGGATCTGTTACGTGTAAACTGGGTCAAGGTGACCCAGTCTTTGCACAGAGACCAGGACAATGACAGGAGAGTTGGTATAAATGTATATGTGTGCTAATATCAATGATAAATAATCAAAAAGTGCATTATCTTTCTTACTCTGTATTACTCAGTTCACATGAGCAAATGCTTTACTCACTTTGAGTGGCAAAGGTAAACTCAGATTTTGAATGATAAGTGATTGCTGACATTGTTTTCTGGTTCATTCTTGTGCCCGGTAGCATGCTAAAACACACATGAAACCATATTTATTAACTTTTAGTAGCTAGCTACACTCGACTCGACTTGACTGTGTTGCTCTCTTGTTACCACAGATTTAATAACCTAATTTTACTGAAACCTACACACAAATGCACATGTGCGAACACACACATACAAAGAAAAAACATTACATCATCTGGTGGACTGCATCTATTCTTTGGCTGAGTGGCTTCGCACTCAGCAGAAGTAGTAAGGCAATAAATCACAGGAATAGCACAACTCAACATTCTTATACTGCCTGCAAAGCCTTAATCCACCCATACTGCTGTAATCTGCAGCCCCTAATCAACTACTGACACTGATTTCATCTAGTCACGCTCTACAAACACATACTGCCATTATCTGATCATACTCCCTAATTAAAGTTTCTTGATATTTGATTAATTAAAATGTATACATTTGAGCATAATGCATATTTGTCAAATTATCAAACACAAAATAAAAATGACTAGTTTGCTTCTCTAAAACTGTACAAGTCATTGCAGTCCTGATTACCTATATTTATTTGAGTCATGCTCTGCTGACTCAAGAAGCCTTCTTTGACATTTTATTAAAAGAGAAGACATTTTCAATAAAAAAGCCCTAATAGGAAATGTATAAAGAGATGCAACTGAATGTTACACAATCATTTTCAATGTGCCAGGAAATAGGGCTGTCGCGATAACCGCAATATCGCAATACCGCGCTATTGACGTGCATAACCGCAAAGGAATGCAACAACCGCAGCAACCGCGATATTTGCCTGTTTTCTTTTTTCCTAAGGATTTTCCATTCTCACTTAATGCCTGTGCGCTGAATATTAAATAGGTAATAAGTTAGTAATGATAACATAATGTGTTTATTATGAGGCTCAGTAGATATGCACTTAACATGCGTAAACAGACAGCGAATGAGAGAGAGATCGACTGAGCTTGTGCGATTACCTGCGTCTGTCTTTCAGATCGAGTCAGGTATGTATGTGTAACTAGCTCGTCATGTCCAAGGAAAATGACATCTCTGTCTTAACATCGATGCTCTGCTGGTCAGCTGAGCCTTTAAAAGTGACGATTAAAGTTGAAATGATTTTAACATCGTG